>NW_027507903.1:667632074-667819574 GCF_037356315.1 Lithobates pipiens
TAGCAGTGTCAGTATACGGGTTTTGTTTATTAGGATTTTATTCAATTCAGTGTTCCAGTTAGGGAGTGTATAATAACATATAACCTGGTTGAAAGGGTGGGGGAGAGATAAGTGTATAATAACATATAACCTGGTTGAAAGGTGGGGGAGAGATAAAGGAGGAAGAGAGAGCTGGGGGGGAGATGGGGAAAGAGAGGGAGAAAAGGGGAGAAAGAAAGATGGGGAGAGATGGGGGGAGAGAGGAGGGGGGGAGTGGGGAGAGAGAGATGGTGGGAGAGAGGAGGGGGAGAGAGAGAAGTGAGAGAATGGAGAGAGAGAAAGAGAGGGGAGAGAGAGAGAGAGAAATAGGGGGAGAGAAAGAGGGGAGAGAGAGATAAAGAGGGTGGAGAGAGAAAGAGGGGGAGAGAGAGAGAAGAGAGAGAGAAAGGGGGGTAGAGAGAGAGAAAGAGGGGGGAGAGCGAAGGGGGTGAGAGAGAGAAATAGGGGGAGAGAGAAAGAGGAGGGGAGAGAGAAAGGGGGGGGAGAAAGAGGGGGAGAGAGGGAGAGAGAAAGCGGGCGAGAGAGAGAAAGAGGGAGAGAGAGAAAGAGGGGGGGGGAGAGGGTGAGAGAGAGAGAGAGGAGAGAGAGAAGAGGGGGGGAGAAAAAGAGGGGGAGAGAGAGAGGGAGAGAGAAAGAGGGCGAGAGAGAGAAAGAGGGAGAGAGAGAAAGGGGGGGGAAGAGGGTGAGAGAGAGAGAGAGGAGAGAGAGAAAGAGGGGGGGAGAAAAAGAGGGTGAGAGAAAGGGGGGGAGAAAGAGGGGGATAGAGAGAGAGAAAGAGGGGGAGAGAGAGAGAAAGAGGGGAGAGAGAGAAAGAGGGGGAGAGAGAGAAATAAAGAGGGGTAGAGAGGGGGGAAGAGGGGGGAGGGGAGAGAGAAAGGGGGGAGAAAGAGAGAGGGAGGAGGGGGTAGGGAGTGAGAGGAAAAGAGCCGGGAAAGAGGGAGAGAGAGAGAAAAGGGGGAGAAAAGGAGGAGGGAGAGAGAAAGGAAAAGAGGTAGGAAGAGAGGGGGAGAGAGAGATGGGAGAGAGAAAGAGGGAGGAGAGAGGAGGGGGAGGGTGAGAGGTGAGAGAGAGAGTAGGAGGGGAACTGAGAGGGGAGAGATGAGGGGAAGAGAGAAGGTAGGGAGGGGGAAGGAGAAGGGGTGGAGAGAGAGAAAGAGAGAGGAGGGAGAGAGGGAAAGAGTGAGGGGAGATAAAGAGATGGGGAGGGGGAGAGAGAGATTGAGAGAGAGAGCAGGGTGGGTGGAAGGGACAGAAAAAGAGGGGGTGGGGACAGAGAGGAGGGAGAGAGAGAGAGTAAGAGGTGGACAGAAAGGGGGGGGGGGAGAGATGAGGAAGGAGAGAGAAAGATGGGAGAGAGAGCAGAGAGGGAGGAAGGGGGAGAGATAAAGAGTCGGGAAAGATTGAGAGACAGAGAGGGGGAGAAAGAGTGAAGGGGACAGAGAGAGATGGGGGAGTGATAAGGAGAAAGAGAGAGAGGAGACAACAAACCTCTCCAAGCTCCATGTGAGCTCTGCGATTGGCTCCCAGGGGGATCACATGAACGCATACAGTATCTACTTGGTTCCTAGTTGTGGGTCTGGGGCTCAGATATAGGAGTGTGCACAGGTGCACATTCCAATTTCACAGCTACAACATAGATGAACATTCTCACAGTATGGGGTACTATCCAAACACTTGAACCCCCCCCCCCAAGGGGAAAGGACCAGCCTTGGGATTTCTGCATTTCCAGGCAGACGGAGCTGCCGCCACTATGATTTGCCTATCCTTCCTCTAAAAGGGGCCTTCCGCAAAGGTTCTAGAGAGCCCACTTGTACTGGATGGAATACAACGTGCCATGTGACTACCTGGCGCATTTCACCTTCGCACTACTAACTAACCTACCCTCACATCGTCAGTGCCACGGGTGTCCTCCTTCAAGAGGCTTCAAAGCATGACCTAACCTCCTCACACTCCAGAGATGACTTTCCGGTTCTCCTCCACTGTCTTCTTTCAGCACCATGGATTTGACACGGGGGGGGGGAATTGGTCCCTAGAAATGCCAGAAGACTATCTATCCATACAACCAATAGTGATTCTAGTCTCCACGCAGCATTAAAATGTCACGGGAGTGGCTCCTCCCTTTTTTAAGATGCCTCAATATGAAGTTTCAATCAGAGAAAGGGAGGTCCAAAGCAATCCACTCTGCTGTCTATTTGGATAATCCTTAGTGCTCTGCAAATCCTTTTTCAGGAGAAAAATCTCTCCCATTTCGGAGAGATAATAAAACAAATGTAAGATGAAAAAGCCCAATTTGATCTTCATTTTTTTTTTTTGGGCTCCCCAACCCCAAAAGGACTGCTTCCCCTTCTTCACCTTCCAGTGCTGCTCTCTGTATCCTCCTCAGCTGCCGGTCCTCTTCCAAACTGAATGACCTAGTGGTCAGTCAACCTGCTTTCTGTGAGCCTGGGTGTCATGGACACACCCCCTTGAGGCTTAGTGCTAATACTTCATCCTGGGCTTGCTGCACAATACTGAAGAGAACGGCACTCCTGTCATAAGACTGCCCACCGCTGCACCTTCAAAAGAAGAGGATGGGCCCCGGGATATCATGTGACCAGGCATAAGAATAGCTGGAAAAACAATGAAGTGAAGTGAAATCCTTGGACCGGTGTCCCCAATAGAAGACACCAGGAGAGGTTGAGTCACAGACAGCAATGGCCCTTCTATACGCCACCCAAAACGTAAAAAAAGGAAAAAAAAAGGTTTTTTTTGAGGGGGTGGTCAACCATATCAAAGGCAGCCAAAAGGTCCAGAAGTAGGAGAGTAGGAGTACACAATGGTGTCCATTGGTTTTTGCTGTTAGTAAGTCATTTGTGAGTTTTAGGAGAGCAGTTTCTGTGGAGTGTTGAGGGTGAAATCCAGACTGAAGGGGATCAAGAAGGTTATTCTTAATGAGGTGGTCATTTAGCTGGTTGTAGACCAGGCGTTCGAGGAGTTTAGAGGAAAAGGGGAGCAAGGAGATAGGGCGTAGATTGTTAACATTGGTAGGGACCAAAGAAGTATTTCCTGTGTCTCCAGTGACCCCAGAGCTTTTGTGCCCAACCCAAGTGTCTCCCATGATTCCTTTGACAAAAGTGTCACCAGTGACCTCAGAGTTCCTACGTCAGACCCCAGTGTCTCCAGTGACCTCAAAGCTCTTACATCTGACTCCTGTGCCTCCAGTGAATCCAGAGTTCCTACATCAGACACCAGTGTCTCCAGTGACCAAAGAGCTCCTACATCTGACCCCAGTGCCTCCAGTGACCGCAGAGTTTCTATGCCAGACCCAGTGTCTCCAGAGCTCCAACACCTGACCCAAGTGCCTCCAGTGCTCCCAGAGTTCCTACATCAGACCCCTATGTCTCCAGTGACCCCAGAGTTCCTACATCAGACACCAGTGCCTCCAGTGACCAAAGAGCTCCTACATCTGACTCCAGTGCCTCCAGTGACCGCAGAGATTCTATGTCAGACCCAGTGTCTCCAGAGCTCCAACATCTGACCCAAGTGTCTCCAGTGCTCCCAGAGTACCTACATCAGGCCCCATTGTCTCCAGTGACCCCAGAGCTCCTACATCTGACCCCAGTGACCCCAGAGTTCCTAAGTTAGACCCCTGTGCTTCCAGCAATTGCATTGGCAAAAGTGCCTCCAGTGACCCCAGAGTTCCTAGGTTAGACCCCAATGTCTCCAGTGACCCCAGAGCTCCTACATCTGACCCCTGTGCTTCCAGAAATTGCATTGACAAAAGTTCCTCCAGTGACCCCACAGTTCCTAGGTTAGACCCCAATGTCTCCAGTGACCCCAGAGCTCCTAGCCTCTTACATCTGACCCCTGTGCTTCCAGCAATTGCATTGACAAAAGTGCCTCCAGTGACCCCAGAGCTCCTATGTCAGACCCCAGTGTCTCTGGTGAACCCCGAGCTCCTACATCTGACCCCAAAACTCCTGTGTCCACTCCAGTGCCTCAGTGTCCCCAGAGCTCCTGTGCCCACCCCAGTGCTTCTGGTGACCCTAGAGCTCCTGTACCTGAACCCAGGGCCTCCAGTGACCCCGTGACTCCAGGTTTTCAATGACCCAGTGGCTCCAGTGACCACAGCACCTCCAGTGGCCCCAAAGCTCTTATACCTGAACCCAGGGCCTCCAGTGGCCCCAAAGCCACTGTGACTGACTACAGGGCTTCCAGTGACAACAGTGCCTCCAGAGCTCCTGAACCCAGGGTCTCCAGTGACCCCAGAGCTCCTACATCTAACCCCAGTGCCTCCAGTGACCCTAGAGCTCCTAAGTTAGACCCCAATGTCTCCAGTGACCCCACAGCTCCTACATCTGACCCCCGTGCTTCCAGCTATTGCAATTGACAAAAATGCCTCCAGTGACCCCAGAGTTCCTAGGTTAGACCCCAATGTCTCCAGTGACCCCAGAGCTCCTACATCTGACCCCTGTGCTTCCAGCAGTTGCATTGACAAAAGTGCAAACAGTGACTCCAGAGTTCCTAGGTTAGACCCCAATGTCTCCAGTGACCCCAGAGCTCCTACATCTGACCCCTGTGCTTCCAGCAATTGCATTGACAAAAGTGCCTCCAGTGACCCCAGAGCTCCTATGTCAGACCCCAGTGTCTCCGGTGATGAACCCAGAGCTCCTACATCTGACCCCAAAGCTCCTGTGTCCACTCCAGTGCCTCAGTGACTCCAGAGCTCCTGTGTCCACCACAGTGCTTCCGGTGACCCTAGAGCTCCTGTACCTGAACCCAGGGCCTCCAGTGACCCGTGACTCCAGGTTTTCAATGACCCAGTGGCTCCAGTGACCACAACACCTCCAGTGGTCCCAAAGCTCCCCTACCTGAACCCAGGGCCTCCAGCGGCCCCAAAGCCGCTGTGACTGGCCACAGGGCCTTCAATGACAACAGTGCCTCCAGAGCTCCTGAACCCAGGGCCTTCAGTGATCCCTGTGACTTCAGGGACCCCAGGTCTCCAATGACCCAGTGCCTCTAGTGTCCCTGTGACTCCAGGGACCCCACTGACTCCTGTGCCTCCAGTGACCATGGAGCTTCTATACCCAAGCTCAGGGCCTTCAGTGACCCCAGAGCTCCTATACCTGAACCCAGGACCTCCAGTGACCCCACAGCTCCTGTGACTGACCCCAGGGCCTCCAGTGACCTCAGTGCTCCTGTACCTCATCCCATGTCACCTCAATTCATCCCATGTCACCCCTGTCACCCCAATTCATCCCATGTCATCTCTGTGATCCCAATTCATCCCATGTCACCCCAATTCATCCCATGTCATCCCTGTGACCCCAATTCATCCAGTGTCATCTCTGTGACCCCAATTCATCCCATGTCATCCCTGTGACCCATATTCATCCCGTGTCATCCCTGTGACCCCAATTCATCCCATATCATCCCTGTGACCCAAATTCATCCCATGTCACCCCTTTGACCCTCCCCCCCCCAGCTATTGCTTTACATTATCTTATATACTTGCTACAAGAGGAAGTATCCAGCACAGATCTCCTCTGTATTTGCTGAAAATGTTCCTAGACTGGTGAAAAACAAACAAATTCAGGTGCCTCACCTAAGGACCAGAGTGACAACATCTGACATTTCTGTCCCCAGGTTTACACACACTTCCTGTATTAGAGTCACGCTGCTGCTCCATAGATGTAGAATGTGTAAGCGTTGTTGTCACCTTAAGATCACCCAGTGAGAATGTGTACATATATATATATATATATATATATATTTGATGGTAAAACGGCAATTGTTGTCGATGTTATTAATAGGGAAAGGCCACAAGGCCAGGATTTTATCCCAGGGTCTCTGGTTACCATGGTGACAGAACATGGATGCCTTTTTTGTGTTTTTGGCGACAGCGGCCTACTAAGGTATTTTGTATTTGTGGTCGATGTTACTAATAGCGTAAGGTCACAGGCCCAGGATTATATCGAGGGGTCTCTGGTTACCATTTTGTGGTTTTGGAATTACCATGGCAACAGCGGCTTTGTAAGGTGTTCTGTGGCGGGTAAAAACAGGAATGGTTGTTGACGTGATTAAAAGGGAAAGGCCACAAAGCCAGGATTTTATCCCAGTGACACCGGTTACCATGGTGACAGAACATGGATGCCATTTTGTACTCTTAAGCCGCGTACACACGGGCGGACTGTCTGGCCAACTAAGTCCGTCAGACAATCCGACGGACAGTCCGTCCTACTTTTGAATGAACGGACTTGACCACACACGATGAACAGACAGTCCGTTGAAAGCTTGCGCGATGACGTGTACAGCACGTACGACGGGACTAGAAATAGGACGTCCAATACTCAGCAATGCAACCTTCCGCCGTGTAAATCCTTTCTGAGCATGCGCCATACTTAGTCCGTCCAACTAGCCTACTCACGAGCGGACTGTCCGCTGAAACCAAAGTTGGACGGACTGTATTACGGAAATTCCGAAAGACTTAGTCCGCCAGACTGTCCGCTGAAAAAGTCCGCTGAAGCCCACACACGAGCGGACTGTCCGCTGAAATGTGTTTCAGCGGACTAAGTTGGACAGACAGTCCGCCCGTGTGTACGCGGCTTTAGAATTACTGTAGCGATGGTGGCCTAGTAGTCTTTTCTGGAGGATAAAAATTAGACTTGTCATCCATATTACTAACAGCAAAAAGTCACAGGCCCAGGATTATATCACAGTGTCTCTGGTTACCAAGGTGATAGGACATGGACGCCATTTTTGACTCTTGGAAATACTGTGGCGACAGCGGCCTTGTAAGGTGTTCTGTGGTGGATAAAAACGGGAATGGTTGTTTGACGTTATTAATAGGGAAAGGCCACAAGGCCAGGATTTTATCCCAGTGTCTCTGGTTACCATGGTGACAGAACATGGACGCCTTTTTGTGTTCTTGAAATAACTGTGGCGACAGCGGGCCAGTAATGTATTCTATGGCGGATAAAAATTGTATTTGTGGTGGATGTTACTAATAGCAAAAGGTCACAGGGCCAGGATTATATTGCAGTGTATCTGGTTACTATGGTGACAGAACATGGATGCCATTTTGCAGTCTTGGAATTACTGTGGTGACAGCGGCCTTGTAAGGTGTTCTGTGGCGGGTAAAAACTAGAATGTTTATCGATGTTATTAACAAGGGAAGGCCGCAAGCCCGGGATTTTATCCCAGTGTCTTTGGTTACCATGGTGACAGAACATGGACACCATTTTGTGTTTTTGGAATTACCATAGCGACAGCGGTCTAGTAATGTATTCTGTGGTGGATAAAAATTGTATTTGTGGTCGATGTTACTAATAGCAAAAGGTCGCAGACCCAGGATTATAAAGCAGCGTCTCTGGTTACCATGGTGACAGAACATGGACACCATTTTGTGTTTTTGAAAATACCATGGCGACAGCGGCCTAGTGAGGTATTTTGTGGCGGAAAATATTGCACTTGTTAATGTTACTAATAGCAAAAGGTCACAGGCCATGGAATTATATTGCAGGACTGCTTGGTACACTGGCGTGAATTTAGCAGTGACGCTCTGGGGGTTGGGTCGAGAGGAAAGGTTATAAATGGTGGGGCACTTGGTGATTGTGGCTCAGCCTGGAGCACTGCCCTGTCCTGTGAAGGGGGTTCAGTTGAGGTTGGAGCCGAGTTCAGGTGGAGCACCTGGAGGACAGAGAACAATGAGCACGTGCTGCCAGGTTTCTGGGTGTACCAAGATGGCGGCCGCGCCTTCACCTATATAGGCCTCCGATGCTCTCCGGAGCTTCTTCCGCCTCACGCAGGGAAGATATATCGCGGTAAGAGTCCGCTCCCGCTACGGCCGACCGAAAATACCGGAAAATGTTGACTTTTGGCCGCCCTGAACCGAGAGGAGGGTGTCGGCGGGTGTACAAAGATGGCCGCCGTCCTGTGGAGCACCAAGATGGCGGGAGGATCGCTTCCTGGATACTCGGCTGAGCGGCGGCGCGGGAGTCCCAAGGTGGCGGCGCTTCCGGCGTGGGAGGAGGCGTTACCATAGTGACCCGCTCCGTCGGCCTGTCAGGGCCCTGACGTCATTTCCCCGCGACGCCCGCCACCGACGACGCCAGAGAGAGGAGAGCGCCGAGACCCGGAGCGCCGGGAGAGGGATGAGAGGAGGAGCCGCCGGCCTGACAGTACCGAGAGCCTGTGCGGGAGAGTTCGAGACACCCCCTCCCCCATTGTGTGTGCACCGCCTTACCCTCTCCCCCCCAGCATATATCCTGTGTACCCCTCCCCCACCCCGTGTGTACCCCTCTGTACTGCACCCCCTCCCCCCATTGTGTCTGACCTTCTGTACTGCACCCCTCCCCCATTGTGTGCACCCCTCCATACATGCTGAGCACCCCTCCCCCACATGTGTGCACCCCTACTATATACTGAGCACCCCTCCCCCACATGTGTGCACCCCCACTATATATACACAGAGCACCCTCCCCCACATGTGTGCACCCCCACTATATATACACAGCACCCCTCCCCCACATGTGTGCACCCCCACTATATATACACACACAGAGTACCCCCCCCCACATGTGTGCACCCCCACTATATATACACAGCACCCCTCCCCCACATGTGTGCACCCCCACTATATATACTGAGCACCCCTCCCCCCACGTGTGCACCCACTGTATATGCTGAGCACCCCTCCCCCCACATGTGTGCACCCCCACTATATATACACAGAGCACCCTCCCCCACATGTGTGCACCCCCACTATATATATATATATATATATATATATACACACACACACACACAGAGCACCCTCCCCCACGTGTGCACTCCCACTATATATACACACAGAGCACCCTCCCCCACGTGTGCACTCCCACTATATATACACACAGAGCACCCTCCCCCACGTGTGCACCCCCACTATATATACACACAGAGCACCCTCCCCCACGTGTGCACCCCCACTATATATACACAGAGCACCCTCCCCCACATGTGTGCACCCCCACTATATATACACACAGAGCACCCATCCCCCACATGTGTGCACCCCCACTATATATACACAGAGCACCCCTCCCCCATATGTGTGCACCCCACTATATATACACAGCACCCCTCCCCCACATGTGTGCACCCCACTATATATACACACAGAGAACCCCTCCCCCACATGTGTGCACCCCCACTATATATACACACAGAGCACCCATCCCCCACATGTGTGCACCCCCACTATATATACACAGAGCACCCCTCCCCCATATGTGTGCACCCCACTATATATACACAGCACCCCTCCCCCACATGTGTGCACCCCACTATATATACACACAGAGAACCCCTCCCCCACATGTGTGCACCCCCACTATATATACACAGAGCACCCCTTCCCCATGTGTGCACCCCCACTATATATACACAGAGCACCCTCCCCCACATGTGTGCACCCCACTATATATACACAGAGCACCCTCCCCCACATGTGTGCACCCCACTATATATACACACAGAGAACCCCTCCCCCACATGTGCACCCCCACTATATATACACAGAGCACCCCTCCCCCACATGTGTGCGCCCCCACTATATATACGCTGAGCACCCCTCCCCCATGTGTGCACCCCCACTATATATGCTGAGCACACCTCCCACTATATATACTGAGCACCCCTCCCCCACGTGTGTACCCCCACTATATATACTATGTACCCCCACTATATATACTATGCACCCCCACTATATACACACACTATGCACCCCTCCCCCACATGTGTGCACCCCCACTATATATACTGAGCACACCCCCACTATATAAATATATATATATTACTCCTCCGTGTGACATCCTGTGCACTCTCCACTATGCATAGTGCTCCCCCACTCCACCATATGCCCTCCCCCCACAGTGTATGTACCCCACCATACATACTGTGTACCCCACTATACAAATTTGTTACCCCCCCCTCCCCCCAATGTCACATCCTGTGCACCACCTTCCCCTCCCCCACTGTACAAATCTGTACCCCCGCTTCTGTGTGTGATAGCTTGTGCACCCCTCTATACTGCACCTCAGAGCATGCATACTGCACCCTCTCCCCCACTGTGTACCCCTGTATACTGCACCCTCTTCCCCACTGTGTGCCCCTGTACACTGCACCCCCTCCCCCACTGTGTGCCCCTGTACACTGCACCCCCTCCCCCACTGTGTGCCCCTGTATACTGCACCCTCTTCCCCACTGTGTACCCCTGTATACTGCACCCTCTTCCCCACTGTGTACCCCTGTATACTGCACCCTCTTCCCCACTGTGTACCCCTGTACACTGCACCCTCTCCCCCACTGTGTGCCCCTGTATACTGCACCCTCTTCCCCACTGTGTACCCCTGTATACTGCACCCTCTCCCCCACTGTGTGCCCCTGTACACTGCACCCTCTTCCCCACTGTGTACCCCTGTATACTGCACCCTCTCCCCCACTGTGTGCCCCTGTACACTGCACCCTCTCCCCCACTGTGTGCCCCTGTACACTGCACCCTCTCCCCCACTATGTACCCCTGTACACTGCACCCCCTCCCCCACTGTGTACCCCTGTACACTGCACCCCCTCCCCCACTGTGTACCCCTGTACACTGCACCCCCTCCCCCACTGTGTACCCCTGTACACTGCACCCCCTCCCCCACTGTGTACCCCTGTACACTGCACCCCTCCCCCACTGTGTACCCCTGTACACTGCACCCCCTCCCCCACTGTGTACCCCTGTACACTGCACCCCCTCCCCCACTGTGTGCCCCTGTACACTGCACCCTCTTCCCCACTGTGTACCCCTGTATACTGCACCCTCTTCCCCACTGTGTACCCCTGTATACTGCACCCTCTTCCCCACTGTGTACCCCTGTACACTGCACCCTCTCCCCCACTGTGTGCCCCTGTATACTGCACCCTCTTCCCCACTGTGTACCCCTGTACACTGCACCCTCTTCCCCACTGTGTACCCCTGTACACTGCACCCCCTCCCCCACTGTGTACCCCTGTACACTGCACCCCCTCCCCCACTGTGTACCCCTGTACACTGCACCCCCTCCCCCACTGTGTGCCCCTGTATACTGCACCCTCTTCCCCACTGTGTACCCCTGTACACTGCACCCTCTTCCCCACTGTGTGCCCCTGTACACTGCACCCTCTTCCTCACTGTGTGCCCCTGTACACTGCACCCTCTTCCCCACTGTGTACCCCTGTACACTGCACCCCCTCCCCCACTGTGTACCCCTGTACACTGCACCCCCTCCCCCACTGTGTACCCCTGTACACTGCACCCCCTCCCCCACTGTGTACCCCTGTACACTGCACCCCCTCCCCCACTGTGTACCCCTGTACACTGCACCCTCTTCCCCACTGTGTACCCCTGTACACTGCACCCTCTCCCCCACTGTGTGCCCCTGTACACTGCACCCTCTTCCCCACTGTGTACCCCTGTATACTGCACCCTCTCCCCCACTGTGTGCCCCTGTACACTGCACCCTCTCCCCCACTGTGTGCCCCTGTACACTGCACCCTCTCCCCCACTGTGTACCCCTGTACACTGCACCCCCTCCCCCACTGTGTACCCCTGTACACTGCACCCCCTCCCCCACTGTGTACCCCTGTACACTGCACCCCCTCCCCCACTGTGTACCCCTGTACACTGCACCCCCTCCCCCACTGTGTACCCCTGTACACTGCACCCCCTCCCCCACTGTGTACCCCTGTACACTGCACCCCCTCCCCCACTGTGTACCCCTGTACACTGCACCCCCTCCCCCACTGTGTGCCCCTGTACACTGCACCCCCTCCCCCACTGTGTGCCCCTGTATACTGCACCCTCTTCCCCACTGTGTACCCCTGTATACTGCACCCTCTTCCCCACTGTGTACCCCTGTACACTGCACCCTCTCCCCCACTGTGTGCCCCTGTATACTGCACCCTCTTCCCCACTGTGTGCCCCTGTACACTGCACCCTCTTCCCCACTGTGTGCCCCTGTACACTGCACCCTCTTCCCCACTGTGTGCCCCTGTACACTGCACCCTCTTCCTCACTGTGTGCCCCTGTATACTGCACCCTCTTCCCCACTGTGTACCCCTGTATACTGCACCCCCTCCCCCACTGTGTACCCCTGTACACTGCACCCCCTCCCCCACTGTGTACCCCTGTACACTGCACCCCCTCCCCCACTGTGTACCCCTGTACACTGCACCCCCTCCCCCACTGTGTACCCCTGTACACTGCACCCCCTCCCCCACTGTGTACCCCTGTACACTGCACCCCCTCCCCCACTGTGTACCCCTGTACACTGCACCCCCTCCCCCACTGTGTACCCCTGTATACTGCACCCCCTCTCCCACTGTGTACTCCTCTATACTGCACCCCCTTCCCCAATGTCTGCACCCCCAAATTTACACCTCTGCATGCCAATATACATATGTGTATTCCCCCCTCCCTCATACTGCACCCCCAATATTCATACTGCTCCCCTCCCCCCGTACTGCACCCTAGAGGTCGGCCGATATCTGGCCGGTTTTAATTCATCGCCATTGGCCGATTGTGCTGATAAAAAAAAAAAAGGCAGATTTAAAACTTCAGCGGGACTTGCAAATGACGTCTGTAATAGAAGTCACTGCAAGTTGTGTGAAGTCTTCCTGTGTCTCCTCTCTGAGCCCTTCCCAAGTCTGAGAGAAGAATCTACAGATACAAAGTTTCTTCTTCTTCAATGGGCTGAGCTCTGTGTGTGGAGGAGATCTCAGAATAACCGATGCTTACAAGTAAAAATCCTGTGTTTTCTGCTAGAAAATCACTTGGAACCCCCAAACATTATATATATTTTAGCAGAGACCCTAGGGAATAAAATAGCGGTTGTTGCAATATTTTATGTCACGCGGCATTTCCGCAGCGACCTTTCACACGCAATTTTTTTGGAAAAAATACATAAATGAATAAAAAAAAAAAAACAGTAAAGTTAGCTTTTTTTTTTTATCCAAAAGTTCGATACCCATTTTTGTGTATTTAATATTTAAGATATAGTTTTTTTTTTTTATTATTATTATTCTAAATTATACATACAAGTGAACTGATTGGAGGTTTGTTTTGTTTAATGTTTAAATGTAAGAAATTTTCCGTATCGCTTATTACTGAAGGCTGCTTTCACACTGGAGCAGGTGAAACGCAGCTAGTTTTAGCGGCGTTTTAACGTCATTTTAGCGTTAAATGCGCCACTGCAAATTGCAAAAGCGCCTGAAAAACACCTCAGTGTGAGAGGTGTCTGTTAGATTTTATGAGATGAAAGGGGGGGGGGGGGAATCGGTCTAACATATCGGCCCAAAAAAATCGTTGTCGTCTATCGGCCGCCGCAATTTGTAAATATCGGCCAGAGAAAAACCCATATCGGTCGACCTCTACTGCACCTCCCAAGTATAGGATGCCTGACCATCCCCCGCACTCCAAAATATCCACCTGTACCTGCACCCCAATATACTTTTCATATACTCACCCCCCCCCCCCCCCCCGATTGTACACAACCCCCCTTATGTTACTGTCTCTGCACCCCCCACCCATTATATTCTGTCACTGTACCCCTCCATTATATTCTGTCTATTACACTGTACCCCCCAATTATATTCTGTCTGTTACACTGTACCCCCACATCTGTCTGACACACTGTACCCCCCACATCTGTCTGTCACACTGTACCCCCCACATCTGTCTGTCACACTGTACCCCCCACATCTGTCTGACGCACTGTACCCCCCACATCTGTCTGACGCACTGTACCCCCCACATCTGTCTGACGCACTGTACCCCCCACATCTGTCTGTCGCACTGTACCCCCCCACATCTGTCTGTCGCACTGTACCCCCCCACATCTGTCTGTCGCACTGTACCCCCCCACATCTGTCTGTCGCACTGTACCCCCCCACATCTGTCTGTCGCACTGTACCCCCCCACATCTGTCTGTCGCACTGTACCCCCCCACATCTGTCTGTCGCACTGTACCCCCCCACATCTGTCTGTCGCACTGTACCCCCCCCACATCTGTCTGTCGCACTGTACCCCCCCACATCTGTCTGTCGCACTGTACCCCCCCACATCTGTCTGTCGCACTGTACCCCCCCACATCTGTCTGTCGCACTGTACCCCCCCACATCTGTCTGTCGCACTGTACCCCCCCACATCTGTCTGTCGCACTGTACCCCCCCACATCTGTCTGTCGCACTGTACCCCCCCACATCTGTCTGTCGCACTGTACCCCCCCACATCTGTCTGTCGCACTGTACCCCCCCACATCTGTCTGTCGCACTGTACCCCCCCACATCTGTCTGTCGCACTGTACCCCCCCCACATCTGTCTGTCGCACTGTACCCCCCCCACATCTGTCTGTCGCACTGTACCCCCCCCACATCTGTCTGTCGCACTGTACCCCCCCCACATCTGTCTGTCGCACTGTACCCCCCCACATCTGTCTGTCGCACTGTACCCCCCCACATCTGTCTGTCGCACTGTACCCCCCCACATCTGTCTGTCGCACTGTACCCCCCCACATCTGTCTGTCGCACTGTACCCCCCCACATCTGTCTGTCGCACTGTACCCCCCCACATCTGTCTGTCGCACTGTACCCCCCCACATCGGTCTGTCGCACTGTACCCCCCCACATCGGTCTGTCGCACTGTACCCCCCCACATCGGTCTGTCGCACTGTACCCCCCCACATCTGTCTGTCGCACTGTACCCTCAATGTTCCTTTGGGGCCGACTCATAAAGAAATGACGGTTGTACTTTATAAGCCTTTATGTACTCTGGGGGTGTATGGAGTGTAGATGGGGGGTGGGGAACACTGTTTTTTTTTTTCGTTTTGGATGAGTGGAGAGGGATTATAACCCCTGTCAGTTTTTATTGCTGTCTGTGCCCCCGTTGGGGAGATTCACCCTCCTCTACTTGTCCCGTTGAATATTATCATTGAAAGTAAAAATAAAAATCCCCAAATTTTGGGTTGTCCCCAGAACAGGATTAGAGGGGAAATCTTCCTATGGGGACACTAGTTCTGGTACTTCCCTCACTGTGGAGGGATTTCCTCTCACTTCCTGTTTGGCTGTGGGACAGGAAGTGACGGGAAATCCCCCCAATGGGACACGGATGGCAGGAAAAAAAATTTGCTCAAAAATGTTTTGTCTGTAGTTCTACCTTAAGGCGTTGTGATGTCTCACAAGCCCCCCCCCCCCCCCCCCCCCGCCAGTTGCCCTCCTGCGCTTGCCGAGATCTCTCGCCCTCACTGACCTTTCCCGCCCCCCCCCCCCACACTACGCTTGCCGACCTCTCCCGCACCCCTCCCCCTACTACGCTTGCCGACCTCTCCCGCACCCCTCCCCCTACTACGCTTGCCGACCTCTCCCGCACCCCTCCCCCTACTACGCTTGCCGACCTCTCCCGCACCCCTCCCCCTACTACGCTTGCCGACCTCTCCCGCACCCCTCCCCCTACTACGCTTGCCGACCTCTCCCGCACCCCTCCCCCTACTACGCTTGCCGACCTCTCCCGCACCCCTCCCCCTACTACGCTTGCCGACCTCTCCCGCACCCCTCCCCCTACTACGCTTGCCGACCTCTCCCGCACCCCTCCCCCTACTACGCTTGCCGACCTCTCCCGCACCCCTCCCCCTACTACGCTTGCCGACCTCTCCCGCACCCCTCCCCCTACTACGCTTGCCGACCTCTCCCGCACCCCTCCCCCTACTACGCTTGCCGACCTCTCCCGCACCCCTCCCCCTACTACGCTTGCCGACCTCTCCTGCACCCCCTCACTACGCTTGCCGACCTCTCCTGCACCCCCTCACTACGCTTGCCGACCTCTCCTGCACCCCCTCACTACGCTTGCCGACCTCTCCTGCACCCCCTCACTACGCTTGCCGACCTCTCCTGCACCCCCTCACTACGCTTGCCGACCTCTCCTGCACCCCCTCACTACGCTTGCCGACCTCTCCTGCACCCCCTCACTACGCTTGCCGACCTCTCCTGCACCCCCTCACTACGCTTGCCGACCTCTCCCGCCTTTGCTGCAAGATCCCCTCACCCACTCGCCGAGACCTCCCGCTCCCCGAGCTCTTGCCCTCTCCGCCCCCTCGCGCTACACTCGCTGGAGTCACCCGCACTACGAGCACCGAGGTCTCCCGCGCCCCCCACCCCGGCGATACACTCGCTACTTTCTCCTGCGTGTGTTCAGGAACATTACAAGCAGCGTACTGGTGGTGTGGGGACGTATGAACATTACAAGCAGTGTGTGTAGGGCAATGTTACACTGAGGGTCTAATATAATATTATCATCACATAAAAATCTCTTCGTTAGTGCAGGATTTGCCCCTCCCCCGATATGTTGGCTGTTGTGTGTGATTTGATGTTTTGTATGGGTAATCTGAATATCTTTTCTGTATCATTACAGATCGCCGCGATGAGGCACACCCCCGTCCAGCGCCATCTTCCCCCTTTCTCTAGCCACCTGGTGCCCCCGGGCAAACACAGCAAGCTCTTCCCGCTCAAGGAGGACAATGGCTGGGAGGAGGAGGAAGAGGAGGAGCCTCAGTTCCGCAAAGCATGCCGGCAGCCTCCCAGACAGCGGAAGGGGCGGAGGGTGCGGCTGCGCGTCTTACGCTCCCTGTACCGCCGCCTCTACAACCGGACAGTTGCACTGCCCTTCTACTGGAAACTTTGGGGTGTGGGGGGGAGGAGGAGGCGGGCAGGGAGCCGAAGAAGAGAAGGAGGCGGGGGGAGTGTGGGGGTGGAACTGGGGAAGGCTCAACACAGATTTGCAAGGGAGGAAGAGTCGCTGGCCAATCATATAGCGGAGGCGGAGGAGACGGGTAAGTGGCGGATCGCCCTGATGATCTTGGTGCACACTTCCCAGAATCCACCCCACCCCTCACCTCGGATTGGTTTCTTCCTCAGGTCCTACTCACGGGATCCCCAACGGCTTTTCTCCACTACCAGCAGAACCCGAAAACATCCTCATCACCAACGTCTACAGTATCAACAATGAAGACGGCCTGGCTCCAAACGGGCCCCACCAACAAGAAGACTTCACTCCGCCTCTAGAGAAGGAGGTCCCAGCCTTGACTGAAGAGCACGTGGCCTGCGTACAAAGTAAGACACCCCCTTGTCTGCAGAGGTGCCATGGTTTTGGGGTACCCTGGGAGGGGGGGGGGTGGGGGTGGGGGTATCGAGCAGTCAAAAGAATATATGCAGAGCCATGCTTGATCATGGTAAAGGCCATTGGTTTCTACTGCTGTCAATCAAACGCAGCGACCAATGGTCAAGTCCCGCCATCTGTGTCAATAGATGGCAAGGTTCGGGAGCGAGCCCGGGCGAGTTCCTCCATAAAGCATTCGAGGCATTTGAGGGGAGGAGCCAGGAGCGCCAGCAGGGGGAACTAAAAAAGGAGGATTGGGGCAATTCCATTTCACTTGAAATCAAGTAGGGCTTGTATTTCGTGGTGGATTCGCCGCGAGATCACTTTTATCGGTGGAGGGAGAGGGGGCCCCCCCTCCCGCCGCGATCCGGTGCCCTCCGCCACTTACCTGAACCGCCTGCGGAGGCAATCGCGTCCTTGTCTTGGCTAGGTATGGAGATGAGTGAGGGCCACCTGTCTCTATACCATTGCAGAAGTGACGTCAAAACATCACTTCCACCCATAGCTCTTAAAGGCACTTTTTTTTTTTTATGTCATTCTGAAAACGGTGTTCAAACCACATGTGAGGTATCGCCGCGATCGGTAGAGCGAGAGACATAATTCCAGTCCTAGACCTCCTCTGTAACGCAAAACGTGCAATTTTTTTAAATGTCGCCTATGGAGATTTTTAAGGATAAACGTTTGTTACCATTCCGCGAGCGGGCGCAGTTTTGAAGTGTGACATGTTGAGTATCAATTTACTTGGCGTAACTTCATCTTTCACAATATAAAAAAAATTGGACTAACTTTACTGTTATTTTTTAATACAAAAAAGTTTATTTAAAAAAAAAAAGTGCGCTTGTAAGAGCGCTGCGCAAATACGGTGTGACAGAAAGTATTGCAATGACCGGCATTTTATTCTCTCGGGTGTTAGAAAAAAAAAAAGTATGTTTGGGGTCCTAAAAAATTTTCTAGCAAAAAAAAAAAAGTTTTTAAGAGGCCCGGTCTTTAAGTGGTTAACATTACTCTGAAATCTATGCCTTTGTGTCCTCCTGAAAAATATTGCACTTCCTGGCATGTGCGGGTGCCTTGGCACTTTTCGCCTCTGACTTCTAGTCTCAGGAGATTTGGTGAAGCCACTGTTGTGCTGCTCGCCATTTTCCCTGTGCCGTTTTTATTTTTTATTTTTTTTTCACCGCTGTTTTCACTAAACTGCTTTCCCACTGGTTTTCCCTGTGCTGCTCCACTGTTTTCCTGCTTTTTTCCCCTGTGCCGCCTGCCACTTTCCCGCCCTTTTTCCCCTGTGCCGCCTGCCGCTTTCCCGCCCTTTTTCCCCTGTGCCGCCTGCCGCTTTCCCGCCCTTTTTACCCCGGCGCCGCTTTCCCGCCCTTTTTACCCCGTGCCGTTCGCTTTTTTGCCGCTGGTTTTCCCTGTGCTGCTCCACTGTTTTCCTGCTTTTTTCCCCTGTGCCGCCTGCCACTTTCCCGCCCTTTTTCCCCTGTGCCGCCTGCCGCTTTCCCGCCCTTTTTCCCCTGTGCCGCCTGCCGCTTTCCCGCCCTTTTTACCCCGGCGCCGCTTTCCCGCCCTTTTTACCCCGTGCCGTTCGCTTTTTTGCCGCTGGTTTTCCCTGTGCTGTGCCACTGTTTTCCTGCTTTTTTTTCCCCTGTGCCGCCTGCCGCTTTCCCACCCTTTTTCCCTGTGCCGCTTTCCCGCCCTTTTTCCCTGTGCCGCTTTCCCGCCCTTTTTCCCTGTGCCGCTTTCCCGCCCTTTTTCCCTGTGCCGCCTGCCGCTTTCCCACCCTTTTTCCCTGTGCCGCTTTCCCGCCCTTTTTCCCTGTGCCGCATGCCGCTTTTACCGCCCTTTTTACCCCGTGCCGTTCGCTTTTTTGCCGCTGGTTTTCCCTGTGCTGTGCCACTGTTTTCCTGCTTTTTTTTCCCCTGTGCCGCCCCCGCTTTCCCGCCCTTTTTCCCTGTGCCGCTTTCCCGCCCTTTTTCCCTGTGCCGCTTTCCCGCCCTTTTTCCCTGTGCCGCTTTCCCGCCCTTTTTCCTGTGCCGCCTGCCGCTTTCCCTCCCTTTTTTATCCCGGCGCCGCTTTCCCGCTCTTTTTCCCTGTGCCGCCTGCCGCTTTCCCGCCCTTTTTACCCCGCGCGCCGCTTTCCCGCCCTTTTTACCCCGCGCGCCGCTTTCCCGCCCTTTTTACCCCGCGCGCCGCTTTCCCGCCCTTTTTACCCCGCGCACCGCTTTCCCGCCCTTTTTACCCCGCGCGCCGCTTTCCCGCCCTTTTTACCCCGCGCGCCGCTTTCCCGCCCTTTTTACCCCGCGCGCCGCTTTCCCGCCCTTTTTACCCCGCGCGCCGCTTTCCCGCCCTTTTTACCCCGCGCGCCGCTTTCCCGCCCTTTTCCCTGTGCCGTTCGCTTTTTTGCCGCTGGTTTTCCCTGTGCCGTTCGCTTTTTTGCCGCTGGTTTTCCCTGTGCTGCTCCACTGTTTCCCTGTTTTTTTTTTTCCCCTGTGCCGCCTGCCGCTTTCCCACCCTTTTTCCCTGTGCCGCTTTCCCATCCCCGCTTTCCCGTCCTTTTTCCCGGTGCCGCTTTCCCGCCCTTTTTCCCGGTGCCGCCTGCCACTTTCCCGCCCTTTTTCCCTGTGCCACTTACCCGCGCTTTTTCCCGGGTGCCGCTTTCCCGCCCTTTTTTCCTGTGCCGCATGCCGCTTTTACCGCCCCCGCTTTCCCGCCCTTTTTCCCTGTGCCGCCTTCCCGGCCTTTTTCCCTGTGCCGCCTGCCGCTTTCCCGCCCTTTTTCCCGGTGCCGCTTTCCCGTCCTTTTTCCCTGTGCCGTTCGCTTTTTTTTCCCGCTGGTTTTCCCTATGATGCTCCACTGTTTTCCTGCTTTTTCCCCCTGTGCCGTCTGCCGCTTTCCCGCCCTTTTTCCTAGCGCCGCCTGCCGCTTTCCTGCCCTTTTCCCCTGAGCCGCATGCCGCTTTCCCGGCACCGCTTTCCTGCCCATTTTTCCGGCGCCGCTTTCCCGCCATTTTCCCTGTGCTGTTCGCTTTTTTCCTGCTGTTTTCACTATACTGCTTCCCCCTGTGCTGCTCCACTGTTTTCCCGCCCTTGTTCCCCTGAGGGCCGGTTCACACTGCGGGCGATGCGAGGCGACACGACTTGCCTCGCCGCGATCTGACAAGTCGCCCCCGTTCTGTACAATGGAACCGTTCTGAGAGGAGCGACTCGAGTCGCTCCGACTCAGAAAAAAGGTTCCTGTACTACTTTTGGGCGACCTCGGGGCGACTTGCATTGACTTCTATACAGAAGTCATTTGCAAGTCGCCGCGAGGCAAGTCGGTGTCGCCTCGCATCGCCCGCAGTGTGAACCGGCCCTGACGCTTTCCTGCCCTTGTTCCCTGTGACGCTTTCCCGCCCTTGTTCCCTGTGACGCTTTCCCGCCCTTGTTCCCTGTGACGCTTTCCCGCCCTTGTTCCCTGTGACGCTTTCCCGCCCTTGTTCCCTGTGACGCTTTCCCGCCCTTGTTCCCTGTGACGCTTTCCCGCCCTTGTTCCCTGTGACGCTTTCCCGCCCTTGTTCCCTGTGACGCTTTCCCGCCCTTGTTCCCTGTGACGCTTTCCCGCCCTTGTTCCCTGTGACGCTTTCCCGCCCTTGTTCCCTGTGACGCTTTCCCTTTTCCCCTGGCGATGCAATGATCTCTATGATCTTTGGAGGTCAGAAGCGACATCAGGGCGTCACTTGCGGCTCTGGTAGATGTAAACATAACCAGTTCCAGGGTAGAAGAGAGATCTGGAGTCTTATAGGCTCCAGATGTCTCCATAGAGAGACATGTTAGGTATCTATTAAGCGGCGTAACATCTTTTATATTTTACTAATAAAATTGGGTTATATATTGTGCATGAAGTGTTTGTTTTGTTTTTTCCCTAACACATAAATATATAGTTTTGAGGATTCTGAGTAATTCACCTTCTAAAAAAAATGAGGAGAATTCAGATGGTGGCTTTCCCATCACTGTCCATGTAAATGACGGCTGCTGCTCTTCCCGGCAGGTATTCTGGACCAGTTCCTCCAAACGTACGGCAGTTTGATTCCGCTGGGGACAGATGAAGTCTTGGAGAAGCTGGAAGACGTGTTCCAACAGCCATTTAACACACCAACAAGGTATTACTGCTGCCTGATTGTGGGGGGATGGGAGGGGCTTTCCATGACAAGTTAGAATAATTCAATAGCAATGTTGATCGCTGCGCTACCCTTGAAGGTGTCCCATTGATATAAACATTTTATATTGTTGATTTTTATCACTGTATTGCTGCTGCTAAATCCTTTTTATTTTTTTATTTATTTTTTGATATGGAAAGTTATGTCAAACTGATAGAAAACCCTTTAAAATGGTTCCAGCAAAAAACGCTCTCTGCCGGCTTCTCTCTGGATTATTGCAGGGCTCGACAAATTCCAGGAGCCAGGTTGCCATGGCAACTAGAGAATGCGTCCTCGCGCCTGGGCTCTTGTCAACCCATTCCTGTCGGAGGTGGCACTGTGTGCGCTCTCTCCGCCTCCTCCCCTGCGCACGCTCTCTTCTCCATCTCCTTTTGCACTTGATGTCATCGGTTGCTAGGGCCGCCGATGTCCTAGCAACCAATGGTGCTTTAGTCGCTGTGTGTGTGCACATAGGATTCCTGTTGGCTGTGCAGGAATCTTTGGGTGATCCGCTTGCATCCAGATTGGTCAAGTAGTCGGCACCGCTTTGTTCTTTCATTGGCTGTAGAGGCGACAGGGTGGGCGGCACATCGAATGGCTAGGGAACGAGCTGCACTTCGATTGGCTCATGGACCGGAGCCGCACTGCATGTTTTAAGGAAGACGTGGCCGCTGCTTTACCCAGAGCCCAAGAGGGAGCAGAAAGGAAGGCACGCCCACCGCCACCCGGACAGCCGTTAACATGATCTTTCACCAACACCCAGTGTGAGAAACTGAGCACAACTCCGGCATCACCCCGGGGCATATATATTGCGTGTTACTGAATACCACAGAGGCTGAAAGACATTGTGAGATATATAGATATATAGAGATAGATATATAGAGATAGATATATATATATATATATATATAGATATAGATATAGATATAGATATAGATATAGATATAGATATAGATATATATATATATATATATATATATATATATATATATATATATATATATATATATATATATATATATATATAATATCTCTATCTATCTCTATCTAATTATACAGCTTATCACAGAAGTGAGTACACCCCTCACATTTTTTTAAATATTTTCTTCTATCTTTTCATGTGACAACACTGAAGAAATGACACTTGTCTACAATGTAAAGTAGTGAGTGTACAGCTTGTATAACAGTGTCAATTTGCTGTACCTTCAAAATAACTCAACACACAGCCATTAATGTCTAAACCGTTGGCAACAAAAGTGAGTACACCCCTAAGAGTAAATGTCCAAATTGGGCCCAATTCGCCTTTTTCTCTCCCCAATGTCATGTGACTCCTTAGTGTTACAAGGTCTCAGGTGTGAATGGGGAGCAGGTGTGTTAAATGTGGTGTTAGCGCTCTCACTCTCTCATACTGACACTGGAAGTTCAACATGGCACTTCATGGCAAAGAACTGAGGATCTGGAAAAAAAGAATGGTTGCTCTATATAAAGATGGCCTAGGCTATAAGAAGATTGCCAAGACCCTAAAACTGAGCTGCAGCACGGTGGCCAAGACCATCCAGCGGTTTAACAGGACAGGTTCCACTCAGAACAGGCCTCGCCATGGTCCACCAAAGAAGTTGAGGTCACGTGCTCAGCGTCATATCCAGAGGTTGTCTTTGGGAAATAGATGTATGAGTGCTGCCAGCATTGCTGCAGAGGTTGAAGGGGTGGGGGAAAGTCAGCCTGTCAGTGCTCAGACCATACGCCGCACATTGCATCAAATTAGTCTGCATTGCTGTCATCCCAGAAGGAAGCCTCTTCTAAAGATGATGCACAAGAAAGCCGCAAACAGTTTGCTGAAGACAAGCAGACTAAGGACATGGATTACTGGAACCATGTCCTGTGGTCTGATGAGACCAAGATAAACTTATTGGGTTCAGATGGTGTCAGGCGCGTGTGGAATCAACCAGGTGAGGAGGACAAAGACGAGTGTCTTGCCTAAAGTCAAGCATGGTGGAGGGGGTGTCATGGTTTGGCGCTGCATGAGTGCTGCCGGCACTGGGGAGGGACAGATCATGTACTGTGACATACTAAAGCAGAGTATGATCCCCTCCCTACAGAGAGTGGGCTGCAGGGCAGTATTCCAACATAATGACTCCAAACACACCTCCAAGATGACCACTGCCTTGCTAAAGAAGCTGAGGGTAAAGGTGATGGACCGGCCAAGCATGTCTCCAGACCTAAACCCTATTGAGCATCTGTGGGACATCCTCAAATGGAAGGTGGAGGAGAGCAAGGTCTCTAAGATCCACCAGCTCTGTGATGTCATCATGGAGGAGGGGAAGAGGACTCCAGTGCCAACCTGTGAAGCTCTGGTGACCTCCATGCCCAAGAGGGTTAAGGCAGTGCTGGAAAATAATGGTGGCAACACAAAATATTGACACTTTGGGCCCAATTTTGACATTTTCACTTAGGGGTGTACTCACTTTTGTTGCCGGCGGTTTAGACATTAATGGCTGTGTGTTGAGTTATTTTGAAGGTACAGCAAATTGACACTGTTATACAAGCTGTACACTCACTACTTTACATTGTAGACAAGTGTCATTTCTTCAGTGTTGTCACATGAAAATGAGGGGTGTACTTTTGTAAGATACTGTGTGTGCCTATCCCTCTCTCCAATTCTAGGCAGGTTCGGGGTTGAGTGGAGGACCAGCCAAATGATAGAAAAACCAATGCGAGGTTGCTTTATTGGAAATGCGTGACAAGCATTTGCCTGTCCTTCTGCTCCCTCATCCCACTGAACTTCAAAGATTGCACAGAGACCCATCTGATGTCGGTGTTCAGGTGTCGGCTCTCCTCCTGGTATCAGTGTAGGGGCCCCCCCTGCATCTGCCACCATTTTATATGTAGAGAAGCTGACCTGCCTATCCTCCTCTTCCTGGTAGAATGTAAAATCCTTACCTTTCTGAAGGTTACAAGGATTTTGGGTTGCTGATCTGAAAGTGCAGAACTTGAGGTGGTCAGGCGAGGGGGTTGAAGGTGCATGAACTGGGGCTCAGGCGAGGGGGTTGAAGGTGTAGGAAGTGGGGCTCAGGCGAGGGGGTTGAAGGTGCATGAACTGGGGCTCAGGCGAGGGGGTTGAAGGTGCATGAACTGGTGCTCAGGCGAGGGGGTTGAAGGTGCATGAACTGGGGCTCAGGCGAGGGGGTTGAGGGTGCATGAACTGGTGCTCAGGCGAGGGGGTTGAAGGTGCATGAACTGGGGCTCAGGCGAGGGGGTTGAAGGTGCATGAACTGGTGCTCAGGCGAGGGGGTTGAAGGTGCATGAACTGGGGCTCAGGCGAGGGGGTTGAAGGTGCATGAACTGGTGCTCAGGCGAGCGGGTTGAAGGTGCATGAACTGGGGCTCAGGCGAGCGGGTTGAAGGTGCATGAACTGGGGCTCAGGCGAGGGGGTTGAGGGTGCATGAACTGGGGCTCAGGCGAGGGGGTTGAGGGTGCATGTCAAACCTTAACTTTGCGTGTGCCTGTGAAATGGTGACAACTTCAGTACCTTATATTTTCTAAGATCACACCATTTGCAAGAAGATACCAGTCTTGGTAGCACAACTGGTGCACATTAGATCTGTCTAGGTGTAAATGTGGGCCATTTGTTGGGGGGGGGGGGGTAGTATTCCCATTGAGGGCAGGGATATCGGCCCGCCAAAGCTACAGTTGTAGGCCAAAGACAAGAGGAGGTACAAAGAAGACGAGGGTTTGGTCTTCTAAGACAGAAGGAGCTCGATAGGCCCAGGCTGCAGCACAAGGCGGTCTTGTAATATATATGTTGCTTATATATAACTGCAAATATGTTTCAGATGCCTATAGGGCTGCAACTATTATTTTCATAATACATTAGTTGGCCGGTTTTTATTATTTAGATTAATCGGATAACCTTAAAGTGTGGTGCATAATTTTAGTTAATATGAAAAGTAAAAAAAGGCAATTTATTCTTAAATATCTCTATGCAGTGGTAAAAATAACCAACTACCATATTTATCGGCTTATAACACGCGCCGGCGTATAACACGCACCCCAAGTTTAGGAGGGAAGTTTAAGGGAAAAAAAAAACTTATTTATATGCCCATCAGTGTCATCTGCAGCCTTGTCCCCCATTGCAGCCTTATGCAGCCTTGTCCCCCATTGCAGCCGTGTCTTTTATTTTTTTTAAATGCCGCCGCCGAGATACAGAGCCGGATGTGTATCTCGGCGGCGTGCGGTAGTTCTCAGAGGGCCTCCGGCCGCCTTCGGCTCTTCTCGGGCCGCCTTCGGCCGTTCTCGGAAGCTTTCGGCCGCCGAGAACGGCGGAAGGCGGCCGGAAGCTTCCGAGAACGGCGGAAGGCGGCCGGAAGCCGCCCAGAGGCTCAGTATTTCTGGGGATCGGCGTATAACACGCACCCACGATTTTCCCCTGCTTTTAAGGGGAAAAAAGTGCGTGTTGTACGCCGATAAATACGGTATTTGGTTAGGCAGCAAAATATCTAATCCACTCTGAGAATGACAGAAGAGAGATACTGTATATACTATTAGAATAGAGATACTGTATATATTAGAGGAGATATACCGTATATACTATTAGAAGAGATACTGTATATATTAGAGGAGAGATACTGTATATATTAGAGATGCTGTATATACAGTGCATCGCTCTAATATATACAGTATCTCTCCACTACTAGTATATACAGTATATCTCTCCTCTATTAGAGAGATGTACTTTATATACTAGTAGAGGCGAGATACTGTATATACGAGTAGAGGATGAGTCTGGTAAATATCATTGGACTCCAATCAAATTTTTTATTTAACCACTTCCATACCGGGCTTTTTGACCCCCTTCCTGCCCAGGCCAACTTTCAGCACTGTCACACTTTGAGAATTGTAGCAAAATAGCTTTCTTTTGGTGGTATTTGATCATCTCTGCGTTTATTTTTTGCGCTATAAACAAAAAGAGCGTCAGTTTTGAAAAAAACACAATATTTATTACTTTTTGCTATAATATCCCAATTTAAAAAAAAAAAAAGAAGTTTATTCCTCAGTTTGGGATGATAAGTATTCTTCTACATATTTTTGGTAAAATCGCAATAAGCGCAGACTGATTGGATTGCGCAAAATAAGGGATAGATTTATGGCTTTTTTTTTTTTTAGCTAGTTATGGTGGTGGTCTGCGTGGGTTTTTTTATCTTTTTTTTTTTTTTTTTTTTTTTTTGTGACTGCGATATTGCGGTGGACACATCGGACACTTTTGACGCTTTTTTGGGACCATTAACATTTATACAGCGATCTGTGCTATAAAATGCATTGATTACTGTATAAATCTCCTGACAGGATGTGGGTCTGTGTGTTTACATAGATTCACAATCCTGGTCAGTTAACGGGAAATCGTGGGTGCCCCGGCGGACACGCGCATTGGGTCCAGAGAGATGCGGCAGGCGTGCTCTCCACAATGCAGGGAATCCCAGGATGTCATATGACGCCGCTCGGAGGGATAGAGGGTTCCTTGCAATAGAGCGGTAGGGAAGTGGTTAAAGAACAAAAAAAAATACACTTCTTTTGCCGATTTTCAGACATATTATATGCTGGCCATACAAAAACAATGTCTTTCTTCAAAAAAAGTGTCATTTAACAATTTTCTAATTGTTAGTGGGGTCTAATCGATATTTGTTTTTGACCACAGTGACGGGGAAATTTAGAAATACAAAACTTCTTGGTCAAAGGAATTTTCAGACAATGTATGTGGTTTTCGTTCAGAAATTACCGTATTTATCGGCGTATAACACGCGCCCCAAGTTTAGGAGGGAAGTTTAAGGAAAAAAAACTTACATTTAAATGCCCATCAATGCAGCCTTATCTGTGTCCATCTGCAGCCTTGCCCAGTGTCCATCATTGCAGCCTTGCCCAGTGTCCATCATTGCAGCCTTGCCCAGTGTCCATCATTGCAGCCTTGCCCAGTGTCCATCATTGCAGCCTTGCCCAGTGTCCATCATTGCAGCCTTGCCCAGTGTCCATCATTGCAGCCTTGCCCAGTGTCCATCATTGCAGCCTTGCCCAGTGTCCATCATTGCAGCCTTGCCCAGTGTCCATCATTGCAGCCTTGCCCAGTGTCCATCATTGCAGCCTTTTGTCCATCTGCAATTTTGTCCATCTGCAGCCTTGTCCAGTGTCCACCATTGCAGCCTTGCCCAGTGCCTCCGCAACATTTCTAGATTTAAAATTGGTTCCGACTGAGAGGAGCGAGCGCCGACAACATACAGAAAGCCAAGTGTACTTCGGCTTAGTCTCGGCTCCCCTCGCAATCGGTGGAGATGGGTGGGACTGCGAGAGGAGCCGAGTAAAGCCTAAGTACACTCGGCTTTCTGTAGCTCGGCCCCTTTTTTCAGAATCAGCGGGGATCGGCGTATAACACGCACTAGCGAATTTTTTTTTTTTTTTTCCCCCTGATTTTAAGGGGAAAAAAGTGCATGTTATACGCCGATTAAATACGGTATATTTACTTCAAAACAGAATGGTAAAAGCAAGTGAAAGTTTCAAACGTTCCTTCAGCGGATGTACAAAGATTTTTCGCATGGATATTCTCATCCAAAAAATGGATTTATGTGGCCAGTATAAGGCTTGCTTCACGCCTATGCAGTTTGCTTTTGATCCATTTCTACAGTGCTTTTTTCTGTTTTTTTGCATTTGTTCTTTTTTTTTTATTTTTTTATAAAAAAAAAAAAAAAAAAAAAATTGAAGGAAGGGTTCCCCAGGTACTACACTTATGGGTGAATTGAGAGAGTAACAGAGAAACACTGTACTACTCTTAGGCAACAGTAGTACTTCCCACCCATAGCTCATCAGTTTAGTATTTCGGAGGAGCTCTGGTACCAGAATTATTCATCGCACTCAATGTTTTCATATGTAGGCACCCCAGAAGCGTGTTTTTACATTCGTATATGGTGGGGGGGCCTCCATTTTTTTGGTGGGGGGGATATTTTTACTTTGAGGAACTCAATCTTTCAAAACACTTTTACATAATTCGTATGGGCCGAGCTGGGTTATGTCCCTCACTACCCTGTGAGGCCGCTGTATGTGTGGTATATACTGTATGTATCTGCGGCTACCATGAGCATATCGCACTGTGTTCTGTGTGTGAGCCGAGACTTCCTGTCTTATACCCGGGAACACACATCAGTCTACAGCAGCCATTCAGAGCAAGCAATGTATTCTGTTAATGAATGCAAAGTTTCCTCGGACTGAGTCAGGTTGTGACATCAGCTCGCCCTCTGTGGCGGTAGGATCCCAGCGGCGCTCGCCCTCTGTGGCGGTAGGATCCCAGCGGCGCTCGCCCTCTGTGGCGGTAGGATCCCAGCGGCGCTCGCCCTCTGTGGCGGTAGGATCCCAGCGGCGCTCGCCCTCTGTGGCGGTAGGATCCCAGCGGCGAGATTAGTTGGGTTTCGTATGTGGCACAAGTCTGTAAGAACTCGGTAACACCAAGTGATAACTGATCGTTCTGATCCTGGTAGAGATTTATCAGTATTTTATGTAATCGATTGTCACTTCAGGACTAACAAGATCTCCCCTGCAGGAGGACGGTGGTCCAGCACGTCATCCAGTCATATCAGAGACTCCCAGGAAACACTCTCCTACGCAGCTTCCGTGTCACATACAAAAGACACGTATTAACCATGGATGACCTGAGCACCCTGTATGGCCAGAACTGGCTGAATGACCAGGTAAGTGACCGCCCTGATCAGCAGTGTAGTGTGTACGGGACGGAGAGATATGTGTATATTAACGCATGTGTATTTTGCAGGTGATGAACATGTATGGGGATTTAGTCATGGATGCAGTACCAGAAAAGGTTGGTTTGCTTAGAATCTTTTCTCTGTGATGTTTGACGTGATGACGTTCAGCTCTCGAGGAAGCGGACGTTTTTGTTTTTTGCTTTGATCCGACTTTACTCTCTCTGGATCAAAGGCGTACTAAAGTAGGGCAGGCACCTTTTCAAAGTCTTTGCGACTAAGTCACACTGATTTGGATGGGTGCAATTGAATAAAATGGGCTACGACTTGTCACGTGACTGATATCCAAAGTCACATGACAAGTGGCACAAATGTGAATAGAGCCTTAAGGGTCAGGTTTCACGAATAACTGATGACTTATAAAGGCTTTTAAAATATTGCCTATGGGACATGTTTTCGGGGACATGCAATTTTAAATTCCGGCTCATTCGGTATCTTCCTTTTTGACACAACCCCAACTTTTATAGGTTCCCGAAAATTTTGGTAATCTTTGCACCAAAAAGTCTTTGCTGATAGCCATTGAACAAAGTACTGAGGCGGGGTGCTGTAATGTTATCAGGAAGCTATGTTTAGCACCCTGCCAGCTCCTCCTGTCAGCCAGTGTACTGCCCATCCCTGCTGGCCCCTCTCACGAGCCAGTGTATGCCTGCCGGCCCCTCCCGCCAGCCAGTGTACGGCCCACCCCTGCTGGCCCTTCCCAGGAGCCAGTGTATGCCTGACGGCCCCTCCCTCCCGCCAGCCAGGGTACGGCCCACCCCTGCCGGCCCCTCCCTCCCGCCAGCCAGTGTACGGCCCACCCTTGCCGGCCTCTGCCAACAACCAGTATCTGCCTGGCTGTTTTATCCTTGCTCCCAGCAACCAAATTATGGTACATTAGATTTATCCATAGGCGACGCTTTTAAAAGCACTTATTGGTTAGCAGTTTAGAGTTACACCGGATGCCTGCTGCTAAAATCATTGTTCTTGCTCTGACATTTGGGGTGATACCTCAAGTGTGGTGCATTCACCATTTACCTATGGGCCTGGGACCCGAGTGTGTGCATTGGTGTGCAGGGGAGCTTCACCTTTTTTTTTTTGCAACTTTATTGCTTTCATGAGGAATGAACAACATGCTTTGTAATAGCATGGGCCATGACAGGTCGTCTTTATGGTGCGATCTGGGGGGTCTCTTCTCTGGCCTCCAAAGTAGTCGATCAAACCGAGATTAGTTTGGCTGCTTTACAAAGCCGGTAACGCTTGTAAATAAAGTGATGGAAGTTTCCCCTCTCTCTCACTGTGTACAGATTCTGATGTGACTGGTCGTATCAGTCCTGGTCTCCCTGGTGGGGCGGGAAAGGCAGGGGACCCCCTTTTTGCCACCTGTAAAAGTGAACAGTACCAGAATCACGGCTGTAGCTGCAACCATGAACCACCTCAACAACCACGGCTATGTACAGTCGTGCTCAAAAGTTTACATACCCTGGTAGAAATTGTGACATTAATATTGAAAATATGACTTATCATGCCAAAAAACTATTTTGATTTTAAGAATAGTGATCACATGAAGCCATTTATTAAATTTTTTGTATCCTTTATAAATCGTAATAACAGAAATCGCCCAAATAGCCCCGATAAAAAGTTTACATACCCTGGAATGTTTGGCCTTGGTACAGACACAGAAAGTGGCACAAACATTAAATTGTTAATTAAAGGTTATTTTCTCACATTTTGTGGCTTTTTAAATTACAATTAATGTCTGTGTATAAATAGTCAATGAGTTTGTTAGCTCTCCCATGGATGCACTAAGCAGGCTAGACACGGAGCCATGAGGAGGTAGAAAAGAACAATCAAAAGACCTGCGTAACAAGGTAATGAAACTTTACAAAGATGGAAAAGGATATAAAAAGATATCCAAAGCCTTGAATATGCCAGTCAGTACTGTATAATCACGTAAGTGGAAAATTCAGGTCAGCTAGACAAGAAAGATTGCAACCGCAACTGGCGGAAGAATTGCTCAGGATACAAAAGAAAAACCCCACAGGTAACCTCAGGAGAAATACAGGCTGCTCTCCAAAAAGACGACGTGGTTGTTTTTTTAAGGAGCACAATTCAACGATACTTGAACAAAAAAGAGCTGCATGGTTGAGCTGTCAGAAGGAAGCCTTTACTGCGCCAATGCCTCTAAAAAAGCCCTATTAGGCATGTCGAGCTGTTGGGCATATTGTAACCAGGCTTTTTTGTGGAACTTTGTACAAGGCTTCTTTTTGGCAACTTCACCATGCAGCTCTTTTGTTCAAGTATCATCATATTGTGCTCTTTAACCACTTCAGCCCCGGACCAATTAACAGCCTAAGGACCAGAGGCCTTTTTACAATTTCGCACTGCTTTAACTGGTAATTGCGCGGTCATGCAATGTTGTACCCAAACGATATTTGCGTCCTTTTCTTCCCACAAATAGAGCTTTCTTTTGATGGTATTTGATTGCCTCTGCTATTTTTATTTTTTGCGATATAAATGGAAAAAGACCGAAAATTTTGAGAAAAAATTATATTTTCTACTTTTTGTTATAAGAAAAATCGAATAAACTCAATTTTAGTCATACATTTAGGGCAAAATTTATTCAGCCACATGTCTTTAGTAAAAAAAATGTCAATAAGCGTATATTTATTGGTTTGCGCAAAAGTTATAGCGTCTACAAACTAGAGTATATTTTCTGGAATTTACACAGCTTTTAATTTACGACTGCCTATCTCATTTCTTGAGGTGCTAAAATGGCAGGGCAGTACAAAACCCCCCCAAATGACCCCATTTTGGAAAGTAGACACCCCAAGGAAGTTGTGAAGAGGCATGTTGAGCCCATTGAATATTTTTTTTTTTTTTTTGTCCCAAGTGATTTGAATAATGACACAAAAAAAAAGTTTACAAAAAGTTGTCACTAAATGATATATTGCTCACACATGCCATAGTTATATGTGGAATTGCACCCCAAAATATATTCTGCTGCTTCTCCTGAGTACGGGGATACCACATATGTGGGACTTTTTGGGAGTCTAGCTGCGTACGGCACCCTGAAAACCAATCACTGCCTTCAGGATTTCTAAGGGTGCAAATTTTTGATTTCACTCCTCACTACCTATCACAGTTTCGAAGGCCATAAAATGCCAAAATAGCACAAACCCCCCCCCCAAATGACCCCATTTTGGAAAGTAGACACCCCAAGCTATTTACTGAGAGGCATGTTGAGTCCATGGAATATTTTATATTTTGCCACAATTTTTTTATTTTTTATTTTTTGCACAAAGTTGTCACTAAATGATATATTGCTCACACATGCTATGGGCATAAGTCAAATTACACCCCAAAATAAATTCTGCTGCTTCTCCCGAGTACGGGGATACCACATGTGGGGGACTTTTTGGGAGCCTAGCCACGTACGGGACCCCAAAAACCAAGCACTGCCTTCCGGATTTAAATATAAAATGCTACCAAAAAAAACTGACTCTGCGATCGCTGCAGTTATGTGTTTAGTGTTTTGTAAGTGACAGTGATCGATACTGCACTTGGGTGGGCTGGGCGGAGGGGCAAAACGCAGGTGCTAGCAGGTATCTGGGCTGATCCCGCTAACAATGCGTTTTTTTGGAACCTTAAACTGCTGGAGACGCTAGTATAGATCTGATCAGATCAGATATTGATCTGTTCAGATTCTATACCACTACGGGAGGTTTATGCTTTGCGTGTGGGTGTTAGCGGTACTGGCACTAACCTAGCGCTGCCTGGGGCGACGCAGACCCTGACCCTAAAACCTAATTGATATCACCCGCCGGGTGATCAGGGGGTTAAACCTTTATTGGGTAATAAATGGTGGGTGCCCTGATGCTATAAAAAGCAAACTAACCAGAGTCACCCGTAACACTTATACGGTGATCACTGGTGAAAGGGTTAACTAGGGGCAATCAGGGGGTTCAAATTTTTATTAGGTAGTATATGGGGGTCCCTGGCGCTATATAAAAACCTGACGGGGAACCTAAATAACTAACTGGCTAACCAGCGTCACCAGTGACACTTATACTGTGATCGCTGGTGAAAGGGTTAACTAGGGGCAATCAGGGGGTTAAAACCATTATTGGGTAGTATATCGGGGTACCTCGCGCTATAAAAACCTGGCGGTGAACCTAAAAAAATAACTAGCTACCTAGCGACACTAATGCAGTGATCAGAAAAATGATCGCTTAGTGACACTGGCAAAAGGGGGTGAAAGGGTTAACTCTAGGGGCAATCGGGGGGGTTAAACCTTTATTGGGGGGTGGTAGGGGGCTAAAAAAATTATCACTGCAATCAGTGACACTGTGACTGTGGGGGGGGGGGGGGGGGTTTGTGTGCCTGTGTGTACCTACATGTCAGCGTAGTGTTGGTGCACACTTACTTTCTGTCTTCTCCTCGTAGTCCGGTCAAAAAGACCGCCCCGAGGAGAATGACATCACTTCCTCCTTCCTGTGTATACAATACACAGTGGGAGGAAGCTTCTCATTGGCCAGGACCGATCGAGAGGGGATGGCCAGAAACCAACGGCCATCCCCTCATCCCGGATCGCTCCTGCAGCGAAACGGACCGCCGTATCCAGCGGGAGGGGTTCCGATCGGACCCCCCACCCGCTGGAAGGCAGGCATGTACATGTACGTGCTTGTGCCTGCCGGTGCCATTGTAATGACGTACATTGGCAATACGGCGGTCCTTAAGTGGTTAAAAACAACCACACCATCTTTTTTCCAGAGCAGCCTGTATTTCTCCTGAGGTTACCTATGGGGTTTTCTTTGTATAACGAACCGTTCCTGTGGCAGTTGTGGCTAAAATCTTTCTTGATGTACCTGACCTTGACTTGTTATCAAGAGATCTCCTTATTAAGTGATTGCACATTACTAACTGGCATATTCAAGGCTTTGGATATCTTTTTATATCCTTTTCCATCTTTGTAAAGTATCATTACCTTGTTACGCAGGTCTTTTGACCGTTCTTTCCTACCTCCTCATGGCTCATCCATGTGAGAGCTAACAAACTCATGGACTATTTATACACACACTAATAGTGATTTTAAAAGCCACAAATGTGAGAAATTAACATTTTAATTGCCATTTTAACCTGTGGGCCACCTTCTGTGTCTGTACCAAGGCCAAACATTCCAGGGTATGTAAACTTTTCATCAGGGCCATTTGGGGGATTTCTGTTACGATTTAAAAAGGATCCAAAAAAAAAGTGATAATGGCTTCATGTGATTGCTTTCCTTAAATAAAAGACAGTTTTTTTTGGCATGATCAATCATATTCTCAATATTAATGCCAAAATTTCACAATTTCTGCCATGGAATGCAAACTTTTGAGCACAACCGTGTGTGTACAATATCTCACAAAAGTATGTACACCCTCACATTTTTGTAAATATTTTCTTCTATCTTTTCATGTGACAACACTGAAGAAATGACACTTGTCTACAATGTAGTAGTAGTAGTGAGTGTACAGCTTGTATAACAGTGTAAATTTGCCGTCCCCTCAAAATAACTCAACACACAGCCATTAATGTCTAAACCGCTGGCATCAAAAGTGAGTACACCCCTAAGTGAAAATGTCCAAAGTGTCTATTTTGCATGACCACCATTTATTTTCCAGCATTACCTTAACCCTCTTGGGCATGGAGGTCACCAGAGATTCACAGGTTGGCACTGAAGTCCTCTTCCCCTCCTCCATGAAGACATCACAGAGCTGGTGGATGTTGGAGACCTTGCGCTCCTCCACCTTCCGTTTGAGGATGTCCCACAGATGCTCAATAGGGTTTAGGTCTGGAGACATGCTTGTCCAGTCCATCACCTTTACCCTCAGCTTCTTTAGCAAGGCAGTGGTCATCTTGGAGGTGTGTTTGGGGTCGTTATGTTGGAATACTGCCCTGCGGTCCAGTCTCTGAAGGGAGGGGATCATGCTCTGCTTTAGTATGTCACAGTACATGTTGGCATTCATGGTTCCCTCAATGATCTGTAGCTCCCCAGTGCTGGCAGCACTCATGCAGCGCCAGACCATGACACTCCCACCACCATGCCTGACTGTAGACAAGACACACGTGTCTTTGTAATCCTCACCTGGTTGCCCCCACACATGCTTGTCACCATCTGGACCAATTAAGTTTATCTTGGTCTCATCAGACCACAGGACATGGTTCCAATAATCCATGTCCTCAGTCTGCTTGTTTTCAGCAAACTGTTTGCAGGCTTTCTTGTGCATCATCTTTAGAAGAGGCTTCCTTCTGGAATTTGATGCAGTGTGCGGCGTATGGTCTGAGCACTGACAGGCTGACACCCCCCCACCCCTTCAACCTCTGCAGCAATGCTGGCAGCACTCTATGTCTATTTCCCAAAGACAACCTCTGGATATGGCGCTGAGCACGTGGCCTCAACTTCTTTGGTCGACCATGGCGAGGCCTGTTCTGAGTGGAACCTGTCTTGTTAAACTGCTGTATGGTCTTGGCCACCGTGCTGCAGTTCAGTTTCAGAGTCTTGGCAATCTTCTTATAGCCTAGGCCATCTTTATGTAATTTTTTTTCAGATCCTCAGAGTTCTTTGCCATGAGGTGCTATGTTGAACTTCCAGTGACCAGTATGAGAGAGCAAGAGCGATAACACCAAATTGAACACACCTGCTCCTCATTCACATCTGAGACCTTATAACACTAACGAGTCACATGACACCGGGGGAGGGAAAATGGCTAATTGGGCCCAATTTGGACATTTTCACTTAGGGCTTTACTGACTTTGTTGCCAGCGGTTTAGACATTAATGGCTGTGTGTTGAGTTATTTTGACGGGACTGAAAATGTACGCTTTTATACAAGCTGTACACTCACTACTTTACATTGTAGACAAGTGTCATTTCTTCAGTGTTGTCACATGAAAAGATAGAAGAAAAGATTTACATAAATGTGAAGGGTGTACTTTTGTGAGATACTTATTTTACCCGGGAAGTATGTACAATATGGAACACGTCACCATTTTTCTAGGTAAATCTATTTCTACAGGTGATATTGACATGAAACTTTCACCACATGTCAGTAACAGCCCCTGCAATCCATACATACAAAGACACCAAAACAGTCAGAAATTATAGCGGATTTCCACACACATTTTGAAGGTCCAATCACTCATGCCCCTAAATGCTGTAATAAATGGCTATATATATATATATATATATATATAATTTTTTTTTTTCTCTTTGTACATATGTTTTTTTCACTTTCTTCTGCAGCTGCCTTGGTGATTTACGTCACTAGGCGATCTGCAATGGCTCCTGGGATAGCGGCGTCATGTATCCCAGGAGTCCTTGTGAATCGCTCAGTGGTGAAATCTTGCGTTATTTCCAGACCGGAAATGACCAGAACGGGAGGACCAAGATGTCATGTTTGACAAGTTGCTATAGCAATGGGGTGGGAACTTCCACCGATGCCACCATTGTTATGGCAACCTGTCGGGAAGATATAGAGCTGCTCAGTGCACAGGCACGAGATCAGGGGGGGTGCATGCTGGGTAGCCGGCTGCACCGAATTCCGGAAATCAAGACGCGGGCTTGAGATGCCCACAGATGACATGGAACTTGCCTGCTTCTGAGATTTGGTTAGTCTTAAAATATTTTAATACACACTACAGGAACTACTCGTGACCTGTTCTAAATGTTGCTAGATATATTTAAACAAGTATGGAGGAGCGTTTATAAAAAGTTTTTGGGGGACTGGAACTCCGCTTTAAAAATATGTGTAATAAAATAGAATGGCACAGGAAAAAAGTATTGAACACGTGACGAAAGGGAGGTGCAAAAAGGGTATGGAAAGCCAAGACACCAGTTGAAATCTCTCAATAATTAGAAAACTATCCTGCCCCTTGGTGCAAATTAATATCAGCTGGTTTAGTCTCAACTGATGGCCTATAAAAAGGTGTCTCATTACCAAGGTGTCACACAAGAAACCTCTTCATGATGATGGGTAAGAGCGTAGAGCTCTTTCAAGACCTTTGCAACCTTATTGTTGCAAAACATACTGATGGCATTGGGTGCAGAAGGACTTCTGAATGTTCCAGTGAGCACTGTTGGGGCCATAATCCGTTAAGTGGAAAGAACATAATTTCACCATAAACCGGCCATGACTAAGTGCTCCTTCCAAGGTTTCCAAAGAGGTAAAAAATGATCAGAAGAGTTGTCCAAGAGCCTGGGACCACTTATGGAGATCTTCAGAAAGACCTGGAATTATCAGGTACAATTGTTTAAAAAAAAACAATAAGTAATGCAGTCACCCGCCATGGCCTGTATGCACACTCACCATGCAAGTCTCCATTGCTGAAGAAAAAGCATGTTGAAGCTTGTTTAGAGTTTGCTGCTCAACATTTAGCCAAGACTGTAAAATACGGGGAGACTATAGTTTGGTCAGATGAGACCAAACCTGAACTCTTTGGCTGCCATAATACACACCATGTTTTGAAGGTCAAATAGCACTTCACCCCAAAAAACAACCCCCCTACCAACAGCGAGTTTTGGAGGTAGGGACATCATCTTGTTGGCGGGGCTGTTTTTCAGCATACGGGACTGGCAACCTTCTGATAAAAATCTGCTGCCATCTACCAGGATGATGAAGATAAAATGAGGGCGGGCATTTCAGCAAGACAATGATCCCAAAGCCAAGGAGACTCTCAAATGGTTTCAAAGAAAGAGAAAATAAAGCTGCTTTAATGGCCCAACCAATCACCTGACTTGAATCCAATATAAAATCTATGGAAAGAACTAAAGATCAGAGTTCATAGAAGAGACTCGTGAAACCTTGAAGATTTGAAGACTGTATAGAAGAATGGGCCAAAATCCCACCTGAGCAATGACTAGTCCATACTATAGGCGTCCTGAAGCTGTCATTACCAACAAAAGATTTTGTACTAAGTATTAAATACATTTCTGTTGGTGTGTTCAATACTTTTTCCGCGTGTCATTCCATTTTATTACACAGAACTTAATTTCTGAACTTATTTACCTAGAAAAATGGTGACGTGTAAAATAGTTTTTTTTTTTAGCCGCTGTGTGTGTGTCTATAATGAGGTGGGTAATATCTCTATTGTGGACAGAATATTCTAAAGACCTGATCATCTTCCCATTTTAGGTTCACTTTTTCAACAGTTTTTTCTACGATAAATTGAGAACCAAGGGATATGAAGGCGTAAAGAGGTGGACGAAGAACGTAAGTGTGTCCTGATGAAGATTGCTGGTACCTGTAGTTTCTCTAGCCTGCTGCTTCCAACAGTGACCATACAGTGGGGAAGTTCTCTGCTTGGGGTTAGGTTCTAGAACATCTTTTAATGTCTCAAAATATTTAGGCCCTTGGTCACCATTGTCCTTCAGCTGTCCCCTGGCTAGGCTAGGTCACCATTGTCCTTCAGCTGTCCCCTGGCTAGGCTAGGTCACCAGTGTCCTTCAGCTGTCCCCTGGCTAGGCTAGGTCACCAGTGTCCTTCAGCTGTCCCCTGGCTAGGCTAGGTCACCAGTGTCCTTCAGCTGTCCCCTGGCTTGGCTAGGTCACCAGTGTCCTTCAGCTGTCCCCTGGCTAGGCTAGGTCACCAGTGTCTTCTAGCTGTCCCCTGGCTAGGCTAGGTCACCAGTAGTGTCTTTTAGCTGTCCCCTGGCTAGGCTAGGTCACCAGTAGTGTCTTTTAGCTGTCCCCTGGCTAGGCTAGGTCACCAGTAGTGTCTTTTAGCTGTCCCCTGGCTAGGCTAGGTCACCAGTAGTGTCTTTTAGCTGTCCCCTGGCTAGGCTAGGTCACCAGTAGTGTCTTTTAGCTGTCCCCTGGCTAGGCTAGGTCACCAGCGCCTTTCCAGGCAGATCTTGTTTAAAACCAGAGAATAAACTTTATTTTATTATTTATACATTGCCATGGCTTCAGAAACATGAGTGTCAGCTGACATAATGACGCAGGTGTCATCAACCGTCACACTCCACCATGGAGTCCAACATTGCCTTGCTTGTAGGGAATGTTCCCCCTACACTGCTTTTGTGCTGCCACCTAGAGTTCTGATCTAGTGCATGTGCAGACACCGCAGTGTGTCTACCCAGACATCTGACCCCCCTACACGTGCAGAAAAGCTGCATTTCCTACCAGTAAACTGGCAGAGACCCTGCTCCGTTTCTGTGTATGCCTCAGATCCTGCAAGTTGTCTCCTGGGATACGTGATGTAGGATTCCCAGGAGACAGATCACAGGACCTCGTGCACGGTTCCTGTGGGGTTAGGGGTTGGGAGAGAGGAACATTAGAAAAGGGGTGACAGTCTGCTTTAATCTTCAGAAAAAAAATGTGAATTTTAAGAGTAAAAAAAAAAGGGGAGACTGCCATTTCATTGCTTAATTTGGAGCTGCGATTGTTAAAGCTCAGCTTACATAATGCTCTGGAGTAGCTTCCCTGCTGCTACAACCAGCCATATGTCGCTCTGTTGCTACTCCCTCGCTAGCGATTTAGTTCCAGCAGTGCTTCAGGCACCGACGGAGCGACTTCCACCGGGGATCACAAAAGCTCAATTTCCGTCATTATGCCGCCGGCGTGGTGTCACCACCATACAATCACAGATGAAGCATTGCGCAGAAACTACACGGCTTCCGGCTCCCACATCTGCCAATGAAACATGGAAATGAGTTTATTAGGAAATAAGTATGTTTGGTAATATAAGAAGAAAAGTTTACTAAATAGTTGGGTGAAGTTATATCAGTGAAAGAGGAGGGCAGAAAATGTTGATTCCAACAAATGGGAGAGCTAGGACATTGTTGCTCATATGGAAGGATTGTAAAGGACAAGGAATGAACTCCGGACAGTTTGGTACAGTGATATGATGCAGGAGTAGATGTTGAGGGTATGACAGTGGGCAGTATGTACAGGAGAGGAGTGTAGTGGGTATGATAGTTGGGCAGGTTGTACAGGAGAGGGGTTTGGAGGGTTTGATGGCTGGCAGTATTTTACAGGTTAGGAGTGTGGAAGGTATGTCATGGGCAGTATGTACAGGAGAGGAGTGTGCAAGGTATGACAGTAAGCGGTATGTACAGGAGAGGAATGTGGAGGGTATGAAAGTGGGCAGTATGTACAGGAGAGGAGTGTGGACGGTATGACAGTGGACAGTATGCACAAGAGGAATGTGGAGGGTATGACAGTGGACAGTATGCACAAGAGGAATGTGGAGGGTATGACAGTGGACAGTATGCACAAGAGGAATGTGGAGGGTATGACAGTGGACAGTATGCACAAGAGGAATGTGGAGGGTATGACAGTGGGCAGTATGCACAAGAGGAATGTGGAGGGTATGACAGTGGGCAGTATGTACAAGAGGAATGTGGAGGGTATGACAGTGGGCAGTATGTACAAGAGGAATGTGGAGGGTATGACAGTGGGCAGTATGTACAAGAGGAATGTGGAGGGTATGACAGTGGGCAGTATGTACAAGATGAATGTGGAGGGTATGACAGTGGGCAGTATGTACAAGAGGAATGTGGAGGGTATGACAGTGGGCAGTATGTACAAGAGGAATGTGGAGGGTATGACAGTGGGCAGTATGTACAAGATGAATGTGGAGGGTATGACAGTGGGCAGCATGTACAAGAGGAATGTGGAGGGTATGACAGTGGGCAGCATGTACAAGATCAATGTGGAGGGTATGACAGTGGGCAGTATGTACAGGATGAATATGGAGGGTATGACAGTGGGCAGTATGTACAGGATGAATGTGGAGGGTATGACAGTGGGCAGTATGTACAGGAGGAGTGTGGAGGATTGTGAGGCCCCCCCGCCCCCCAAATGACTGAGCTCTTTGATGCATTAAGCAGAACTCTCAACACCGTGACCTACATTTTATGAATGGGCCGTACAGTTCATGCCAGAGAAGAGCTAGAGATACATTGCAATGTGTAGCAATTCAGGATATTTGGTCCTCCTTATGAGTGTCATCCAGTGTATAGGGGGGGTTGGGGTCTGGGTAGGTGTCTAATAGGAGGTCTATACTATGTGTCATGTGATTCTCTATCTCCTCTTCCTCCAGGTTGATATATTCAGTAAGCAGTTCTTGTTGATCCCCATACACCTGGAGGTGCACTGGTCGCTCGTCTGCGTCGACGTCTCTAAACGGACCATTACTTACTTTGATTCCCAGCGTACGCTGAACAGGCGCTGCCCGAAGGTGAGCTGTGCTGGGACCCATTGTGTGATGTGTGCTTCCTATCTGTATACGTATTTCACGTCTCTACAACGCTCCCTTTTTCATCGCTCTCATCTGTAGACTACGGAACTGTATTTGGCGCCTCCTAGTGTAAGCTTGACGTATTGGCAGCCCATAGAACTAAAGCTGCTCCGCTGGCTCAGAAATTGTCTTTTTTTTAAATGAAAGATGATGTCATAAATAGAGGTCGACCGATATGGGTTTTTCTCTGGCCGATGCCGATATTTAGAATTCGCCACGGCCGATATATGATGCCGAATTTTTTGGGCCGATATGTTAGGCCGATTTTTATTTATTTATTTATTTTTTTTCCCCCTTCATCTTATAAAATCTAACAGTTAGACCCCTTTCCCACTGGGGCGTTTTTCAGGCGCTTTTGGGCTAAAAATAGCGCCTGTAAAGTGCCTGCAAAACGGCTCCCCCTGCAGTCTGTGTGGAAGCCCCGAGTGCTGTCACACTGAGGAGATGCGCTGGCAGGACGTTAAAAAAAAAAGTCAAGCAAACAGCATCTTTGGAGTGGTGTATACCGCTCCTCCACCACTCCTGCCCATTGATAATAATGGGCACCACTCCCGAAGCACCTGCAATGCGATTTGGCAGCAGCGCTTCACGGGCGCATTTAACCTCCTCCTCGGCCGCTAGCTGGATTATAAGTGCCCTGCTAAAATGACGGTAAAGCACCGCTAAAACGGGCAGCGTTTTACAGTCAACGCCTGCCCGCCCCAGTGTGAAAGCAGCATTAAGTGATACAGAAAATTTCTTATATTTAAACATTTATTAAACAAAACCTCCACTCAGTTCACTTGTATGTATAATTTAGATTTAATTTTTTTTATATATACTGTATTTATCGGCGTATAACACGCGCCGACGTATAACACGCACCCCAAGTTTAGGGGGGAATTTTAAAGAAAAAAACTTTTAGGAGGGAAGTTTAAGGAAAAAAAACTTACATTTAAATGCCCATCAATGCAGCCTTATCAGTGTCACTTGCAGCCTTGCATTTAGCCTCGTGTGTCACTTGCAGCCTTGCATTTAGCCTCGTGTGTCACTTGCAGCCTTGCATTTAGCCTCATCAGTCACTTGCAGCCTTGCATTTAGCCTCGTCAGTCACTTGCAGCCTTGCATTTAGCCTCGTCAGTCACTTGCAGCCTTGCATTTAGCCTCGTCAGTCACTTGCAGCCTTGCATTTAGCCTCGTCAGTCACTTGCAGCCTTGCATTTAGCCTCGTCAGTCACTTGCAGCCTTGCATTTAGCCTCGTCAGTCACTTGCAGCCTTGCATTTAGCCTCGTCAGTCACTTGCAGCCTTGCATTTAGCCTCGTCAGTCACTTGCAGCCTTGCATTTAGCCTCGTCAGTCACTTGCAGCCTTGCATTTAGCCTCGTCAGTCACTTGCAGCCTTGCATTTAGCCTCGTCAGTCACTTGCAGCCTTGCATTTAGCCTCGTCAGTCACTTGCAGCCTTGCATTTAGCCTCGTCAGTCACTTGCAGCCTTGCATTTAGCCTCGTCAGTCACTTGCAGCCTTGCATTTAGCCTCGTCAGTCACTTGCAGCCTTGCATTTAGCCTCGTCAGTCACTTGCAGCCTTGCATTTAGCCTCGTCAGTCACTTGCAGCCTTGCATTTAGCCTCGTCAGTCACTTGCAGCCTTGCATTTAGCCTCGTCAGTCACTTGCAGCCTTGCATTTAGCCTCGTCAGTCACTTGCAGCCTTGCATTTAGCCTCGTCAGTCACTTGCAGCCTTGCATTTAGCCTCGTCAGTCACTTGCAGCCTTTTCTGTGGCTTTGTCATTTAAAAATGGCGCCGCCGAGATACAGAGCGGATGTCCTGTGTATCTCGGCGGCGCTCGGTAGTTCTCGGCGGCTTTCAGCTATTTTCGGCCGAACTTGGCTATCTCCGGCCGTTGCTGGCTATCTTCGGCCTGCACTCTGCTATTTTCGGCCACAGTCAGCCGTTCTCGGCGGCTTTCAGCTTTCCGAAAGCTGCCAAGAACGGCCGAGAATGGCCGAAGATAGCCGGGAACGGCCGAGTGCACCGAAAATACCCCCGAAGCCGCAAAGAGCGGCTGAAAGGGTTACAAATTGTGGGGGGGGAGGTTAATAGGGGGAAAAAAAAACACAGGTGGGAACAGAAATATGGGGAGCATTGATCCCTTCTGACAAGGGGGAGAATTTCGCCTTCTGCTGACTTATCTACTCCGCCTCCTCCCCCACCTCAAAGGCCGCTTTAACAGAGTCGTAGGATATCCTGTAATATAGAACCTAGTTATATTCTTGCTTGAGCCATAACTCCAGTATATTTTGGGGTGGATGTAAAATGTTTCCAACAGGTCCAAATTATGTTACATTTTTGAGGTTGTATCTCTGGAAATGTGAATCAGTTCTTCCATGTCCGCCATTTTGTTGATCCTATGAAACCATTCTTTCAGTGTGGGGACCTTGGGGGAGCCCCAGTGGACGGGAATGCATTGTTTCACTGCGTTTAAGCATGAACATTGCAAGTGACTTGTGATAGGTGCAGTGTGGTAGAGGTGACAAGTGGAGGAGGCATTGGGCAGGGGTCGCGTCTATCTGGTAAGATGTCACTTGGGATGTGATTTGACAAATTTCCTTCTAGAAGGTCTGTATCAACAGACACGTCCACCATATGTGCACTAATGTCCAAACATGATTAGGCTAGGTCACCCCTCCAGGGTAATTGTGGTTCAGCTCTATCACCTTGATTGTAATTGTAAATGTACACATATTAGCTTCATTAACTGTTTGTGAAGTTAGCTGTTTTCAGCCATTGGATATTGGTTTCCGTAAGAAATGATGGATTGTCCTTTACTTTCCTCTGTGCTTGTATTATTTTCTTTGTTTCCCCCAATAAAAATGTTTATAAAAAAATTTTTTAAAAAAAATTGTGGGGGATCGGCGTATAACACACACCCCCACTTTCCCCCTGATTTTAGGGGGGGAAAAGTGCGTGTTATACGCCGATAAATACGGTATATATTATTGGGGGTTCTAAGTGAATTTCCAGCAGAAAATACAGGATTTTTATTTGTAAGCATCAAGTGTCAAAAAAGATTTAGTCTTTAAATTGGTTAAACTGAGAACTTCTACACACTGAGATGAATTCATTCAGAAGTGTAAACATTGTATCTCTTTGATCTTTTCTTGGCAGACTGCCCAGAGAGGAGACAAGTCCCTTCACTGCTGTCTTCAGGCAACTTGCATTGACTTCTATTACTGAAGTCATTTGCAAGTCGTGCTGAATATATCATCGGCCTGGCCGATGCCCATTAATTAAATGCCAAATATCGGCCGATATATCGGTCGACCTCTAGTCATAAACATTGGAGATTTTCAGATAATTGTACACATGTAATGGTGCCAGGAAATAGGAAATGGATGTGACACAGCTGTCTTAGGATGGGTAAAAATGTTTAACGCTGAACTCCAGCTTTTCCAACAAGGGGTCATGTACAGTACATTGTATGGAGATTCATGATGTTTTTTTTTTTTTATGACTCTGATCCCCGCTGTGTGTTATGGGCCCATGCACAGAAATCTCTAACATGGAGCTGCATTCAGCTGCGGTCTAACCTTAGACGCATGTAAATGTTTGCGCTAACAATTATATGCATAAAACTCTTAGTGTAATTATACAGCTATTAGTGTAAACATATGCTTTTGGCCCTGAATACCCAGGATGCTAGGCAGCTTAGCAAGTGAGGATGCTAGGTGGCAGGAGATGCTTGCATCTTAACTGAAGACACTAGGCAGGAGGAGATGTCTGCACCTTAGCAACTGAGGATGGTAGGCAGCAGGAGATGCCTTTTCCTTAGCAACTGAGGATACTAGGCAGCAGGAGATGCCTTTTCCTTAGCAACTGAGGATACTAGGCAGCAGGAGATGCCTTTTCCTTAGCAACTGAGGATACTAGGCAGCAGGAGATGCCTTTTACTTAGCAACTGAGGATACTAGGCAGCAGGAGATGGCTTTTCCTTAGAAACTGAGGATACTAGGCAGCAGGAGATGGCTTTTTCTTAGCAACTACGGATGCTAGGCAGCAAGAGATGTCTGCACCTTGGCAACTGAGGATGCTAGGCAGTAGGAGATGTCTGCACCTTAGCAACTGAGGATACTAGGCAGCTGGAGATGCTTGTTTCTTAGCAGCTGAGGATGCTAGGCAGCAGGAGATGTCTGTACCTTGGCAACTGAGGAAGCTAGGCAGTAGGAGATGTCTATCTTAGCAACTGAGGAAGCTAGGCAGTAGGAGATGTCTGTACCTTAGCAACTGAGGATATTAGGCAGCTGGAGATGCTTGTTTCTTAGCAGCTGAGGATGCTAGGCAGCAGGAGATGTCTGTACCTTGGCAAACGAGAATGCTAGGCAGCAGCAGATGTCTGCACCTTAGCAACTGAGGATGGTAGACAGCAGGAGATGCCTTTTCCTTAGGAACTGAGGATACTAGGCAGCAAGAGATGCCTTTTTCTTAGCAACTGAGAATGCTAGGCAGCAGGAGATGGCTGCATCCTAACAACTAAAGGCAGCAGGTATTGCTTGCCTCCTAGCAACTGAGGATGCTAGGCAGCAGGAGATGCCTGTATCCCTAGTAAACCAAAGATGCTGAGCAGCAGAAGATGCATGCGTCCCAACAACTGAAGCCAGGTATTGCCTGTCTCCTAGCAACTGAGGAAACTAAGCAACAGGAGATGCCTGTATGCATAGTAAACCAAGGACACTAAGCATCAGAAAATGCTTGCAGCTCAAGAACTGAAAACACTAGGCTGCAGATATTGCCTGCATCCTTGCAACCAAGGCTGCAAGGCAGCGGGAGGGGCCTGAATTCTAGCAACTGAAGACACCAGGGATTGCCTTCATATCCGCAACCAAGGATGCTAGGCAGCAGGAGACACCTGCATCCTTATTTGCAAAACTACTACTTTCTGGTTAAAGTTGGCTGTGGAGCACTTTCCAGGTCCAGAACCATTGGATTTTGCCTTGGCCAAGTTGTCCTGTCTCCAAAAACTAGGGGAGTAGACCAGACGGCTCAAGCACTGTGAGCTGCTCATTTTCACAGGAGGTGTTGACGCTGTGGGACTGAGTGCTGATGACATGCAGCGTTGAAGTATCCACCTGCTGCTACTCCTGCTTGAAAAGGGCCACATTGAACGTTGATCTGTTCCTGCTGCCTACAGTGATTTTGGTCACCTAATAATCTAACCTTCCCCTTCTATCTAGGGGGTTTTTCGTAATTACCTAAGGCCTTTCCTCTTACACTGAGCCTATACACATTTCCATACCACCATGTGGTTACGGTACGTCTCATCCTAGACACGGGTTGGGGGGACAAGGGGCTTGTATTGAACAGTCCCCCAACTTGCATTCTACTAATGGTTCTGGGTCTCTACACCTACCAACGGTGCCAACATCTGCAGCCTGGAATCACTATATCCTCGACTTTTAGACTGCTCCAACTCCTCCTTTGCTCTAATGGGTTTGGCTGGACCCTCTCACCTGAATATTTTACCATGGTAATGCAAGATTTATTGAGGTCCTTCAGATGGCTCACAGAGCTGCAGCCAGGCCCCCGGTTCCTGACTCTGTTAGTAATTTGCCATGGGTGCTTCTGGGTGTCCCAAAGATGTCACTTCCTGTTTCCCTTTTAATAAATGAGATTATATGACCATCCTAATGTATGTTATGCATGCTACTTGCCTGTAAAAGCCTCCCTTGTTTAGACTTCCAAATCACAAAGTATCCCAATTGTATATCCTTTTACGAGCACATTATACCCCAGTAAATTCTCTACAGAATGGCCAAACTACCTGACTCAGTGTGTGGCAAGTGTAAAATGGTGCTAGGTGACCTGATGCATCTCCTCTGGCATTGCCCCAAACTCCATAGATATTGGAAGGGGGGTTCTGACCACGCTTAACCAGGTATTCCAAACAAATGTCCCTCTTGATGATCCACTATGTTGCCTTCTAGGAGTACTGGAGAGGGCAATCCAGAGGAAATGACAAGGATGGCCTTCGCCAGAGCCTTCTTCCAAGCTAGGAAAATAGTAAATCGAAGAAATTTCAGAGAGCAGATAAAAATCTGTCCCTCAAGAATAATTTGGATTTTAAGGATGCCTATGTCTGTCATGAGGCAAGCACAACCACAAAAGGTAATACAAAAAATATAGTTTATTAAAAAATATACAATTTTTAAAACAGTATTAGTCACAAAAACAAATGACCAAGATTAATACTCATTTTTGTGGAGCTTGAGCAGATGCTTATATATTTGGTAGCCAATGTGTTTCGCAGTCTAGATTGCTGCTTCTTCAGGGCTGTTCCCCATGCATCCAAATATTCTGACATTGATCATATCACGACATCGGCGAGGGCAGACACCATCCCTTGACAAACATGCAATGTCAGAATCGCCTATATAAGTGGTCATCAACCCTGTCCTCAGGGCCCACTAACAGGCCAGGTTTGCAAGATAACTGAAATACATCACAGGTGATATCATTTGCTGCTCAGTGATTGCCGTATTCTAGTCTGCATCTCCCCAAGGTAATACATAAAAGCTGGCCTGTTAGTGGGCCTTGAGGACAGGGTTGATGACCACTGACTTATATGGTCTTGTGGATGTCGAACCATATGTATAAGTTGGAAGAGTCTAGTATGTTGGTGGCTTATAAGTACTAGAGAACCAATAAGTGATATTGAAAATGGAGTGAAAGAAGTTGGTCACTCCAAAACCAAGACCGGGCGTATCCGTTCTGTTCCTCCCGACTAGGGGTAAGGATAAAGCTTGTGTCCTCCACTGGCATACACAGTGCGTCCTTCCCAGCTGCCATGATGAGTCACATTGGTTTTGGAGTGACCAACTTCTTTCACTCCACTTTTTAATATCGCTTACTGGTTCTCCAGTACTTATAGGCTACAACATACTAGACTATTCCAACTTATACATATGGTTCGGCATCCACAAGACCCATATGCTGATGTTGCGATGTGATCAATGTCAGAATATTTGAATGCATGGGGAACAGCCCTGAAGAAGCGGCAATCTAGACTTGGAAACACGTTGCCTACCTAATATATATAAGCATCTGTTCAAGCTCTTTGAAAATGAGTATTAATCTTCCGCATTTGTTTTTGTGACTATTACAGTTTTAAACTGTATATTTTGTTATCAATTATATTTTTTTTCTATTACCTTTTGTTGTTGAGCTTGTCTTAAGACAGACATAGGCATCCTTTTAAAAATCACAATTATCCTTGAGGGACAGATTTTTATCTGCTCTCTGAAATTCCTTCTATTTACCCTACATCAGGGATGTGGATGCAATACTCTGCCTCTATAATCTGTCCAAAAAAAAAAAATGTATAGAGATATATAGAGATATATATATAGAGATATATAGAGATATATAGAGATATATAGAGATATATAGAGATATATAGAGATATATAGAGATATATAGAGATATATAGAGATATATAGAGATATATAGAGATATATAGAGATATATAGAGATATATAGAGATAGTGGGGATCGAAAGTTTGGGCACCCCAGGTAAAAATGTGTATTAGGTCGGGTTCACACCGCTGCGATGCGGGAACGCCGCGAATCCGCGGCGTTTTCCCGCATCGCATTACTCCCGCCGGCAGTTCACACTGCCCTATGCGGACGGCTGGGAGTGTCAATGATATGTTAATGACACCCCCAGATCCGTCCGCATATCGCAGTGCGATCTGCCGACTCGCACAGGAATCGGATCGCATGGTGTGAACCCCCATGCGATCCGATTCTGTTGCGGACCAAAAAAAGGGTCCCGTGCGAGTTTGCTGCGGGAGCGATGCGAATTCAGCCATACTATCTGTATGGCTGAACTCGCATCGCTACGGAGATCGGATGTGATTTGCGGTGCGAATCACATCCGGATCTCCCCCCGCAGCAGTGTGAACCCAGCCTTAATGTGCATAACGAAGCCAAGGAAAGATGGAAAAATCTCCAAATGGCATCAAATTACAGATTAGACATTCTTATAATATGTCAAAAAAAGTTAGATTTTATTTCCATCATTTTACACTTTCAAAATTACAGAAAACAAAAAAATGGCGTCTGCAAAAGTTTGGGCACCCTGCAGAGTTAATATCTTATACTGCCCCCTTTGGCGAGTATCACAGCTTGTAAACGCTTTTTGTAGCCAGCCAAGAGTCTTTCAATTCTTGTTTGAGGTATCTTTGCCCATTCTTCCTTACAAAAGTGTTCCAGTTCTTTTGAGATTTCTGGGCTGTCTGTCACGCACTGCTTTTTTAAGGTCTATCCATAGATTTTCAATAATGTTGAGGTCAGGAGATAGTGAAGGCCATGGCAAAACCTTCAATTTACTCCTCTTGATGTAATCCCCCTGTGGATTTTGAGGTGTGTTTAGGATCATTATCCATTTGTAGAAGCCATCCTCTCTTTAACTTCAGATTTTTCACAGATGGCATCAAGTTACCATCCAAAATTTGCTGAAATTTTATTGAATCAATTTTTCCTTCTACTCGTGAAATGTTCCCTGTGCCACTGGCTGCAATACAACCCCAAAGCATGATTGATCCACCCCCATGCTTAACAGTCGGACAGAGGTTATTTTCATTAAATTCTGTACCCTTTCTTCTCCAAACGTACCTTTGCTCATTCCGGCCAAAAAGTTCTATTTTAACCTCATCGGTCCACAGAACTTGTTTCCAAAATGCCTCAGGCTTGCCTATATGTTCATTTGCAAAGTTCAAACGCTGATTTTTGTTTTGAGGATGTAGAAAAGGTTTTCTTCTGATGTCTCTTCCATGAAGACCATATTTGTACAAGTATCTCTTCATAGTGGACCACAACTCCAGTGTCTGCCAGATCTTTGTGGAGGGATCGTGCAGTCGAACGTGGGTTTTGAATTGCTTTTCTCACAATCCTGCGAGCTGTTCTGTCTGATATTTTTCTTGGTCTTCCAGATCTTGCTTTAACTTCCACTGTTCCTGATGACTGCCATTTCTTAATTACATTCCGAACAGAGGATATTGACATCTGAAAACGCTTTGCTATCTTCTTATAGCCTTCTCCAGTTTTGTGAGCGTCAACTATTTTCAGTTTCAGTTTTCTAGACAACTGCTTAGAAGAACCCATGGTGCTGATTGTTGGGGCAAGGTCAGATGAGTCTGGCCATTTAAAACCTTTGAGATTGACATCACTTGGTCTTCCCAGATGATGATTGAGAACAATCCATGACACTGGCAGGTCTCAGCTTTGCAAAGGGGGCAGTGCATGCTATAAATTCTGCAGGGTGCCCAAACTTTTGCAGACGCCATTTTTTTTTTTGTTTTCTGTAATTTTGAAAGTGTAAATGATGGAAATAAAATGTAATTATTTTTTTGACATATTATAAGAATGTCTAATCTGTAATTTGATGCCATTTGCAGATTTTTCCATCTTTCCTTGGCTTCGTTATGCACATTAATACACATTTTTACCTGGGGTGCCCAAACTTTCGATCCCCACTGTATATAGATACACATAGAGATCTCTCCCTCCATATGTACTAGGAAAATAATACTTATGAGCTGAAAATCTGCCATTCCGCCATCAGTTAAATCCTGGTTTCAGCACATGGGTAATACCCTTATCATGGAAAAATACCGTACATATATCAACATAGGGGGAAATCCTGGGAAATTTGAGATTATGGCCGCATGGCTTGAGACATCTGGTATTAGTCCCAGAGAACTAGTACAGATGATGCTGCTCAGATGCCCATGGATACAATGGATGCCCGGGGGAAATGTCTGCTTGAAAATAATGTAAGGTTGTAGGGAAAAAAGTGGGGATGTTGAGGCTGTCCGTACAATGGCAGGAGATCAGTGTATGTGCCATACATTGACTACTCACTGCTATGTGTTGAAGGATATGACTAATGGTTATGTCACTGATTTTTTTTTTTTTTTTTATGACAAATTGAAGTGTGATGTTTGTTTTAGATTTGCTTTGTGTTTTTCTTTTGTAATAAACCTTTTTGATTAAAAAAAGACATCTAAAAGCCCTGAGACTGCTGCTGGGTGCCGCCATCTTGGATTTGATGTCGACAGCCTTGGAATCACTCAAGTGGCTCCCTATAGCAGTCTCTCAGCCTTTTCAACACGGAGGAACCGCGTACAACTTATGATACATTAGTGTGGTCAGTAGGAAGAATGTTCCTTACACTTGTGGTCATTGGAATGAATTATCTTCTTACAGATGGCTAAAGATATCCAATGGCGCCAGTGGGAACTTCTATGGGAAGCATTTGCTCATTGCTCAGGGAATCCCTAGCAACATCTGGAGGGATTCTAGAGTTTTTCTAGAACTTTGGTTGAGGAACCCTGCTCTAAAGTATGTCCCATCACTCCTCCTTAAGCAGCTGATATAAAAGGATGTGTGGGGAGGAGAATGGAGGAGCTGGTCCAGCATCGACAGTAATTAGACGTTTCCAAACGAAGAGGGGCTGTGCTGAGAATTTAACACTTTGTGGAGGTTCAGTCCTTGGCAAGTTCAGAGGCATATTGCAATTCAGTAAAAAAAAAAAAAAAAAAGTTTATAAAAATGTAAAACACTGCAAGCATTTACAATGCTTACTTAGTTTTGTTTCTGTGCTTTAATTTGCAATTAATTTAAGTTGGAGACGGGTCTTAACGACATCACAGTCTACATGGTGGCAACGCTGCTGCGATCCACTGCTCAGCAAAAAGCGTTGTCCTCTTATTTCAGAAGATGGAAATATTTCTGGCCATAATGAAATTTCCCTTCCCTCCATAGCACATAGCCAAATATCTGCAGGCTGAAGCCGTGAAGAAGGAGCGTGCAGAATATGTGGAAGGCTGGAATGGACTCTTCAAGATGGTGAGCGCAGAACGGTCACTTTTAATCTGTTTTGGTAACGTTTTGTTATGAGTGTGATTTTTATTTTTTTTTTATTATTTTTTTTTATTTCAGAACGTGGCAAGACAGAATAATGACAGCGACTGTGGAGCGTTTGTTTTGCAGGTGAGGGCGCTCCACCTCTAAGCTGCCAATGATCGAGACTAAATATGACCGCTTCCCACCCCAGGGTTGGAGGAGAAGTCTTCCACCTCCCCTTCTTGGCCCGCCACCTTTGCTACTATTCCTCCATCTGCTTCTTTTCTAAACCCGAACTCTCATCTGCTCTTCCTTTCATTCCACAACCCCTTTGCCACATTACAACCCTCTCCCCCTATTCTCCCTCCTTTTATACTATTCCCTTCCATACCCTTTCCAAGACCAGCACATCACATTACGACCATCTCCTCCTATTCTCCCCTTTATACCATTCCCTACCCTTTCTGAGACCACCACATTGCGACCCTTTCTCCTCCTATATATGCCCTTTTATACCATTGCCTTTTTGAGACCAGCACACCACATTATGACCCTCTCCTCTTCCCTTCCCTGCCCTTTCCAAGACAGCACACCACATTATGACCCTCTCCTCTTCCCTTCCCTTCCTTTTCCAAGACAGCACACCACATTATGCCCCCCCCCCCCTTAATACCATTTCACTCCCTACTGTTTCCAAGACCAGCACACCACATTACGATCCTCTCCTCCTATTCCCCCCCTTTAGATCATTCCCTTCCCTACGCTCTCCCACTATTCCTCACCTCATACCATTTTCTGCCCTTCCTTACCCTTCCCAAGACCATCACACCACATTATGGCCCTCTCCTCCTATTTCTCCCCTTAATTCCCTTCCCTACACTCTCCAAGACCAGCACACCACATTAGAACACTCTCCTATTCCCCCCTTTAGATCATTCCCTTCCCTACCCTTTCCAAGACTAGCACACCACATTACAACCCTCTTCTCCTATTCCCTCTTTAGATCATTCCCTTCCCAAGACCAGCACACCACATTACGACCCCTCTCTGTGATCTCTGTAAAATATTATACAGTTTATATAGCGCCAACTGTTTGCGCAGAGCTTTACAAAATGAAGGTAGACATTACAGTATCAATACAATTTGGTACAAAAGGAATCGGAGTGCCCTGTTCGTTAGCGCTTACAATCAAACGTTGCATAAATTTACCAGCCTTTCTCAATCATTTACAGAGGAGCTCTTGAATTAAATGTCAAGCCTCAGGGATCCCTGGTTTCTACATCTCATGGCACATTAGCATAAACACTTAAGTTGTGGACATAAGAAATTATTTAGTAGGTAATGTGACTCACTTGGCATATTTGACACCTAGAGCTGCTTGATAACCACAACATCTTTTTTAGTAACTGTAATGAAGTGAAACAAATGGCCAAACAATTAAAGCGGTTGGTGAAAGTTGTAGTAAAGAAATGCCTGTTAAATGATTAGTGGAATAGCCACCATTACACTGATTTTCAGTGATGTGCCATCTTCCACTGGTTAATGGAACAGGGGCTTCTCGAAGTAGTGCTCCATGAAATGCTCCCTTATATTGGGCATCAGTGGAGACGTTTATTGTATATTTGTTTAGGTTATTAATAGAGAGGCTTTCTTATATAGGTGGTCAATGGAGAACAGCTGGTTTTTTTTTTTTATAGGCGTGTAGGTGGTCAATTAAGAAGGGCCTTCTTGTATAGTTGGTCTGCGAAGAAGGTCCATCTGGTAGAGTTGTATGGCGGAGAAGGTCCGTCTGGTAGAGTTGTATGGCGGAGAAGGTCCGTCTGGTAGAGTTGTATGGCGGAGAAGGTCCGTCTGGTAGGGTTGTATGGCGGAGAAGGTCCGTCTGGTAGAGTTGTATGGCGGAGAAGGTCCGTCTGGTAGAGTTGTATGGCGGAGAAGGTCCGTCTGGTAGAGTTGTATGGCGGAGAAGGTCCGTCTGGTAGGGTTGTATGGCGGAGAAGGTCCGTCTGGTAGGGTTGTATGGCGGAGAAGGTCCGTCTGGTAGGGTTGTATGGCGGAGAAGGTCCGTCTGGTAGGGTTGTATGGCGGAGAAGGTCCGTCTGGTAGGGTTGTATGGCGGAGAAGGTCCGTCTGGTAGGGTTGTATGGCGGAGAAGGTCCATCTGGTAGAGTTGTATGGCGGAGAAGGACCTTTTTATATAGGTGGTCAGCAAAGAGCCGCCTTGTTGAGATGGAACCCCTGATTTCTACAGCTCACCATGTTTTAATATAAACAGTAAGTTGTGGGTGTAAAAATAAAATAATGTGACACACAGGGCTACTCTATACCACAACATTTTCTGTATAGGTGTGTGTGTATATATAAGGTCATTACAAAGTGGGCTTCTTATATGGGTGTAGAGGTGGCCAGTGGAGAGGGACCACCTTGTCCACCATTGACCGTCTTGTCCACGTGGTGAGTGCGGAAGGGCCGCCTTGTGTAGAAATATAGGTGATTAGTGGTGAAGGTCCTTATGTGTGGTCAATGGAGGAGGTCTTTATATAGATGTATACCGTGGTCAGCAGAGAGAGATTTTCTGATATAGATGTAGCAATGGTCAGAAGAGAAGGACTTTCTTGTATAGGTCTGGAGATGGTTGGTGGGAAAAGTCCTTTTTGTATAGGTTGTCAATGGAGAACATCCTTTTTATATAGCTAGCCAGTAGTAAAGGTCCATATTATATACAGTAGGTAGTCAGCAGAAAATGGTTGTCTTATATAGGTGCTGTAGAGTTGGTCAGTGGAGAAAGTTCATCTTGTATAGGTAGTCTTAGAGGAGAAGGACCTTTTTATGTAGGCGGTCAATGGAGAAAAGACCTATGTAGATGGTTGGTGGAGAAGGTCCATCCTACTATAGGTGGTCAGAGAAGGGTTGTCTTAGGTGATGTAGAGGTTGTCTATGGAGCAGGGCCTTATATAATTGAATAGGTGGCCAATATAGGAGAGCCTTTATATATAGATGGTCAGTAACAAAGGGTTTTTCTGAGAAGGGTGGCCTTACAATGGTGGTCAGTGGGGAGAATGGCTGCTCTCATGTCCTGTTTCTTTGTCTTTGCAGTACTGCAAGTTCCTGGCACTGGAGCTGCCATTTTCCTTCGGCCAGCAAGACATGCCTAAACTGAGGCGCCAGATGTACAAGGAACTGTGTCATTGTAAGCTAACCGCGTGAAGAGAAGTAACCCGGCCCGAGCGTCCGGACTGAGCCAGAGTCCCGTGGTATTATGACAGAGGGGCTCTCCGTGATCTATCACTGCCCCGCTCTGTGCCCGTACTGTGAGGGGACAACCCCCTCACTCTACACCAAGGCTTTTTCAGCCTCCACTTGTACATTGTTTTATGGAGTCGCGGGGGGGTTTTCTAAATGCCCGTTCCCAAGGGTTTCCTTCTCGTCTCTGCAGACAGTCTTGTGTCTGTGTCCTGCCGAAAAACTTTTCTCAGACTATGTTACGCCCCCTTCTTCATCCTATGTGTCTTTATTTTTTATTGTTGTTTTTTTTTTTTTTTTTTTTTTTTTCTTATTTAAACGGTTTCTGGGAAAAGAGAAAAAAAAAACATTTGTAGGTCTTTTTTGTTTTTTGTTTTTTTGGCAGAAAAGAAGAAAAAGTGAAAAATAAATAAAATGTTCTATAGAAATCCTGTCTGTAAAGTCGCAGTTTTCAAAATGTCCTCTTTTAAAAAAAAAAAAAAAATCTGCTGTGGCTGCATCTCTTTGGCAAACCTATATTTGAGCGTGAAAAAAGGGCGGAGCTTAATGAAGTCATTTGGGTCAGTTCTGGGGAGGGGCTTATAGTTCGAAATATTTGGTTAGCCAACCTATATTTTGCGTGTGAAAGAGGGTGAAACCCAATGAAGTAAGTCTTTGGGTCTGTTCTGGGGTGGGGCTTAAAAAAAATATATGGTTAGCCAACCTGTTTGGTCTAAGAAGGGGTGGAGCTCAAGGAAGTGAGTCTATTTGCATGTGTTCTTGGGAGGGGCTTATAGTTACAAATAATTTGTTTGCCAACCTATATTTGGTCGAAGAAGGGGGTGGAGCTCAATGAAGTCGTTGTTTGGGTCTGTTCTGGGGCGGGGCTTATAGTTACCAATATTTGGTTAGCCAACCTATGTTTAGTCGAAGAAGGGGGTGAAGCTCAATGAAGTAAGTCTTTGGATCCGTTCTGAGGAGGGACTTGGTTATATTTTGTTAGCCAATCTATATTTGGTAAAGGAAGGAGGAGGAGCTCAATTAAGTCTTTGGGTTGGTTCTGGGGAGGGGGGGGAGGTTATAGTTACAAATATTTGGTTAGCCAACCTATATTTGATCGGAGAAGAGGGTGGATCTCATGGAAGTAATTCTTTGTTTGGGTCTGTTCTGGGGAAGGGCTTATAGTTACAAATATTTGGATATCCAACCTCTGTTTCAGGGGGTCTCCAAACTATGGTCCTCCAGTTGTAAAGGGACTAGACTTCCCATCATGCCTTGTCATGTCTGTGAATGTCAGTGTTTTACAGTGACTCATAGGACAAAAAGTTCCTCAACAGCTGAGGACCATAGTTTGGAGATCTTTGTACTATTTGGTGGTTTGGGTCCGTTCTGGGGAGGTGCTTATAGTTACAAATATTTGGTTAGCCAATCTATATTCATTGAGATCCACCCCCTTCTTTGAAGTGGGTCGTGGGGGACTCTGGGAAGGGGCTTAACAGTACAAATATTTGATTAGCTGACCCATATTTGGTTGTGGAAAGGGGGTGGAGCGGACGTTGCACTGGGGAGAAGCTTATTAAGTTCTGATGTATAGAATACATTTTCAGCAACAAGTAAAAGTTCAGGAACTACAAGTGACAATTTCATTGCGTTTGCATCTGCTTTAAAAGTAAAGACCTAAACCTTTACTCACACATGAGGAACAAAAGGGTAGTCACCAGTATTGCCTGTGGTCTCCCTGCAGTTCATTTCCACACTGACTTTACCATGCCTTGTTCTGCACTGCGTGTCTGTGTGGTGGCCATCTTGGTAGATGAGCAGGGCTTTGCTTCCCCATATCATACTGACTGGTAACTGATGAATATTTTTGATATTAAAGCAGCAGGAGATGTGATGGAAGCACAGATCCACAAAATGGATGAAGCAGAAGACTTTTCCTGCATGTCCCTGAAGTACAGCTTTCTCTCCAGCAAGGAGAACAGTGAGCAGCAAAGTAGTTACATCCCCAAACCTGGTCAGAATAGGAGTCGGACAGCAGTGCCTTAATTGACCTCACACTGCTAGTGAGGCTACAAAACAAAAGAAACTAAGCACAGGAATTGATTAGGCAAAATGAATATTACTAGATCTCTCATGTACAGCTTCCTCTCCAGCAAAGAGAACCGTGAGCAGAAGAATAGTTACACCACCAAACCTGTCCAGACTAGGAGACAAACGGTAGTGACCTAGCTGACCTAACACTGTTGGTGAGGCTATAAATAAGTGTTTCTCAACTCCAGTCCTTAAGGTGCCCCAACGGTTCGTGTTTTCAGGATTACCCTCAGATGAAATGGCTGTGGTAAATACTAAGGCAGTGAAACTGATCAAATCACCTGTGCAAAATAATGGACAGCCTGAAAACCTGATCTGTTGGAGCGCCTTGGGGACAACCAAATTTACAGACTGTCCTGGACCACCTCCTGTCCCAGGGAGCAGTGGTTCTGATCTCTCTGGAGGATAGGATCAAGGGATCCTATTCAAACCTGTTCACCGTACCAAAACCCAATGGGAGGTATCCTCCTATCCTTGACCTAAAATACCTAAACAAGTACCTTTTTAGGTTCCAAAGTTTTCTATGGAATCTGATAGGTCAGTTGTCACCTCTCTGAGACAAATGGAATACCTGGCATCGGTAGACAACCATGATGCTTATCTGCATATTCCTGTTTACCCACTTTATCAGTGCTTTCTGCTCTCCGCAGTAGGGGACTAACACTTGCAGTTACATTGCCTTTTGGTTTATCATCTGTTCCCAGAATATTCACAAAGGTACTTGCACCCTTTCATGTTCTCTTGGGAGCTTGGGGCATTCAGTTCACGGTATCTAGATGACCACCTTCTGAAGGACTCTTCTCCCTTCCATCTTCTAATGTCCACAGATGTTTAAATACTTCAGCCTTTTGGTTGGGTAGCCAATTCAACTCTCCAACCTTCCCTTTGCCTGGAATACTTGGGCATCAGATCTTGCATGGTCACCTAAGAAAGCCAAGCTCCCCACCAAAATCTTGGCGCTCTTGGCTCTGCACCAATCGTCCCCTCTTCTTTAGGGACTCCCGATCAGTGTTATTTCAGACAATGCCACGGCTGTAGCTTAAATCAACCACCAGCAGAGTGCTGGGGGTCATGTGGTCTAGATGGAAGCATGGCCAATTAAGTTCATGGACAGAGAAATGCTGCCCAGCAATCTCTGCTGTTCACATCCTGGAAGTGGACTATTGGAAGGTGGGTTACCTCAGTCTTCAACACCTGGACCAAGCAGGATGGGCCCTACACCCAAACCTCTTCAATCTGATGTTTGTGATGGTGGGCCCCATAATGTGGTTATCCTGGCCTCTATGTTCAAGAAGTTACCCCTGTTTGTAGCTAGGAGCCAGCATCCTCTGCTAACCTGTGTTTTCCCTCCAGTGTGCATTCTGCGTTGACTACTTTGCAAAATAGAGTGAGAAACCAACAATTCGTTTTGCACCAAACTGGCCCAGAAGAACCTGGTACACAGACATACTCGGACTTCTAAGAAATGACCCCTCTTCTCAACAGAAAAGACCTGCTGTCTCGGGGTCCACTGTTCCAGCCTGCTTCTAATGGTGGCTATAGATGCATAGAAATTTTTGACGAATCAGCAGGGACCAGGCGGATTTTGATCCATATGTGGCCGCTGACGCTCTATCGATCAACTTCAGCTGAATGGACTTTGGGGAGGGAAAAAAGACACTTGATCAGTGGCAGCAGCACTGATCTGTTTTCTGACAGCGGAGGAGTCCCCCTGCTGGCAGAATACAATAGTGCAGCAGAGAGAATTCTTCCGCCCCCCTCAAATGTGTGGATGGGGGGGGGGGGGCGGAGTCTATTCGGTTGTTTTCGTTAAGCCTGCTGGTTGAACAAAAAAAAAAGTTTGACCAGTATATGGCAAGCCTTGGTCACTGGCTTTAAACACCTTAATACCACTTGAGAGAAAGAGATAGATAGATATAATATATATATATATATATATATATATATATATATATTATTGGCCTCATATTAAGGTGGTCATACCATGATCATGGTTGCATCTACAGCCATGATCCTATTTGTTTAGCCAGAGAGTCTCACAATGTGAAAGTGATCCAATTGCCAACTTCCCCCCCTGCATCTAGTGCACTAGACAGAGGGAGAGTTGCTTCGTTTTTCTGACCCTTTTTTGAAAGCAGAAACCGGAAACAAGGATTTCCTCACTTCTGTTTTTTTTTTTTTTACAAGTCGTTACTGGCTTGTAAAGCAGCTGATCAAATCGATCTGTTCGATTGGCTACTTTGGAGACCAGAGAAGACAGTTGGGTCTCCTAGACTCCAGATCTCTCCAGCAAGAGGACCTGTTGTGGTTTGTGCTATCACAACGGGGGGGGGGGGGGGAAATGTTCAGCCCTTGTGTTAGCAATAACGTTGATTTAAATTCTTTTTTTTAAATAAAGTGAAGAAAAAAAAAATGTAAGCACCCTCTGTGCTAACGTGCAATATGTGTACACGCACGTCAGTCCCACACACATACCGGCTATTATACCACATGTGAGATATTGCTGCGAACGTCAGAGCAATAATTCAAGCACCAGACCACCTGTGTATCTCTAAGACCCCTTTCACACTGGGGCTGCTTTCAGGCGTTATAATGCTAGAAATAGCGACTGAAAACTGCCTTCTCTGCTACCCCAGTGTGAAAGCCGGAGTGCTTTCATACCGGGGCGGTGCACTTGCAGGACGTTAGAAAAAAAAAAGTCCTGCAAGCAGCATCTTTCGGGTGGTTTGGGAGGGTTGTATACACAGATGCCGCTGCCCATTGGAATCAATGGGCAGCGCTTCCATAGCGGCTGAAAACTGCTTCGGAAGCTCCGCAACATGGGTGCTTTTAACTCCTCCTTGGGTGGGTTAAAAAGCGCCCTGCTCCCACCCGAATAGCAGCGCCAAAGCTATAACCGCACTAAAACAAGTGGTGCTTAAGACCCCATTCACACCTGAGCGTTTTGTAGCTTGAAGCCTGAAGCTACAAAACGATAGAGGGGAAAAATTCTATTATTCTCAATGGAGATGGTTCACATCTCCACTCCATGTCGCCTGAAGCTCAAACAAGTTCCGGACCCTTTTTTTTGTCGCTCGAATTGAGCAGATTTGGGCGTTTTTCTTCTTTTAACATTGGTGACCTTTTGCCCTGCACAAAATCACGGTAAAAAAATGCTTGAAACCGCTACGCTACGCGAATGCAGCCTTACCGCTAATACTCAGACCGCCGCAGTGTGAAAGCAGCCCAAACTGGTAACTTGTAAAGGCTTTTAAAGCATCACCTATTGATAATTTAGAGTATTGTAGTTTGTCACCATTCCATGGGCGTGCGCAATTTTAAAGCATGACGTGTTTGGTATCTCTTTACTTGGCATCTTTTATAGTTTAGTAAACAAGTGGGTATTATATTGCGTTTACTAAAATTCATTTAATTTTTTATTTTTATTTTCCTGAAAATTTGCGCTTAACCTTCTGTGCAAATATTGTGTGATTTTAAAAAAATTGCAATATCCACCGGTTTATGGTCCAGGGCCTGCGCTTAAAAAAAAAAAAAATATATAAAAGATTTGAGGGTTCGAAGTTGGTTATTTTCTAAATAAATAAAAAAATCATTTTTTTACAATATTAGAGAAATGTCAACTGACCTGGGGGGGTGGTCAGGTGGTTAATGACATTGCTTTTGGAGCTTAGATTTTGAAGGACAGAGATGTCTCGGAGTTTGACCTACATTGCTAAAAGCAAGGAAAGCTACTCCCAGAAAGATCTATTATCGTACCTGGAAATTCTTTAAACATGGGCCCTTCTTTCCCCCCCCCAGATTGCTCTGGCCTTTTGGCCTTCCTACAATCAGAACTTGGCCTGAAGTATTTTCTTATCACACCTTATTAACCTTATTATCCACACACATAATAGATCTCGTAAGCAATATCCATTCAGTTCATATATTCATAGGTTTTGTTTATATAGCAAATGGTTTTTACAGAGCTTGTTTTGACAATCTTCCATCTTTCGCACCATTGGGCTTCGGTCTGGCCATGGCGGAGTTGGCCTGAAGTATTTTAAAGGGCAGGTTTTCGGCCTTGACAAAAACCTTTGCTGAAGGTGTTTCCTGGATCAAGCTGTCATCACAGTACCCTGTACTTCCTTACAACCGCAGTCTGGTTCTCCCTGCCCTGCAGAGAAAGCAGCCTTTGAACCCATCAGAGAACTCTCCTTTGAATCTCTCCTGAAAGGTATACATCTTGGTGGCTATCACATCTGTCAGACATGTCCAAGAGTGAGTTGGCTCTCTCTTGTAAGGAGTTATTTCTCATTTCTTCACAAGGCTAAAGTAGTCTTGCATCCAGGACCCCCACTCCCCTTTTTCTTCCTATGGTGGTATCAGCGTTCCACCTCAACAAAGACCTAGTTCTTCTTTCCTTGTGCCCTGCTCCCAAGCACTCAAAGGTGATTGCTCTTCACTGTGTGAACGTGGTCAGAGCCATCAGAGTGTTACCTAAAAGATACAGCTTCTTTCGGGAAGACGGGCTGCCTATTTGTCCAAAGCTCAAGACCTTTCAAGAGACATCCTGCTTCAAGATACTCCATTTGGGAATGATAAAACGCCTCCTGCACTTAATACATACTTATTACACCAGCTTGGTGGGATTTTCCTGGGCACTCTCTGACAATAAGCTGCTGTTGCCAGCTTTTAGGCTGCGTTCACACTATCTTCGTATGCCGCTCACAATCAGGCGTCCGGTGCGTCCCCGTTCATCATTTCAGGTTAGCTTTCAACCTGAATTTTTGGCTGAATACGGACCAAAAGACGCACTGGGACCCTGTGCAAATTCGCAGTGGAGCTACAGTTGTGCTCATAAGTTTACACACCCTGCCAGAATTTATGATTTCTTGGCCATTTTTCAGAGAATATGAGTAACACAAAAACTTTTCTTTCATGGTCAGTGTTTGGCTGAAGCCATTTATTATCGATCAACTGTGTTTACTCTTTTTTTAAATCATATGCGTAACAGAAACTACCCAAATTACCCTAATCAAAAGTTTACATACCCCAGTTCTTAATATTGTGTATTGCCCCCTTTAACAACATTGACAGCTTGAAGTCTTTTGTGGATGAGGCTCTTTATCTTGGATGGTAAATCTGCCCATTCCTCTTTGCAAAAAGCCTCCAGTTCCCGTACATTCTTGGGCTGTGTTGCATGAACTGCACGTGCATCTCCCAAGAGTGGCTCAATGATATTGAGGTCAGGAGACTGAGATGGACACTCCGGAACCTTCACTTTATTCTGCTGTAGCCAATGACAGGTCACCTTGGCCTTGTGTTTTGGATCATTGTCATGTTGGAATGTCTAAGTACGTCCCATGCACAGCTTCCTGGCTGATGAATGCAAATGTTCCTCCAGTATTTTTTCATAACATAATGCATTCACCTTGCCAACAATTTTAACCAAATTTCCTGTGCCTTTTGTAGCTCACACATCCCCAAAACATCAGCGATCCACCTCTGTGTTTCACGATAGGAATCATAGGCCTTGTTGACACTTCTCTCCAAACGTAGCGTTTATGGTTGTGGCCAAAAACTAAATTTTATCACTCCAAATGACTTTGTGCCAGATGGTTTGAGGCTTGTCTCTGTGCTGTTTGGCTTATTGTAAGCGGGATACTTTGTGGCATTTGTGTAGTAATGCTTTTCTTCTGGCATCTTGACCATGCAGCCCATAAATGCCTCCTTATTGTGCATCTTAAAACAACCACACCACATGTTTTCAGAGAGTCCTGTTTTTCACCTCAAGTTATTTGTCGGGTTTTTCTTTGCATCCCGGACAATTTTCCTGGCAGTTGTGGCTGAAATTTTAGTTGGTCTTCCTGACCGTGGTTTGGTTTCAACAGAACCCTTCATTTTCCACTTCTTGATTAGATTTTGAACACTGCTGATTGGCATTCTCAATTCCTTGGATATCTTTTTATATCCCTTTCCTGTTTTATACAGGTCAACTACCTTTTCCTGCAGATCCTTTTGACCATTTTTTTTTTTTTACTTTCCCCATGACTCAGAATCCAGAAACGTCCAGTGCAGCACTGGATGAAAGATGCAAGGGTCTGTCAGGAGTCAAGAAACTCATGGACCCTTTTTATATACACACACTAATTACAAACGGATCGCAGGGGAGGATGGTTACCTTTTTAATAACCATTCAAACCCCTTTGTGTCAACTTGTGTGCATGTTATCAGGCCAAAAGCACCAGGGTGTGTAAACTTTTCATCAGGGTCATTTGGGTAGTTTCTGTTGCGATTAAAAAAGTAAACACATTTGATCGATAGTGTTTGGCTGAAGCCATTTATTAACCATGAGTGAATCAAAAGTTTTTGCGTTCGCATTCATATTCTCTGAAAAATGGCCAAGAAAGCATAAATTCTGCCAGGGTGTGTAAACTTATGAGCACAACCGTATGTGAACCGGCTCCATAGAGAGCCGGTCAAAATCTCCCGCTATTGCAAATTGGACGCGGGGGTTCTCCGCATCCAATTCACAAGAGTGTGAACCTAGCCTTCGAGGCCTGCCACCTGGTCTTCTGTTGATGACTTCTAGTTATGACAGGTAGATGGCAAATCCTCTGTGGATACAGCTTTTGGCAGCAGAAAGTTGGGTCTGTTGACGCGGCCTTGTTTTTTTTTTTCACCCTTCTCATTCATTGCTTGGGAATGCCCCCAGAGTCTGAGAATACTCAGCCTATGTGATTGAGGGTTAACATGGGTGGACCAATCAAGTCTGTCAGTTTTTTTTTTTTTTTTTAGGCAGATCCAATCGGACCATGCATTGCACTCTATGGAGTAGCGGGTGACTATGTATATATGTCCATTTTACACCTGCCGACATTCTATCTACATTCAATTACTAAAAGATACAACAAATTCCAGTATTTCTAAAACAGCATATTGGGGATGATAACACCACCGTTGTTGATCACAGATCAATGCTGGAACCAACAGAGGTCCGACGCGTTTTAAGGTTGTCCAGAGATATTTAACCTTTTCCTCAGGGGCTCATGATGCATTACATTCCCATCTGTGGACATTACAATGAAAACCATAGGTAACAATAAATAAACAGTGTTTACATGTAAGTACTCTTTTTTTTACAAGGAAGCAAATAGATTGTATTGTATAGTCTACCCAAATGAAAACAAACAAATGTGACAGGCGAGCGGGCTGTGTCTGTGTCCGCTCTGCATAAGCGGAGGGGACATGGACTTGTCATCAGCAGGGACAGATTCCATGATAAGCAGGCAGACTCCCGCTGTAATCTGCCCCTGTGGCAGAAGACATTTTGGCATAAATTTAGGAAATCGTGTTTGTTTGTTTTTTCAAAATGTATATATTTTATATAATAAAAATAAAACACAATAGTGATCAAATACCACTGAAAGAAAGCTTTATTTGTGTGAGAAAAAAAAAAGATATAAATTTAATTTACTGTGTTGCGTGACTACGCAATTCCCAGTTAACCACTTGCCGACCGCTGCACACCGATATAGGTTGACACAATGGCAGCGGTAGGCAAATGGGCGTATCTGTACATCCCCTTTAATTGGCAGGGCTAGCAGGCGCGTGCCTGCGGGACCCACGTCCTCGATGTCCGGCGATCGTGTCACAGAGCGGGGAGAAGCCTATGTAAACAAGGCATTTCCCCCATTCTGCCTAGTGACATGACAGAGATCACTGCTCAGTGTCGTGTGAGTGGTAGCCCAACCCCGCCCCTTATGACCTCACAGTCCCAGAATACCCTGGGACTGTGATGTCATAAGGGGTGGGGTCACCGTGTGACATCACCCGGTGACCACGCCCCATGCCTATATAAGTCATCTCGCACATGGCATTACAGTGGGAGAGAGAGTCGTGTCAACATCGGAAGAAGAGGGAAGGATGATGGAGAAGACCGGGCCACCACTAGCAAAAGCACTGGAAGAAGATAGCGGAGGAGCCCGGCAGAAGAACGGGAGAAGAGGCCAGAGAGGGTGGTGGAGTCTGAAGAGACCACCGAAGTCAGAATAAGACCCCCGGAGCTGACTAATAAATTACTTTAAAAACCTGTCTAGTGTTTTTTTTTTTATTAACACTTTTTTTTCCCCCCAGGTGAATGGGTAGGGGTACAATGCACCTCATACTCATTCACATAGGGTGGGGGGGCTGGGATCTGGGGGTCCCCTTATTAAAGGGGAATCCTGATAAGCCCCCCCGGCCGCAGACCCCAACGGCCAGGGTTGTTGGGAAGAGGCCCTTGTCCTCATCAACATGGGGACAAGGTGCTTTGGGGGTGGAGGTGCCGCAGGGCACTCTTCCCCAAAGCACCCACCCCCCCATGTTCAGGGCATGCGGCCTGGTACGGTTCAGGAGGGGGGGGGGCGCGCTCGCTCGTCTGGTATGGACTTTGGGGGAACCCCCACACTGTTTTTTCGGTGTAGGGGGTTCCCCTTAAAATCCATACCAGACCTAAGGGCCTGGTTTGCCCTTGGAGGGGGAACCCGTGCCGGTTTTTAATATTAGAGAGGCGACATTGTCGCTTCAATATAGATGGAGATCTGACTCGGAGGCGACTTCCATTGAAACCAATGGGTACCAGTCGCCTAGAAGTCGGTTTGAAGTACAGGAACCTTTTTTGAAGTTGGAGTGACTGCTGTAGAGTACATTAAGACGGCTCCATTCACTACCATTGATTTTCTCAACAGTGCGACTTGGGGCGACCTGAAGTCGGATCCCGGGTTGCCCCTGTGTGAACCAGCTCTTATTATGGTAAAAAATATAGCTTTTTTTTTTTTTTTTTTTTTTAAATTGTCGCACAACCACGCAATTGTCAGTTAAAGTGACAGTGCCAAATCTCAAAAAAAAGTGCTCTGTTTAGGAATGGGGCAAAATCTTCTGGGGCTGAAGCGGTTAACCACTTCCAGACCGCTGCGTGCCCATGTACATCCCTACTTTGGGGGCGGATATTGTTATGGCAGCAGCTAGCTTCCATAACCCCGGTATCTCTGTGCTCGGCCGGCGGTCTGGTACAAGATAAAAGTGGTCTCTACGGCGGATTCGCAGTGAGATCACTTTTATCGGCGTGGGAGAGGGCCCCCCTCCCGCCACGATTCCGGTGCCCTCCACCGCTTGCCGGAGCCGTTGGCCTGCAGCAGAGGCGATTGGATCCTCCTCAGTGTTGTGCATGGAGACGAGTGAGGGCAATATGGCCCTCACCCGTCTCCATGACACCGCAGGGCGGAAGCGACGTCATAACGTCACTTCTGCTCATAGCTCTTAAAGGGCCATTTTATTTAAAAAATTTTTTTTTTTTTTTACAATATTTTTTATTTTTTTGCATTTTAGTGTAAATATGAGATCCGAGGTCTTTTTGACCCCAGATCTCATATTTAAGAGGTCCTGTCATGCTTTTTTACAGGGGATGTTTACATTCCTTGTAATAGGAATAAAAGTGGCACAATTTTTTTATTTTTAAAACAGTGTAAAAATAAAAGGTAAAATAAAGAAGAAAGAAAAATGTTTTTAAACACGTCCCGCCGAGCTTGCATGCAGAAGCAAGCGCATACGTAAACGGTGTTCAAAGCCAGGGGCGGACTGACGCCGCCCGAGGTCATTAGGGGCCTGGTCTCGGCCACTTGAAGCGGCTGTGCCCGTATCACATGCCGCGATCATGCCGATTACAATACGGCGCGCTGCTCCCCGCCGGCCCCTCCTTCCCTCCCATCCGTCCCAGGTGATGTCACAACGCATACAGTACAAGCACCTGGGAAGGAGGGGCCGGCGGGGAGCAGCGCGGAGTTAGCCGTATTGTAATCGGCATGAGATATGGGCACGCAGAAGAGTGCAGGGGCCAGTGGGGAGCTGCGCCATTAAAAGTATTATCGGCATCCGCCGGTAAGTGAAGCCTGGGCCTGCCACAAGTGATGGGGGGGGTGGCGGTACAGATGCATGGGGCCCCGGATCCCCCGTGTGTGTCCCCCCCGTGTGTGTGTGTCCTCCCCTGTGTGTGTCCTCCCCTGTGTGTGTCCCCCTGTGCCCTCCCGTGTGTGTGTGTCCCCGTATGTGTGTGAGTGTCCCCGTGTGTGTGTGTGTGTGTGTGTCCGCGTGTGTGAGTGTGAGTGTCCCCGTATATATGTGTGTGTGTGAGTGTCCCCGTATATGTGTGTGTGTGTGTGAGTAAATTTTCCTGTGTGTGTGTGAGTGTGTGTATTTGAGAGAGTGTGTCCCCCCCCGTGTGAGTGTCCCCCCCCCCGTGTGTGTGAGAGTGTGTCCCCCTGTGTGAGAGAGTGTGTCCCCCTGTGTGTGTGTGTGAGAGTGTGTCCTCCCCCCCCTGTGTGTGTGTGCGTGTCCCCCTGTGTGTGTGTGCGTGAGTGTATCCCCCTGTGTGTGTCCCCCCCCCCCGTGTGTGGTGTGTGAGTGTCCCCGTGTGTGTGTCTCTCTGTGTGAGAGTGTGTCCCCCTGTGTGTGGTGTGTGTGTGTCTCCCTGTGTTTGTGTGAGTGCGTCTGCGTTCTCCCTCCAGTTTCCCCCTGTGTGCTCCCCCCCTTGTCTCCCTGGCAAGGTGTGGCGCCCAAGGGGGCCCCATGAGCTTCTATTGCCCGGGGGCCCCATTAGTTGTCAGTCCGCCCCTGTTCAAAGCACACATGTGCGGTTTCGCTGCAATCGGTAGAGCGAGAGCAATAATTCTAGCCCTAGACCCCCTGTGTAACGTAAAACATGCAACCGGTAGAATTTTTTAAACGCCGCCTATGGAGATTTTTAAGGGCAAGTTTGTCGCCATTCCTCGAGCGGGCGCAATTTTGAAGCGTGACATGTTGGGTATCAATTAACTTGATGTAACATCATCTTTCACAATATAAAAAAAAAATTGTGCTAACTGTACCATTTTCTTATTTTTTTTTAAGTGCGCAAATACGGTGTGACAAAAAGTATTGCAATGACCGCCATTTTATTCTCTAGGGTGTTAGAAAAAAAATGTATAATGTTTGGGGGGTTCTAAGTAATTTTCTAGCAAAAAAAAAAACTTTTTTAACTTGTAAACAACACATCTAAAAAAAGAGGCCGGGGTCTTAAAATGGTTAAAGTAGCAATAAAAAAAATAAAAAATCTTTATTGCCAGTCCGGTGTGATGAGATGGACTGGTTGTATGGGGAAAAGTGCTGCCATAGACAGTGCTAGAACTGAATGGCAATCTATAGCATTGTGTCCCCCCTAACAACCCGTCTCAGCATTACCTATTTCAGATGAGGTCATCATTTACAGCCCTGCAATATTTACGTTCTGTGAGTTTGCTGAGGCCAGCATGGAAGAGTCCTTGAAGCCTACCCGAACCTATAAAAAAAAAAAAAAAAAAAACATGCTGCAGCTTAGAAGTAGTGGCTGCCCCCCCCCCCCCGCTGATCCTCACAATCACTATACACCTTAACTTTCAGGGGGTGACAACGCTTTCACTGTACTCGATGGAAGGAGCCAAGGTTGTCACGCAGTCGTGTTCCTCTCCATTACATAGGAGGTCGACGGTCCTGGTAGTTTACAGAAAAAAGATAACATTGCGCTTCTGTACTTTCTGAACATGTGCTTAGCCTGAAAAATGAAAACAAATGCAGCCACGACATCGAAGGACAGGCGAGCGCAGTAAACTACATTTTTGTTGTCCTTTAACCACTTGACCTCTGCAAGATTTTTCTCCCTTGAAGTGTTTAACCTTAAAAAAAAATAAAGATCCTGTTCCTTTAAAGCATGTACAGCGCAGTGCTTGTGTTGTGTCATTTGGCCCCCTTTCTATCACCTGAAATTCCTGGCTGGTTCTGCCCTTCCCCCTGTAAACTGACCACGGTTTGTAATGGCTGCTGAACCCTGACACCGTGGTCAGTTTACGTGCGTCCGTCATCTGCAGCTCTCCTCTGTCCTTTCTCCCCCCTCCCTTCCCTGCCTGTCAGCTCCGTGCCTGCCCCCCCTCCTGCTGCTCAAATTAGGGTTACATTTACATTATCCTCTCAGTCAATTCATATAATGTCCCCCTGTGACTACTTTATAAAACAAAAATGCAGCTATATACCTGTTCACTGAGCGCCAATCAGTGCTCACGTGACTTGCTGGCTCTCTCCTCTCTCGCACGACGGATGCAGGGGGGCGACCGCTCTCCTCCTCCCCTCCTGACTGACGTCGGGAGGAGATCCTCAGCCCTGCCCTCTGCAGCTGCCATGTGAGAGAGGAGAGAGCCGGTGGGTCACGTGAGCGCCGACCGGCACTCTGTAAACGGGTATATAGCTGCATGTCAACCCGCTTCAGCCCCCTTCCTGACCAGAGCACTTTTTGCGATTCGGCACTGCGTCGCTTTAACTGACAATTGCGCGGTCCTGCGACGTAGCAGCCAAACAAAATTGACGTCCTTTTTTTTCCCCACAAATACAACTTTCTTTTGGTGGTATTTGATCACCTCTGCTTTTTTTTACATTTTTGTGCTATAAACACAAAAATAGCGACAATTTTGAAAAAAAAAAACATTTTTTTTCATTTTTGCTGTAATAAATATCCCCCCCCCCCCCAAAAAAAAAGGCCAGAAGAGTAATCTGGTGACTAATGCCCTGTACACCCGATCCGAAAATCGTACGGAAAATACCGCTTTCGAATCGATCGTACGATAATCGGATCGTTAGTACAGAGCTTTCGAGAGCCGTTTAGGACAGTTCATCCGATATTATTCTATCGGACATGCGCAGAATTTTTTTTCGTACTGTGCCAGATTGTACGATTTTCGTTTAATCAGTACAGCTATCGTTCGAAAATGCAATACAAATGCATTACAACACATGACATCACTTCCGAATTTTTTTTCTGTCGTGCGGGAATTTTCGTGACTTTAGTAAACTCATCAGATTCGATCTGAGATTAGCATGCAATAAAAAACGGACGATCATTCGTCCGATAATCTCATCGTGTGTATGGGGCATAACAGACCCCAGATCTCTCCCATGCTATTGCAACTGATATTTACATGAGAGAGAGAGAGAGTTCAGAATTGGCCAGGGGGCTTCAAGTAGTTAATTGAAAGCAGTTATGCTGACACAGCTTGTAATCGAAGTAATGATGGTGCCCCCAACCCCCCCGTCTCACTTCCCAGTCTTGTCTTGGCAAAAACGAGACCTGGCTTGGAAATAAAACCGAACTCCGGCCATAGAAACTTTTCATTCAGTTATACACCTCAACATCTAAAAAGGATATAAATCCACTTTGTGAGCACCAGATGCCTTTGCAAACTCCGATATTACCTTGTAAAAGGAGCAGTGACATCATCTCCTTTTTAATAATTGCATATCCCTGCACTAGAGGCTACCTGCAGAAAGCTACAGGAGGGGCGGAGGCAAGAACAGTCCCCTTACACAAGTAGAGCTGTGGGAGGGGCCTAGCAGGCTCCACCTACTACGGGCCGTCTGCAGAAAACAACAGGAGGGGGCAGAGACAAGAACAGTCCCCTTACACAAGCAGAGCTGTGGGAGGGGCCCAGCAGGCTCCACCTACTACAGGCCGCATGCAGAAAACTACAAGAAGGGGCGGAGACAAGACCAGTTGCCCATCACAAGGAGAGATGGCATAGCTGTGGTAGGGGCCCAGCAGGTCACAACCACTAGAGGCTGCCTGCAGAAAACTACAGGAGGGGGCAGAGACAAGACCAGTCTCCCTGCACAAGCAGAGCTGTGGGAGGGACCCTGCAGGCCCCACCCACTACAGGCTGCCTGCAGAAAACTACAGGAGGGGTGGAGACAAGAACAGTCTCTTTACACAAGCAGAGTTGTGGGAGGGGCCCAGCAGGCTCCACCCACTACAGGCTGCCTGCAGAAAACTACAGGAGGGGGCGTTGACAAGAACAGTCCCCTTACACAAGCAGGACTGTGGGAGGGGCCCAGCAGGCTCCACCTACTACAGGGCCCCTGCAGAAAACTACAGGAGGGGGTGGAGACAAGAACAGTCCCCTTACACAAGCAGAGTTGTGGGAGGGGCCCAGCAGGCTCCACCACTACAGGCTGCCTGCAGAAAACTACAGGAGGGGGCGGTGACAAGAACAGTCCCCTTACACAAGCAGGGCTGTGGGAGGGGCCCAGCAGGCTCCACCTACTACAGGGCGCCTGCAGAAAACTACAGGAGGGGACAGAGACAAGACCAGTCACTGCACAAAGAGAGAGAGCAGAGCTGTGGGAGGGGTCCAGCAGGCATCACCCACTACAGGCTGCCTGCAGAAAACTACAGGAGGGGGCGGAGACAAGACCAGTTGCCCATCAAAAGGAGAGACAGTATAGCTATGGGAGGGGCCCAGCAGGTCACAACCACTAGAGGCTGCCTGGAGAAAACGACAGGAGGGGGCAGAGACAAGACCAGTCCCCCTGACAAGCAGAGCTGTGGGAGGGGCCCTGCAGGCTCCACCCACTACAGGCTGCCTGCAGAAAACTACAGGAGGGGGCGGAGACAAGGCCAGTCACCCTGCACAAGGAGAGAGAGCAGCAGTGAGTGGTCTCCTGCACAGAGGCAAAGTCTCACACTGGATTATTGCACAGCTCTGGCATAAATACACATAGCTCACCCAAGATTCAAGGAATAATACACAAGACTCCTGTATTTTAGACAGTATTTGTTTAGAGTTCAGCTTTAAAGTTGAACATTTGGCCTGAGCTATTAAGGGATAGGTTCTGGTATTTGCTACTGTCTATCTTCACGTTGTTGAAGATCTGTCCTCGTGACTGGAGTGGAAAGGGGAAGTCTCCCCTAAGGGGACACAGAGGGGAATACAAATCTAAACTGATACAAAAAAAGTTATGGCAGGTGTTTCACCTTCTACACTGGTCTTCTGTTCATGGGAACTGTTCATCTACATCAGTGGTTCTTAACCTCTCTCACGTACCCCCAACAGGCCATGTTTGCAGGTTTTCCTGTATCTTGCATGGGTGCTTTAAATCAGAGTCAATGGCTTGTTATTTTACACAGCTATTTTATCTAAGAGGAATTCCGAAAACATGGTATTTTGAGGATACTTGAGGACTGAGGTTGAGAACCACTGGTCTACATGATATGGCCAAACTTTTGTTGGCCTGCATTGGCGTTCATTTTGGCATATGTAACCATGTACAACCCAAGTAAAGACCCCGTCAGTACCCAGCCTGTGCTGTGCCATCTTCAAATGTGTATCTGTGGCTAAAACTGGGTTACCCATCCGGGGGGAGGATCCTGCCACACTGAAATCCACTACATGGCTCAACATTGGTGGACACCTAACTATCACACCTATAGGTGCTTGTTGGACATCCCATTCCAATACCACGGCCATTAATATGGACCTGGACCCCATTTATAGCTACAATAGCCAACACTCTTCTGAGAAGGCTTTCCACAAGATTTTGGAGTGTCTTTGCCCAACAGATACTGATGAGGCCTGGCTCACGATCAGTGTTCCAATTTCTCCCAAAAGTTGTTTTTTTAGTAGGGTTGAGGTCAGAGCGTTGTGCAGACCAGTCAAGTTCCTCCACACCAAACTGGTCAAACATGTCAAACCAGGTGGAGTTGGCCACAAACATTTAAAGTGTGTGGGAATTTGTGTTCAGTTAACCAAAAGAGAAGCTTTGTTTAACAAGACCTGGCTCTTAGATTGCATTTTGGTTCAGAAGGTTTGAGGGATTTGTACAGGGTGCCCAAACTCAACTACACCAAACTGGTCAAACCATGTCTGTATTGAGCCGGCTTTGTACACAGGGCTACAGTCATGCTGAAACGGAAAAGGGACTTCCTCAAACTGTTACCACAAAGTTGAAAGAGCTCAATTGTACCCTTCACTTGAAACGCCTAAACGCAATCATTTGGAGGAGGTCTTTATGCTTTTGGTTATATAGTAGTAAGTCTGATGGTCAGGTGTGGAGGAACACAGTGTGAAACGAGAAGACCTTGCTCACAATTGGCATTCCAGTTCAATAGGGTTGAGGTCAGGGCTCTGTGCAGGACACTTGTGTTTCTCCACATCAAACTGGTCAAACCATGTCTTTATGAAGCTGGCTTTGTAAACAGGGGCAGTCATGTTAAAACACAAAAGGGTCTTCACCAGGTTGGAAGAGCACAATTGTTTACAATGTCTTTGTATGTTGTATTATCAGTATCCTTCACTGGAAACCCCTGAACAAAATCGTTTAGTTCGAAATCCAGGTCAGGAGTCTATAAAATTTGGGTCACAATGGTAGTATCTGACGGTCGGAAGTCCATGTAGTTTTAGTCATATTATGGTAGATCTGATAGTCAGGTATTCACATACTTTTGATTGGGGATCATGGTCTGCTTCAGTATGTCACAGTACATGTTGGCATTCACGGTCCCCTCAATGATCTGTAGCTCCCCAGTGCTGGCAGCACTCATGCAGCCCCAGACCAGGACACTCCCACCACCATGCTTGACTGTAGGCAAGACACACTTGTCTTTGTAATCCTCACCTGGTTGCCGCCACACACGCTTCACACCATCTGAACCAAATAAGTTTATCTTGGTCTCACCAGACCACAGGACATGGTTCCAGTAATCCATCTCCTTAGTCTGCTTGTCTTCAGTAAACTGTTTGCGGGCTTTCTTGTGCATCATATTTAGAAGAGGCTTCCTTCTGGGACGACAGCCAAGCAGACCAAATTGATGCAGTGTGCTGCGTATGGTCTGAGCACTGACAGGCTGACCCTCCACCTCTTCAACCTCTGCAGCAATGCTGGCAGCATTCATACGTCTATTTCCCAAAGACAACCTCTGGATATGGCACTGAGCACATGACCACAACTTCTTTGGTCGACCATGGCGAGGCCTGTTCTGAGGGGACCCCGTCCTGTTAAACCGCTGTATGGTCTTGGCCACTGTGCTGCAGCTCAGTTTCAGGGTGTTTGCAATCTTCTTATAGCCTAGGCAGGTGATGGCGAACCTTGGCACCCCAGATGTTTTGGAACTACATTTCCCATGATGCTCAGCTACATTGCACGAGCATCATGGGAAATGTAGTTCCAAAATATCTGGGGTGCCAAGGTTCGCCATCACTGCTCTAGGTCAATGGGAGGAAAGAAGCCTGAAAAAAACCTCCAGAAAAAAAAACAAATACCTCCACCACCTCAAAGGACTGGTAGGGTGCAATATATTACATTTCTGTTTTTGGGTTTAGATATATTTTTATTTAAAGCAACCATTTATAAATCCACCCCCCACATCAAGATTCATCACAAGATTATCAGCCCTTGACCTCTCACTCTTTTGAATGGACCGTCAATCTCCCCAAGTACAAACAACATGGCACCTTTGCCATGATGCTCAGCTACATTGCACGAGCATCATGGGAAATGTAGTTCCAAAATATCTGGGGTGCCAAGGTTCTTCATCACTGGCCTAGGCCATGTTTATGTAGAGCAACAATTCTTTTTTTTTTTCAGATCCTCAGAGAGTTCATTACTATGAGGTGCCATGTTGAACTTCCAGTATGAGAGAGTGAGAGTGATAACACCAAATTTAACACACCTGCTCCCCATTCACACCTGAGACCTTGTAACACTAACCAGTCTGGGGACAGAAAATGGCTAATTGGGCCCAATTTGGACATTTTCACTTAGGGGTGTACTCACTTTTGTTGCTAGCGGTTTAGACATTAATGGCTGTGTGTTGAGTTATTTTGAGGGGACAGCAAATTGACACTGTTATACAAGCTGTACACTCACTACTTTACATTGTAGACAAGTGTCATTTCTTCAGTGTTGTCACATGAAAAGATATAATAAAATATTTACAAAAATGTGAGGGATGTACTCACTTTTGTGAGATACTATACTTTTGGTCATATAATGGTAGGCCTGATGGTCAGACGTCAACATACTTTTGGTCATATAGTAGTGGGTCTGATGGTCATGAGTTCACGTAGTTTGGGTCATATAATGATAGATCTAATGGTCAGGAGTTCATGCACCATTTGGTCTTACAGTGGTAGATCTGATGGTCATGAGTCCACGTAGTTTGGGTCATATAATAGTAGATCTGATAGTCAGGAGGTTACATACTTTGTCATACAGTAGTATATCAGATCTTTACATTGTAGCAAAGTTTCATTTCTTCAATGTTGTCACATGAAAAGATATAATAAAATATTTACAAAAATGTGAGGGGTCTACTCACTTTTGTGAGATACTGTACTTTTGGTCATATAATGGTAGGCTTGATGGTCAGACGTCAAAATACTTTTGGTCATATAGTAGTGGGTCTGACAGTCATGAGTCCACGTAGTTTGGGTCATATATTGATAGATATGATGATCAGAAGTTCACACACCTTTAGGCATACAGTAGCAGATCTGATGGCCATAAGTCCAAGTAGTTTGAGTCATATAATGGTAGATCTGATGGGCAGGAGTTCACATACTTTTGGTGATACAATGGTAGGTCTGATGGTCAGGGGTCCACATAGTTTGGGTCATAATAGTGATGTAGATATGAAGGTCAGTAGTATGTGTAGTTTTGGTCATACAGTGGTAGATCTAATGCTCAAGAGTCTGTATAGTTTTGGTCAAATAATGGTAGATCTGATGGTCAGGAGTCCACATACTTGAGGTCATATAGTGGTAGAGCTCATAGTCAGGAGTTCATATAATGGTGGCCCTGATGGTCAGAAGTAAATCTATCTTTGGTCATAGTCTTTTTCACCAGCAAGTGGTATATAATATAAGGGCCGGGGGCAGGCATGTACTGGCCATTGGGACCACCGGGAGTTTCCCGGTGGGCCGATGGCTCAGTGGGCCACTCTGATGTAAGGGGGCTGGTGATGGGACACTGATGTAAGGGGGCTGCTGATTGCACACTCTGATGTAAGGGGGCTGCTGATGGGACACTCTGATGTAAGGGGGTGCTGATGGGACACTCTGATGTAAGGGGGTGCTGATGGGACACTCTGATGTAAGGGGGTGCTGATGGGACACTCTGATGTAAGGGGGGTGCTGATGGGACACTCTGATGTAAGGGGGTGCTGATGGGACACTCTGATGTAAGGGGGTGCTGATGGGACACTCTGATGTAAGGAGGTGCTGATGGGACACTCTGATGTAAGGGGGTGCTGATGGGACACTCTGATGTAAGGGGGTGCTGATGGGACACTGATGTAAGGAGGTGCTGATGGACACTCTGATGTAAGGGGGTGCTGATGGGACATTCTGTTGTAAGGGGGCTGGTGATGGGACACTCAAAATGTAAGTGGGCTGGTCTGGATGAAGTCCAGGGCCAACTTTCTGTCCCAGTCCAGCCCTGGCCGGGGAGGGGGAATGTAAGCATTATATGTGATTGCCCGCAAACAGATTGGCCATTTACTGCTTTAGCCCACAAAATGGACTCCGTGAGAACCCCTCTGTTACCCTGCAGTGTCATCCTCTAGTCTGGCCAGTTGGTCAGGATAACTGAACATATTTATGGTGCCGGAAAAAGCTATAAAATGATATTATGGTTACATACTTTGTCATACATTAGTAGATTAGATTGTCAGTTCACACACGAGGTCATATAGTGACAGATCTGATGGTCAGGAGTTCACATACTTTTGGTCATATAATGGTAGGCCTGATGCTCAGAAGTCAGCACTCTTTTTGTCATATAGTAGTGGGTCTGATGGTTACGTAGTCCACATAGTTTGCCTCACATAATGATAGATCCGAGATTCAGGAGTTCAAACACCTTTGGTCATACAGTGGTAGATCTGACAGTCATGAGTCCACGTAGTTTGGGTCATATATTGATAGATATGATGGTCAGGAGTTCACACACCTTTAGGCATACAGTGGTAGATCTGATGGCCATAAGTCCAAGTAGTTTGAGTCATATAATGGCAGATCTGATGGGCAGGAGTCCAGGTAGTTTGGGTCATATAATAGTAGATCTGATGGGCAGGAGTTCACATAATTTTGGTGATACAATGGTAGATCTGATGGTCAGGAGTCCACATAGTTTGGGTCATAATAGTACTGTAGATCTGAAGGTCAGTAGTATGTGTAGTTTTGTTCCATACAGTTGTAGATCTGATGGCCATAAGTCCAATAGTTTGAGTCATATAATGGCAGATCTGATAGGCATGAGTCCAGGTAGTTTGGGTCATATAATGGTAGATCTGATGGGCAGGAGTCCAGGTAGTTTGGGTCATATAATAGTAGATCTGATGGGCAGGAGTTCACATAGTTTGGGTCATAATAGTACTGTAGATCTGAAGGTCAGTAGTATGTGTAGTTTTGGTCCATACAGTGGTAGATCTGATGCTCAAGAGTCTATAGAGTTTTAGTCAAATAATGGTAGATCTGATGGTCAGGAGTCCACATACTTGAGGTCATATAGTGGTAAATCTAATAGTCAGGAATTCATATAATGGTGGCCCTGATGGTCAGAAGTCAATCTATCTTTAGTCATACTCTTATCCACCAGAAAGTGGTATATAATATAATAAGGGCCGGGGGGGGGGGGGGGGTGTAAGCATTATATGTGATTGCCCGCAAACAGATTGGCCATTTACTGCTTTAGCCCACAACATGGACTCCTTGAGAAACCCTCTGTTACCCTGCAGTGTCATCCTCTGGTCTGGCCAGTTGGTGAGGATAGCTGAACAGATTTATGGAGCCGGGAAAAGCTATAACATTATATTATGGTTAGTCATTGGGTGATATTAACATTCTCTACTGTGGGTAATAAAATGTTTAAAATTAGGAAAAATATAATCACGTTCCTCGCTACTGGAAGGCACAGGGACCCGAGTGATGTGCACATTATGCGGGGCAAGTTTTTGCGGCCTACCGGGTAATTAATGTAATAGTTTTGTTTATTAAGAAAGCAATACAAAGCACAATAACCGTTTTATTGGTGACAAAGTGCACTGAGGTCACAACTGCTGGTAAAGGGTAATTATTATAATACATGTATCTGGGGCAGACAGGTGATGAGTCAGAAATAGTAGTAGGAGGTAATGATACTTGAGAAGTGCAGTAGAATAGGTACCTGGCATAGGATAAAGTGGGTGAAAGGGCATGTGGGTTAGCTGTACACAGCTACCTGAACACATAACAACACCCTGGGGCAGGACTACAGAACACCTCCCCACCTCTCCTTATCTCCATAATTGTAAGAGAACGGTGGTGTTCTGTAGACCAGGGGTCTCCAAACTTTCTAAACAAAGAGCCAGTTTACTTTCTTTTAGACTTAAGGGGGTCCAGACTGTGGCCATTGGGAGTAGAAAGGGTCTTCAGTGGGAGTAAACAATGTGCCCCATATTTGGTGTCAGGAGGAGGAATAGCTCCCTGTCGGGAGGAATTGTGCCCCATCATTTGTGTCATTGGGCCCCATTGTCGGTGTCATAGGGAGGAATTGTGCCCCATTGTTGGCGTCATTGGGAGGAATTGTGCCCCATTGTTGGTGTCATTGGGAGGAATTGTGCCCCATTGTTGACATCATTAGAGAAGTTGTGCCCTATCTTTGGTGTGGGAGTCATTGGGAGGAAATGTGGTCCGTTGTTGGCGTCATTGGGAAGAATTGTGCCCCATTGTTGGGCTCATTTGGGAATTTGTGCCCCATTGTTGGTGTCATTGGGAGGAATTGTGCCCCATTGTTGACATCATTGGAGAAGTTGTGCCCTATCTTTGGTGTGGGAGTCATTGGGAAGAAATGTGCTCCGTTGTTGGCGTCATTGGGAAGAATTGTGCCCCATTGTTGGTGTCATTGGGAGGAATTGTGCCCCAATGTTGACATCATTGGAGAAGTTGTGCCCTATCTTTGGTGTGGGAGTCATTGGGAAGAAATGTGCTCCGTTGTTGGCGTCATTGGGAAGAATTGTGCCCCATTGTTGGGCTCATTTGGGAATTTGTGCCCCATTGTTGGTGTCATTGGGAGGAATTGTGCCCCAATGTTGACATCATTGGAGAAGTTGTGCCCTATCTTTGGTGTGGGAGTCATTGGGAGGAAATGGGCTCTGTTGTTGGCGTCATTGGGAAGAATTGTGCCCCATTGTTGGGCTCATTTGGGAATTTGTGCTCTATCTTTGGTGTCATTGGGAGGAATTGCAAGGCTTTGTTGGTGTCATTGGGCCACATTGTTGGTGTCATTGGGAGGAATTATGCCCTATATTTGGTATCATTGAGAGGAATTTTTTCCCATTGTTGGCATCATTGGTAAGAATTGTGCCCCATTATTGGCATCATTGGGAGGAATTGTGCCCCGTTGTTGGCGTCATTGGAAGGCATTATGCCCCATTGTTGGTGTCATAGGGAGGAATTGTGCCCCATCATGGGTTCATTGGGCCCTGTTGTTGGTGTCATAGGGAGGAATTGTACCTCATTGTGGGCATCATTGGGAGGAAATGTGCCCCGTTGTTGGCATCATTGGGAAGAATTGTTCCCCATTATTGGCATCATTGGGAGGAATTGTGCCCCGTTGTTGGCGTCATTGGAAGGCATTATGCCCCATTGTTGGTGTCATAGGGAGGAATTGTGCCCAATCATTGGTTCATTGGGCCCTGTTGTTGGTGTCATAGGGAGGAATTGTACCTCATTGTGGGCATCATTAGGAGGAAATGTGCCCCGTTGTTGGCGTCATTGGGAGGAATTGTGCCCCATTGTTGGTGTCATTGGGAGGAATTGTGCCCCATTGTTGGCGTCATTGGGGAAATTGTGCCCTATCTTTGGTGTCATTGGGAGGAATTGTGCCGCTTTATTGGTGCCATTGGACCCCATTGTTGCTGTCACAGGGCGGAGTTGCACCACTTTGTTGGTGTCATTGGAAGAAATTGTGCTCCATCATTTGTGTTATTGGACCCCATTGTTGGCATCATTGGGAGGAAATCTACCCCTTCATTGGTGTCAGTGGAGGAAATTATGTCCCATTGTTGGTATTAGCGGATGAAAATAGTTCCCCAAGGCCTGGATAAAATCAGGCAAAGGGCCGCAGTGTGAAGACCACTGCAGTAGACCACAGAGAAAGCTGGGGACAATATATGAGTGCGCAGAAAGTTATCGACTGACAACACTTCTAGCAGGATCATCAACAGGTATTTTTCTTTTTTGCAGTTATCAGACAGATATAACAAATACTTTCAATTGGTTATTTAACAGATTGCATGGGAGCATATGAGAGACATTCATTGTTGGGGTGTACATGGACTTATGGTTGGGGTGTACATGGACTCATGGTTGGGGTGTACATGGGCTCATGGTTGGGGTGTACATGGACTTATGGTTGGGGTGTACATGGACTTATGGTTGGGGTGTACATGGACTCATGGTTGGGGTGTACATGGACTCATGGTTGGGGTGTACATGGACTTATGGTTGGGGTGTACATGGACTCATGGTTGGGGTGTACATGGACTCATGGTTGGGGTGTACATGGACTTATGGTTGGGGTGCACATGGACTTATGGTTGGGGTGTACATGGACTCATGGTTGGGGTGTACATGGACTCATGGTTGGGGTGTACATGGACTTATGGTTGGGGTGTACATGGACTCATGGTTGGGGTGTACATGGGCTCATGGTTGGGGTGTACATGGGCTCATGGTTGGGGTGTACATGGACTTATGGTTGGGGTGTACATGGACTCATGGTTGGGGTGTACATGGACTCATGGTTGGGGTGTACATGGACTTATGGTTGGGGTGTACATGGACTCATGGTTGGGGTGTACATGGACTTATGGTTGGGGTGTACATGGACTCTATGTTGGGGTGTACATGGACTCTATGTTGGGGTGTACATGGACTCATGGTTGGGGTGTACATGGTCTCATGGTTGGGGTGTACATGGTCTCATGGTTGGGGTGTACATGGACTCATGGTTGGGGTGTACATGGACTTATGGTTGGGGTGTACATGGACTCTATGTTGGGGTGTACATGGACTCTATGTTGGGGTGTACATGGACTCTATGTTGGGGTGTACATGGACTCTATGTTGGGGTGTACATGGACTCTATGTTGGGGTGTACATGGACTCATGGTTGGGGTGTACATGGACTCATGGTTGGGGTGTACATGGGCTCATGGTTGGGGTGTACATGGACTTATGGTTGGGGTGCACATGGAGTCTATGTTGGGGTGTACATAGACTTTAACTTAAGGCAGCCCATTCACAATGCAAGTGTACTATAGGTGTGTGGCTTTAGTTCAATGGGTTTCATTGAAAATGAATGGCACAACAACATTCATGTTACCTGTTTTGCCAAAATAATTGTAGTGTAAATACAGTCACTGTGTGTGTCACAATAGCTGATTCCCCCCTGCTGTTACCATGTGGTCGGCCATTGTAAATATTCATTACATTCACAATGGCCAAAGTCCAGGTCCAGGAAGTAGATGGTGCCCCTGGATGATGGCTAAACAAAGATGGCCCCACCCTTCCAGAGATAAAGGAAGTTTTATCAGGGGGAGCACTGGCACACCTCATTCCCAGATGTAACGCCTTCTGAGCTATAGTTGAGGTGATGGTGAACCTTCCTTTTGGCGATCTTTGAAGTGAAGGTGTAACTCGTTCTAGGTTATATTTTTTCTGGGTGATGACAGCCATGCAGAACAATTTGATGCAGTGTGCAGCGTATAGTCTAAGCACTGACAGGCTGACCCCCCCACCTAGGGTGACCACATTTCCAAACTACCATTCAGGGACACCCCCCTTTCCAAAAAAAGATGAAGGGGGGGGGGATGTTGTCTCGGGGGTTGATGGGGAATTCGGCGGTGGGTGGTTTGTCAGGGGGGAAGGGCTGGTGTTAGCGCCTAAATCATCCAGACATCATGCTTGATTTGATGTCAGGATGATCAAAACACATTATTTCTATTACTGCATTGTAATATATAATGAAATAGTTCAGCTCACCATAATGCATAATCAGTGGAAACCCTGAGCTTGTCACTTGGCACCAGATGCAGTGTTGCCACCCATATAGCCTGCCACCAGATGCAGTGTGCCACTTGCCACCCATAGCCTGCCACCAGATGCAGTGTGCCACTTGCCACTGTTGCCTGCCACCAGATGCAGTGTGTCACTTGCCACTGTTGCCTGCTGCCAGATGCAGCACGCTACTTTCCACCAACAGTCTGCCACCAGATGCAGTGTGCTGCTTTCCACCCGTAGCCTGCCACCAGAGTCAGTATGCCACTTGCCACCTGCAGCCACGTCAATTACCAATGCCATCCATGTTCCCCTCTGTCACCTTCCCATCACTGACCTCACTTGTCACCTTCATTACTGTCCAGTGTGAACAGTGAGTCAGGCTGTGGGTGAGAGAAGGAGAAGTCGGGCACTTGGGCAACCATCCATCTGATCCAGTAGCAGCACACAGAGCAGACACCAGATGACCAGTCTCGGCTGCTGTCACTTGCTCTTTATGCCACCAGGCGCCAGAGAAGGAGGTGGGTGGAGAGAGGAGACATTCAGACACTATCTGTATAGATGATCACACCAGTCCCTGCTGCTTGCCTCGGGTGCCGGAGAAGGAGGAGGTGCCAAGGTGGGTGGAGACAGCAGTGCAGTACTAGGCATGGGCCTCACTTCCGGCCTCACTTTCTAAGAGAGTGAGAGACTGTGACATCACTGGTTTCTAGACGCCGGCCCTAGCAACCAGTTCTGGAAATGTAGTTATTAGTTAGTAGGGCTGTGTCCTCAATTTCATTCCGGGACACTGTATTGTCCTAGAATGAAGGTGCCCGGGACCAGGGACAGAGATAGAAATTGCAGGACAGTCCCAGGCAATCCGGGACACGTGGGCACCCCCACCCCTTCAACCTCTGCAGCAATGCTGGCAGCACTCATATGTCTATTTCCCAAAGACAACCTCTGGATATGACACTGAGCATGTGCACTCAACTTCTTTGGTGGACCAATGGCGAGGCCTGTTCTGAGTGGAACATGTCCTGTTAAATCGCTGTATGGTCTTCGCCATCGTGCTGCAGCTCAGTTTCAGGGTCTTGGCAATCTTCTTATAGCCTAGGCCAGTGATGGCGAACCTTGGCACCCCAGATGTTTTGGAACTACATTTGCCATGATGCTCAACTACACTGCAGAGTGCATGAGCATCATGAGAAATGTAGTTCCAAAAAATCTGGAGTGCCAAGGTTCGCCATCACTGGCCTAGGCTATCTTTATGTAGAGCAACAATTATTTTTTCAGATCCTCAGAGAGTTCTTTGCCATGAGGTGCCATGTTGAACTTCCATTGACCAGTATGAGAGAGTGAGAGCGATAACACCAAATTTAACACACCTGCTCCCCATTCACACCCGAGACCTTGTAACAATAATGAGTCGCATGACACCGGGGAGGGAAAATGGCCAATTTGGACATTTTCACTTAGGGGTGTACTCACTTTTGTTGCCAGCGATTTAGACATTAATGGCTGTGTGTTGAGTTATTTTGAGGGGACAGCAAATTTACACTGTTATACAAGCTGTACACTCACTACTTTACATTGTAGACAAGTGTCATTTCTTCAGTGTTGTCTCATAAAAAGATAGAAGAAAATATTTACAAAAAAGTGAGGGGTGTACTTACTTTTGTGAGATACTGTATATGGGGTGATGGCACCCCTCTTTCGGAGTTATATTTGGGGTGATAGGTGAATGCAATGGTTCACCTGTCTCAGTAATATTTGGGGTGATGGCACCCCTCTTTCAGAGGTATATTTGGGGTGATAGGTGAGTACAATGGTTCACATGTCTCAGTGATATTTGGGGTGATGGCACGCCTCTTATGGGAGTTATATTTGGGATGAGAGGTGAGTACAATGGTTCACCTCAGTCTCAGTGATATTTGGGGTGATGGCACCCCTCTTTCAGGGGTATATTTGGGGTGATAGGTGAGTGCAATGGTTCACCTCAGTCTCTGTGATATTTGGGGTGATGGCACCCCTCTTTCTTAGTTATATTTGGGGTGATAGGTGAGTACAATGGTTCCCCTCAGTCTCAGTGATATTTGGGGTCATGGCACCCCTCTTTCAGACGTATATTTTGGTGATAGGTAAGTACAATGGTTCATATCAATCTCAGTGATATTTGGGGTGATGGCACCCCTCTTTTGAAGTTAAATTTGAGGTGATAGGTGAGTACAATGGTGCACCTCAGTCTCAGTGATATTTGGAGTGATGGCAACCCTTTTTTGAAGTTAAATTTGAGGTGATAGGTGAGTACAATGGTGCACCTCAGTCTCAGTGATATTTGGGGTGATGGCACCCCTCTTTTGAAGTTAAATTTAAGGTGATAGGTGAGTACAATGGTGCACCTCAGTCTCAGTGATATTTGGAGTGATGGCAACCCTTTTTTGAAGTTAAATTTGAGGTGATAGGTGAGTACAATGGTGCACCTCAGTCTCAGTGATATTTGGAGCGATGGCAACCCTTTTTTAGGGTGATAGGTGAGTACAATGGTGCACCTAATTCTTAGTTTTATATTGGGTGATGGCACGCCTCTTTCTGAGTTATATTTGGGGTGATAGGTGAGTACAATGGTTCACTTCAGTCTCAGTGATATTTGGGATGATGGCATTCCTTTTTCAGAGTTATATTTTGGGTGATAGGGGAGTACAATGGTGCACCTCAGTCTTGGTGATATTTGGGGAGACAGTGCTCCTCTTTCCGAGTTAAATTTGGGGTGATAGGTAAGTACAATAATGTACCTCAGTCTCAGTGATATTTGAGGTGATGGCACCCCTCTTTCCGAGTTAAATTTGGGGTGATAGGTGAGTACAATGGTGCACCTCAGTCTTGGTGATATTTGGGGAGACAGTGCTCCTCTTTCCGAGTTAAATTTGGGGTGATAGGTAAGTACAATGGTGTACCTCAGTCTCAGTGATATTTGAGGTGATGGCACCCCTCTTTCCGAGTTAAATTTGGGGTGATAGGTGAGTACAATGGTGCACCTCAGTCTCAGTGATATTTGAAGTGATGGCACATCTCTTTCTCAGTGATATTTGGGGTGATGTCGCCCTTTTTCCCTGTCTGAGGCTTGTGCGGAAGGAGATGGTTTCCTCTCTCAAGCACATAAACAGAATGGCCATTATTTGATGCGAGACAGACAAAAAGGAGCTCATGGCCGTGTATTTGGTGTCTGTGACATTAAAATAAAATAGCCTCCTTGTGTATTGGGGCCCCTTTGTACCTTCGCCCCCTTCATAAATCAGGGTCCCAACTTCATGGCGTTGTGTTTGGTTGCCGTGACAATACAAAATGGCCTCCCTGTATGTCGGGGGTTCCTTTCCCCTCATATATTGGAGGGGTGTCATGATTTTGCAGTGGACATTTATTGCCCCTCATACATGGGGCAGCCATGTTTTTAACACACTGCTCCCCTGCATATATTGCGGTCCCCGTCTTCATGGCGTTGTATTTGGTTGCCATGACAATACAAAATGGCCTCCCTGTATATCGGGGTTCCTTTCCCCCATATATCGGAGGGGTGTCATGATTTTGCAGTAGACATTTACTACCCCTCATACATGGGGCAGCCATGTTTTTCACACACTGTCCCCCCTCATATATTGGGGTCTCCTTCTCCATGGTGACGTGTCTGGTCACATTTATTGCCCCCCTCAGCCATGTTTTTCTCAAGTTGATCCCCCTTATATAGGGGGGTCCCCATCAGCCATGTTTTTCACACGCTAATGCCCCTCAGTACAGGATGGAGCCGGGCCCGGTCATATGTGGCCTCAGTCAGACGTGTCCTGTGCTCAGACATGGCCGTCTTCCACCCCTCCATTCTGTCTGAGGGGGACAGTCAGGAATGGGCTCTCCTTCCTGGAGGGAATAACACGAGCGGGCGGGGTCTCTTGCCGCCTCGCAGCCAATGAGGCGCCCGGAAGCGCAGAGCGACGTACCGGCCCGCCAATCCTACCCCGGGCACGGGTGACTGCCAGGCGGCCCGGCCAATGAGCGGGCGAGATACTTGGCGGGCTTGGTCTCTGCAGTAAGGGAGTCACGTGCGCGTGGCCGACCAATGAGTTACGTCTTCGTGGGGGGATGGTGGTCGAAGAAAAGGCTCCTTCGCCATCCGGGGGCGTATCCCTTCCCCTCCGCCGATCCCGGCCAATGGCGCTCCGAGCCGGTCGGCCGCCGGGTTGAGTGGCGGGCCCGCCGCCGAATCAGGGATGAGAAGCACTGAAAAGCACGTCCCACGTCGCAGGCAGCCGGCCAATGGCAGCGCGTCAGGGCGTGGCTCCCAGGTGGGTATATAACAGGCGGTCACCGGCTACGAAGAAGCTTCCGCTCTGAGGATGTCTGCGAGCTACGATAACCGGTGAGTGTTAGGGGACGGCGATAATGGCGGCGGGGCCCTCTGGGAAGGGCGCACACGGTGTGGGTGGCGGGACATACAGAGAGTCGGGTGAGGTATATTCGGTGTGGAGTGTTCCCTCTCCTCCGACCTTCATATCACCCGAACCTGGGGGGGAAAGGGGAAGAAATACAACCCTCACTAGACCGGGCACTTTTCCGTGTGCGCTCCCCTCCCCCATCTCCCGGCTCTGATGGCGGCCTCCGCCCGGTGCACGTGGGCGCACCGACACCCGGGTGTGGGGGAAGGGGGGGTGAGAGAGACAAGATGGCCGCCGGGATGGGGAGGGGGAAACTTTCCTCTAAGATGGCGGACACTTCCGGTGCTGCACGTGGACCCCGGGGGGAGGAGGGGAGAATCCATCATACATCGGAGGACTTCAACACCCAGCATGGCCCTACAGGAGGACTACGACTACCGGCATGGAACCTTCTATACTATGGGGATTGCAACCACCCAGCATGGCCATATAGGGGGCGACATACAGTACCTGAGGAGGACTTCAACCCCCAGCATGGCCCAATAAAGGGTGGTGTGTGGACTACAACCCCCAGCATGGCTCTCTAGGGGGTGGGGTGTGGAGAACTACAACCCTCAGCATGGCCTTATGAGGGTGGTATATGGCAGACTACAGCCCCCAGCATGGCTGATTCTATGTTAAGGTGTATGGCCCTCTAGGGGTTGATATACCGAGATCTACTACAACCCCCAGCATGGCCCTAAAGGCGATTTATGGTATGGAGGACTACCAGCATGGACCATTCTATCTTATGGGACTGCAACCCCTAACGTGGCCCTCTAGGGGGCGATGTACAGTACTGAGGAAGATTACCGCCAGCATGGCCCTATAGAGGACTACAACTCCCCAGCATGGCTGAGCCTATATTGTGGAGTATGGCCCTCTAGGGAGCGATATACGGTAGAGGACTACTACAACCCCCAGCATGGCACTATGGGGGGGGGGGTTACAGTTCATACCGAGGACTGATGGCATGGTTGGTTCTTTATTAGAGGGGACTGCAACTCCCAACATGGCCCTCTAGGGGGTGACATCTAGTAATGGCGATGGCTGCCAGCATGGCCCTATAAAGGGCGGTGTATGGGGGACTACTACAACCCCCAGCATGGCTGATTCAGGGGGGGGGGTGACAGACAGTATTGACTACTACAACCCCCAGTATGGCCACATAGGGGGGTGATGTCTACAGTGTCCTATAATATAGAATCAGCCATGCACCACCCTCATTACTAGACATCACCCCCCTAGACCCCTGTAGACTGTTTTACGCGGACTACAGCCCTCAACATGGCCCTATATGGGGCAATATAAACTGAGGACTACAACCCCCAGCATGACTGATTCTGGCTTATGGGGGCCTACAACCCCCTTCCCCCAGCATGGCCGTATATATCACTTAAGACTACAACGCCCAGCATGACTGATTTTGTTTTGTGAGGAATACAACCCCCCCCCCAGCATGGCACTATAGGGGTTGATGTATAGCACTGAGGCCTACAACCTCCCTGTATGATTCTGGTTTATGGGGGACTACAACCCCTAGTCGGGCCCTCTAGCACTCAGTGTAGTGTACTGAGCAGTGTAACTCCCATCATGGCTGATTCTGTTATGGAAAGGCTGCATTTAGTGCTGAGGCCTAATGGGGTGGACTACAACTCCCAGCATGTCCTGGATGTGATTAGGATAATTTTACATTTTTCATGGTAGTTGTATGGACTACAGCTTGGGTTGGGGTACCATAGCGTTTGTATATATATACCTCCGATAATTGGACATATAAGGCCTTCCTGTGGTTCTAACCATAGGGAGGCGGATATGTAGAACTACTACTCCCAGTGTGGATGGTGAGTGGTCTCATTGGGTGAAGTTTAGGTAATGGTGGGGGGTCACATTCCTTTCCAGGTGATGAGACACAATGTCGTCCATTCTGAGGTACTACAACTCCCATCACTAAGGATGGATGCAGGGTTATGCAATGTGTACTGACTACAACCCCCAGCATGTCTTGGGGGACTTGAATAATGAGTCTCCATATAGCTTATGGAGTGGCGTGTACTCTGTATGTTACCCAGCTGATCATCTCTGGGGAGGTAGTCGTGTGTCTCCCCCCCCCCCCCCCCCCCCCCCCCCCCCCGGGCTGGTTGTGGTCTATAGATGACATAGGTCGGACCTGGTGGTGGGTCACATGACCCCTGGCTCTTTCCAGTCTTCTGTCCCCGATGGTTCTAGGCGCTCACTGTCAGCCCTGCAGGGGTTACACAATGTGCATTCGTCAGCGGTATGACTAAGCCGGGGGATGGGTTATCACTGGGCTCCAGCCGGGGGGAGGGTGGGGGTCCTGTACAACCCTGGCGTGTCTCAGGTATCCGCCCAATGTTCTCAGCCTGTGTGACGTCACGCTGTCATACATTCCCGGGGCCGCTCCGCCCCTGGAAAATGTCCTCGGTCTATTAACTCCTCCTGTGCAGCCGGCCTGAGATGTATCTACGTCATTGAGGCCTGCTACTGGGCCCCGGTATCGGATCCCGGGGAGGCCGTAGACAGCCACCAATCGAGGTCCTGGGTGGGATCCAAGGCTGTACACTGTCATGGGGGTCCTGGATTAGATCTCGGGCTCCAGGTGTACAATGTTCCTCTGTTCTGTAACATTTCTGGTTGTCATGGCCTCCTAGAACAGCATCTCAAAACCTTCCTCCATGGTCACGGACAGGCCACATTTTCCAAAATCCTACCATAGGAGCTGTAAAGGCAGTCAGCCTGTGATTTTATGAAGATGTCTGCTTGACTGATTTGAGAATTCCATAAATTTAAGATGTGATCAGATTTGAGACTTTGACATTTTTAAGGTATAGTTGGCTGTTTTAGCCATCTTGTAGTCTTTATCTACTGTCCTCTAGTGACACCCACAGCCCTTTGTATTATCACTCTACTAGCAGTAATTGTATATCCCCCCCCCAATCACATAATGGCATGGTCGGAGGAAGCGCTCAGCCTCAAATCTAGATCTTTCAGGAAATGTAGGTCCAGATCTAGTGCTGGGCTTTTGGGGTGGCCTAGCATGAAGAATTTTGTCTAAATGGTCTTTATTGTATAGGATAAAAACTTCTGCAGTTCCCCTTTAAAGTGGACCTGTTCTAGAAACACAAGTGTCATTGCAAGGGCCATTGGGATCTGATGGTTGCTGTCCTGTTGGCTGCCTGATCACACTTTTTTTTTTTTTTTTAATGCCAGCAGCTACAAATACTGCAGCTGCTGACTTTTAAAATAGTGACACTTACCCGCCCAGCGCGCCTGCGATGTCGGCACCCGAAGCCGATCTCTCGATCGTCTCTCGGGTGCTGCCGCCGCCATCTTGGGTATGGGAATCAGGAAGTGGAGCCTTTCGGCTTCATTTCCCGGTTCCCTACTGCGCATGTGCAAATCGCGCTGCGCAATAAGGATGGTCCCGCTGCCTCTGGGATCTTTGTGTTTCCCAGCAGGCAGTGGGGGACTTTTGGGAAGGGGCGTAATCTACGCCCCTTTCCGCAGAGAGCTATCCTGGAAGTGGGTGCAGATACCTGTGCTGTACAGGTACCTGCACCCCCAGAAAGGTGCCAATTGTGGCGCCAGAGGGGGGGAGGATTCCAATGAGCGGAAGGTCCACTTTAGGGTGGACCTCTGCTTTTATTGATGGTGTGTGGCCAGGCAGAGGGCAAACCTACATCTCAGGTGGGCTTTGGGTTCCTCTGTAGGTTTAGCGTTGACTGGTACACTTTGGGTTCCTTCATTAGTTCAGTGATGACTGGTTCTCTCTGGGGTTCCTCTATAGCAGTGATGGTGAACCTTGGCACCCCAGATGTTTTGGCGCTAAATTTCCAATGATCATGTACTCTGCAGTGTAGTTGAGCATTATGGGAAATGTAGTTCCAAAACATCTGGGGCACCAAGGTTCCCCATCACTGTAGGTTCAGTGGTGACTACAGTGTTTCATCGACTAAATTCATACTATTTTTTAGTCGCATAAACTACGGCAAAAACAATTGAGATGACTAGAATGGGACTAAAATGGCTTTTTAGTTTAGACAAAACTAAATTGAAATTTGACTTCAAAATTAACACTGGTCTGTAGTGTAGTCATACCTCAATGCCTTAAATAACATGGTTTTTTTCACTCCGGCAGTATGAGTTTGGAAAGTGTAGAGAAATATTAACTAATGTATTACAATTTTTAACTACACCCATTAGATTTTAGTCAACTAAATACAACTAAAACTATTACAGAAGACTAAAGTGGGACTAAAACGTTTTAGTCCTAAGACTAAATCGAAAATTGCCAAAATTAACATTGACTATTGTCCCATGGGTTCAGTGGTGACTGGTTCTTTAGGTTTCTTTAGGTTCAGGGGTTGACTGTCTAGTGTTCCTTTGAGGTTTCATTGAAGGCTGGTTCTCTTGGGGTTCTTCCAGTGGTGGTTGGTTCTGGATTCTTCTATGGGTTCAGTGGTGACTGGTTCTCTTTGGGTTCCTGTGTGGTTCTTTGGTTCCTTCATAGGTTGTGGTGACTGGTTCTCTTTGGCTTCAGTGGTTGCTGGTTCTCTGGGTTTCTTCGTATGGTCAGTGGTGCCAGGTTCTTTCAGGGGCTGGCATATTTACCCACCCCCTGTCACTGGGCAAGGGCACATCACATGATGTGTGTCTTATATCTGACAGGGGCAGAGTGACCCCCATATTCATCCCAGCACAGCTGTGTGGTCACTGTCAGCTGGTTCATGCTGTGGGGACAAACCTTAACTGAGGGGAGGGGGTTTGTTCCTTCAGAAGTCTTGTGTTCCTTTGAGGTTTCAGTGCTGGCTGGTTCTCTTTGGGTTCCTCCAGGGGTTCAGTGGTGGCTGGTTCTCTTTGGGTTCCTCCAGGGGTTCAGTGGTGGCTGGTTCTCTTTGGGTTCCTCCAGGGGTTCAGTGGTGGCTGGTTCTCTTTGGGTTCCTCCAGGGGTTCAGTGGTGGCTGGTTCTCTTTGGGTTCCTCCAGGGGTTCAGTGGTGGCTGGTTCTCTTTGGGTTCCTCCAGGGGTTCAGTGGTGGCTGGTTCTCTTTGGGTTCCTCCAGGGGTTCAGTGGTGGCTGGTTCTCTTTGGGTTCCTCCAGGGGTTCAGTGGTGGCTGGTTCTCTTTGGGTTCCTCCAGGGGTTCAGTGGTGGCTGGTTCTCTTTGGGTTCCTCCAGGGGTTCAGTGGTGGCTGGTTCTCTTTGGGTTCCTCCAGGGGTTCAGTGGTGGCTGGTTCTCTTTGGGTTCCTCCAGGGGTTCAGTGGTGGCTGGTTCTCTTTGGGTTCCTCCAGGGGTTCAGTGGTGGCTGGTTCTCTTTGGGTTCCTTAATGGGTTCAGTGGTGGCTGGTTCTCTTTGGGTTCCTCCAGGGGTTGAGTGATGGCTGGTTCTCTTTGGGTTCCTCCAGGGGTTGAGTGATGGCTGGTTCTTTCAGTGAGCCCCAGCTGAACTCAACTTGGCTGGTTCAATCTTTGACCGGTGGCCCAGATGCCAAGCTCGGGTGGTCAGTCATGTGGGTGGGGGCATGTAGGGTGACTTCTCTGAGCTCACATCATTGTGGGTGGGGAAGGACCCAATAGGCTTTACAAATTAAAAAAAAAAATCTGTGTACCATTACTGGTCAAGTGTCATCTTGTCAGTCTTCACATGCATACATGCATGCATGCATGCATACATACATAGGATGTGCCTTTTTTTTCACAAGTGTTTTTTTTTTTTTTTTTTTTTTTTCTTTCTAGAGAAAGATCTAGAGACAATGGGCCCGAAGGTATGGAGCCCGATGGTATCATTGAGGTAAGTGGTGGTCTTGTGTGGGTTTTTTTTGTCAATTTTCTGTCTTCATGCCCTCCACCTAATGGTATTTAACTCGGGACACAGGTCATAATTAAAGACGTTCTTGGAGTTCCATATGGCAAAGACTGTTATTGGTGAACTTAGGACATGCTGTTATCTTATGATGGGAGGGAACTTCACTTGGTATTCATCATGTTCACTGATGGATGTTTTGTGGTAGTAGTCACCTCAGGAATCCTGTGGCTGAATGAGGGCCCATTCACACCAAAACACTGCATTTTTTTTTCTACAGGTGCCTGCACTCTCAGTATGAGTTGGCAGTGTTTTTAGTAAATGATGCAGGTGTGATGGTGACCCACTGTAGATGAGTTGTGGGGACTCGATCTTTGGGTTCCTTCAGAGGTCTAGTGGTATCCAGGGGCTGGCATATTTCCCACCCTCCCCCCTGTCACTGGGCAAGGGCGCATCATGTGATGTGTGTCTTATATCTGACAGGGGCAGAGTGACCCCCATATTCATCCCAGCACAGCTGTGTGGTCACTGTCAGCTGGTTCATGCTGTGGGGACAAACCTTACTGGTGGGGGGGAAAGGGGGTTCTTTGGGTTCCTTCACAAGTCTAGTGGTAACTGGCTCTTTGGGGTCCTAGATAGGTTCAGGAGATGTTGTGGTGTCAGTAAGCCCTGAGATTGTGGGGGTTGTAGTGATGGGACTGCCAGCTAAATCCTTCTTCTGTTTTCTCCACAGAGTAACTGGAATGAGGTGGTGGACAGTTTTGACGATATGAACCTGTCAGAGTCTCTCCTGAGAGGGATTTACGCCTATGGTTTTGAGAAACCGTCTGCTATCCAACAGCGAGCTATTCTACCTTGTATCAAGGGTAAGTGGACTTCCCCCATGTCTTTTATCATTCTGCAGAACTATCCCATAGAACTGTGTTCAGCTCCATTGTGCAGCACACACCGCTCTGTCCTCTCCAGGGTGGTTGTGAGTGGTCTGCATGAGTTTTCTGGTGGGACGCAGCTCTTGTTGCCTCCTGGAAGGATGGAGCTGAGTTTTGGGGGTTGCATGCAGTCGAGGTCTGTTTTGGGTTTCCTCTGTCACTTCCCTGGGCTTGGCACAGCACACTTGGGTTATGTCACCCTGGGCTTGGTATGGCATGCATGGGTTGCATCCCCCTGGGCATGACACAGTAAACTTGGGTTGCATTAGAACAAATAGTGGAGTCTGGGCAGCATAGGGAACTTTCCACATAAAAACAGAGGTTTTCCTTGCAGGCTCTCTAATGTTTTTCCCAGCCAGCTGTAAAGCGAGCTTCCTGACCTTCTCCTAGAAGAGTTGTCCTTGCTTTTGGGACCCACCCATAGTTTCTGGCCATTCCTAGATGTTCATATAAAGGGAGGTTAAACATGTGGGCTAGTGCAGCCGTAGTAAGCTTGCGGTCTCTCTGCAGGTTATGATGTCATCGCTCAGGCTCAGTCTGGAACTGGGAAAACAGCCACATTTGCCATTTCCATCCTCCAGCAAGTTGAGCTGGATATGAAGGCCACACAAGCCCTTGTCTTGGCCCCAACCCGAGAGTTGGCCCAGCAGGTGAGTACAGACTGATGTTTGGATGGGACTTCTCCTGGTGTGGGGATGATTGTGAAGGGCAGGGGGGCATCACCCCCTGTTGGTGAGCAGACTCGTGGTTGAAAGTGTGATCTGGATGGTTTCCACCTGGAGAGTTATAGGGACTCCTGTTGGCACGGTGAGGTGTGTGGATGAGGTGGGTGCACTTAGTATGAGCTCTAACTGGTCCGCTTTACATCAAAGGGGCTTGTTGGTCCCTTCGAAAACATTAAAAGCGGCCTGCAGCACCACCTACTGGCTCAAACCAAGACTACAACTATTAATACAGTGTTCATGGATTTAGTTGACATCGCCTGTTTTTTCTTCCAGATCCAGAAGGTGGTGATGGCGCTGGGAGACTACATGGGCGCCGGGTGTCACGCCTGTATTGGCGGCACCAACGTGCGAGCGGAGGTACAAAAGCTGCAGTCGGAAGCTCCGCACATAGTGGTCGGCACTCCAGGGAGAGTATTCGACATGTTGAACAGGCGATACCTGTGTAAGTATCTATCCAGGTGCCAGTGCGTTTCCCACCCTCCCCCTGTCACTGGGCAAGGGCGCATCACGTGATGTGTGTCTTATATCTGACGGGGGCAGAGTGACCCCCATATTCATCCCAGCACAGCTGTGTGGTCACTGTCAGCTGGTTCATGCTGTGGGGACAAACCTTACTGAGGGGTTCTAGGAGATGAAGCTCCCCCCCCCCCCCCCGTTTCTGCTTGTTGAGGGGTGTATGGTGGCTTTCCGCACTGTCTAACCCACCTTGTATTCCTTTCCAGCTCCCAAATACATTAAAATGTTCGTTCTGGACGAGGCTGATGAAATGTTGAGTCGAGGTTTCAAGGACCAGATCTACGATATTTTCCAGAAGCTGAGCAGTAACGCTCAGGTAAGGAGACAGTTGTGAAATTTTATTAACTGGGGGGGGTCTCATAATGCCTGGGGGGGGGTGGAAGATCAACCTTGGGATATGTTCTGCTGGGGTGAGAGGCCTTTGCATGAGGGTCTGAGCCTTATGGCTTGGTCAAGTCTGAGTGATGCCATTGGCACAGGTTGGAGTTGTTCTGGTAGTGGGCACTAACATAGGCTGCTTTAATGATGATATCCCATGCGTGTCATCTGAAGCCCACGTCTCCCTCTTGTGGCAGCTCTCTGGTCTGCGTCTTGCCGGCCAGGACAGTCTGCCGCAGAGGAGTCTGGGATATGATCACACCACTTTGTCTGAAAGCAACCTTTTTTTTATTATTATTCATGGAATCTCTGCTTGCCATTGGAGAGGCACCTAATAATTGGTGTTGTCTTTGTCCCAGGTGGTGCTGCTCTCAGCCACCATGCCCTCTGATGTGTTGGAGGTGACGAAAAAGTTCATGAGGGACCCGATCCGTATCCTGGTGAAGAAGGAAGAGCTGACTCTGGAGGGTATCCGGCAGTTCTACATCAACGTGGAGCGTGAGGTGGGTGTCTCCCTAGCAATAACTCCTCCCCCCCTTCCCTGTCACTGGGCAAGGATGCGTCACGTGATGGCGTGTATTCTTATATCTGACAGGGGTATATAATACAACCCCATATTCATCCCAGCGCAGCCGCTCAGTCACTGTCAGCTGGTTCATGCTGTGGGGACAGTCCCTCGCCTTGGGGCAGCAGCTGGCCCCTCACTTTGTTTTGTACCTCAGTTGTGGTGGTTGTGATCCTCAACTGGTTTGTCTTTTCAGGAGTGGAAGTTGGACACTCTTTGCGATCTCTACGAGACGCTCACCATCACACAGGCCGTCATCTTTATAAACACCCGCCGGAAGGTGGACTGGCTGACGGAGAAGATGCACGCAAGAGACTTCACTGTATCCGCTCTGGTGAGTCTTCCAATATGTTCTAACGTCTCCCCGGATCACTGGGCAAGGACACGTCACGTGGCGTGTAGTCTTATATCTGACTGGGGTATAGAGTCCACCCATGTTCATCCCAGTACAGCACTTGTGACTGTTGGCTGGTTCATGCCATGGGGACATGAATAACATCAACCGGGGGTGTGTTCTAACATATCACCCTTTATTTCCAGCACGGAGACATGGACCAGAAGGAGAGAGACGTCATTATGAGGGAGTTCCGATCCGGGTCCAGTCGTGTCCTCATTACTACAGATCTGCTGGTGAGTGTTGCTGACTGCACAGCCTATCCAATCACTAGAGACCAGTGACGTCACTGAGAATGCAGCCTATCCCATCACTAGAGATCGGTGACGTCACTGAGAATGCAGCCTACCCATTGACTAGAGACCAGTGACGCCACTGAGAATACAGCCTATCCATTCACTAGAGACCAGTGACATGACGCCTTTTCGTCTGAGTTAACCCCTTTGTTTCCTTCATGTAGGCTCGAGGAATTGATGTCCAGCAGGTCTCCTTGGTCATTAACTATGACTTGCCAACAAACAGAGAAAACTATATTCACAGGTAAGTTGCCATCTATGATGTATGTTGTACCCAAGGGCACCCTCTCTGACCAGCCTCCATGCTGGATGCGGACAGTAGGCTCTTGGGAGATGAATCGGGACCATGCTCCACCGCGATTAACGCTGTAAAGTCGCGTTTCGCAACTTAAACATGGCCTACACCCCCAGCTATGAACCTTGATGTGTTCATATGCTCCCCCCCTCTTTCTCATATGCTCCCCCTCTTTCTCATATGCTCCCCCTCTTTCTCATATGCTCCCCCTCTTTCTCATATGCTCCCCCCTCTTTCTCATATGCTCCCCCCCTCTTTCTCATATGCTCCCCCCCCTCTTTCTCATATGCTCCCCCCCTCTTTCTCATATGCTCCCCCCCTCTTTCTCATATGCTCCCCCCCTCTTTCTCATATGCTCCCCCCCTCTTTCTCATATGCTCCCCCCCTCTTTCTCATATGCTCCCCCCCTCCCCCCCTCTTTCTCATATGCTCCCCCCCTCTTTCTCATATGCTGCTCCCCCCCTCTTTCTCATATGCTGCTCCCCCCCTCTTTCTCATATGCTGCTCCCCCCCTCTTTCTCATATGCTGCTCCCCCCCTCTTTCTCATATGCTGCTCCCCCCCTCTTTCTCATATGCTGCTCCCCCCCTCTTTCTCATATGCTGCTCCCCCCTCTTTCTCATATGCTGCTCCCCCCTCTTTCTCATATGCTGCTCCCCCCTCTTTCTCATATGCTGCTCCCCCCTCTTTCTCATATGCTGCTCCCCCCTCTTTCTCATATGCTGCTCCCCTCTTTCTCAGGATCGGCAGAGGCGGTCGTTTCGGTAGGAAAGGTGTCGCCATCAACATGGTGACCGAGGAAGACAAGCGCACCCTGAAGGACATTGAGACTTTTTACAACACAACCGTTGAAGAGATGCCGATGAACGTGGCGGATCTCATCTGAGGTCCCCCACCAGAGATTTAACGAAAAAAGAACAAAAAAATAGTATAACTGAAAATACAAAAAACACCTTTCTGTCTACGGCGGTCCCCCCCCAGGGGTCCCCGGGCAGGGAGGAGGCATACAGCTTTCTATTAAGCCCCTCGTTTGGGCTTCCCCCATTCCCTTCCCCCACCCCTGTATGACTAAATGATTTATATTACTTTTTTTTGTTTTTTTTCAAATAAATGTTATTTTGAGGTATTGTGACCGTAAAACATTTGTTTGTGTTTCTTCTGTAAACTGAACACTAACCCCCTCCCCCCACTCCTCTGTACCCCCAAAAGTTTACCCCACCAAATCAGTGGACCAAACAATCGCTACCCATCCCCCCCTCCTCCAATCAGGCTGCTATCAATTCGGACTTCAAACATTTATTTTTTCAAATTTTCCCCCAAAATACTATAAATTGTCGCCATTTTCTTTTTGCTTTTTCTGTATAGTATTTATTAAATAAAACATTTTTTTTTTGCAACTTAGTTTGTCTCTTTTTGCTTGTCCCCCAACCCTTTCATTCCCCAACTACCTCCCCCCCCACCCCCTCAAAACTAAGCAGCTTCCCCACCCCCTACCCTCTCCCTACATCCTCTTCATATGGCTTATTTTGGTGGGAAATGCTTTATTATATTGCAGACAAATGTTGATTATCATTTACAGTGGTTTTTCCAAACATCGCCCTCTAGTGGCATTGGGTTTTGGAGCTACAAACATTCAGCTGCTGTGATAAAATGGCAGGATAAGCCACCTAGAGTGTGGTTTGTGACTGTAGCTGTACTCTTGTGCAGTTTACATGGGAGCTATGCAAGCAAGAGTGCAACGTGACCTGCTCTACCTATAGCAGTGATGGTGAACCTTGGCACCCCAGATGTTTTGGAACTATATTTCCCATGATGCTCATGCACTCTGCAGTGTAGTTGAGCATCATGGGAAATGTAGCACCAAAACATCTGGGGTGCCAAGGTTCACCATCACTGCCCTATAGGCTGCAACACCATAGGTGTGGCCTCTGATGTAAACCTTTAGCCACAGGAGGTCTTTATTTTCTTGCCACTCACAATGCACATGTGCAGAGGCAAAAGGTTGGGCCCTTTAACACATAGGCTTCAGTATCTGGCCAATGTCCCCTTGGTTGCCACTAGCAAGGTGAGGTGGACATTGGCTCCTGATCATGTGACACCCAGTCAGAGGTCACATGATCACCAATCCTTTTCACAGTAAATATACTGCAAGTGGGTGGCAGGCTGGGCAACTTACATGGGGCACCTACCTGTGCTGTAACTGGACGCTGCATGAGTTTGGCAGCAGGTTTCAGCCAGTGATGGGGGATGGTTGGTTAGCAGGTTTCAGCCAGTGATTGGGGATGGTTAGCAGGTTTCAGCCAGTGATTGGGGATGGTTGGTTAGCAGGTTTCAGCCAGTGATTGGGGATGGTTGGTTAGCAGGTTTCAGCCAGTGATTGGGGATGGTTAGCAGGTTTCAGCCAGTGATGGGGATGGCTGGTGGTCAGCAGGTTTCAGCCAGTGATGGGGATGGCTGGTGGTCAGCAGGTTTCAGCCAGTGATTACAAAAAAAGCAGAACAGCAAGCTGGCTGTTTTTTGCTAGAAAAGCAGCACAGTTAACCCCTGATTGCCTGTAGATATTAACGCCTCCCTTTCCCAGCCAGTGTCACTGATACAGTATTGGGCTGACCATAGACAGCAGTTTCCAGACAGTATTGTGGGAATGACTCCGTTGTCTTCTCCCAGCGCTCCCCACCAGAAGACCGGGATTATTGCCAGTGGCTAGAACGGAGATCAATGATCATCAGCCATAGACCTGTTCAAATCGGGAACCAATGAGGTTCAAACCATATTTGGGCAAGTTGTTGTCGTCCTCTGCTCACTAATGGGTACAACCAATCTGACGGGCTAGTACATGTTGTACCCAAGTTGGTGGTCATCTTGGGGGTACATTCAGCTTGCCCATATGAGGTTTGAACCGAATTGGTTCCTGAGAATTGAACAGTCTATGGCCGGCTTTATCATTGAGCACTATTAGTGTCAGGGTGGGGATAATGGGGGGAGGGGGGGGGGTGATGGTGTGGTAGAGGTGCAATGTTTCCCTGTTATGGGGGCGGCGCAGTACCTTCCTAAGGCTGACTAAAGTAGTGACAGGCAGTGAGTTTGACAAGTCGGTGACTGCTGGGTGTCGGATCCTCCTAAGTTTGCACATCACGGGGGGGGGGATGCAGTTTTGGCATCTCTGTCCTGGGTGTTGGGTGACCTTGTACCCGGCACAGTTGGTGATCCCCATAGCCAGTGTCAGATTTCCTGTCACAGTCCTGCTAGAAGTTACTGACCCCCCCATTACAGTATAGCTGCATATATAATAGGGTGTGTGTGTATATATATATATATATATAAACGCTATACACTTGTCTTTTTTACACCAGACATATAGCAGAATGTTTTGTCCTAAATTGATAAAAGGGTGTGGGTTTTTGTGTGTATGTGTGTAATATATATATATATATATATATATATATATACATATATACACACACACACACTTTTATGACCAAGTAGAAATGTTTTTTACATCTTTTGGGGGTCCAGAAGTGCTTAAGGGTGTAAAATCTGGTTATCCAGATATAGGGCAGCCACTTTGCACAAGATCGCCTCCCTAGTATGTCATCTGATGCGTTTTTGTTTTTTTGGGGGCATGTGCACCTTAGATGCAGCAAACTAATCGCAGGCCTGATTGTTCAGTGCAACAGGCAGATCGCTGTTCTGACATGGATCCTATGTCTCTGCAAAGTAGGAACACAGATCTCTGCCTTCCTCCTATTTAAAGCACCCCTTCTTCTTTGATCCCCCCCCCCAACGTTAACTCCTTCCCGGCCAGTGAATATTTTTAGCACTAACTATTCATATTGCTGGTCCCCAAAAAAGTGTCCACTGTGATGTCACTGATCACTGCCATTACTAGTTTTCAAAAATTCTCATCAGTTTAGGCAATCATGGCTTCTGCTACACATTTTCAGTAAACAAAAATCCCAATAAACGTGATTAGTTTGCGCAAAAGTTATAGCGTCTACAAACGGATTTTTTTTACGCTATAACTTTTGTGCAAACTAATCACGTTTATTGGGATTTTTGCTTACCAAAAAAAGTGTTGCAGAAGCCATGATTGCCTAAATTGATGAGAAAAAATTATTCTTTTTTTTTTTTTTTTTGTGCCACAAAAAAAAAACAGGTGATCAAATGTCACTTAAATATTTGTGGGGGGGGCACATAAATTTTACTTGGGTACGGCGTTGCACGATCGCACAATTGGTAAAGTAACAGTGCTGTATAACAGAAAATGGACTGGTCATGGTTGAACTGTATCTAAACACCAAGTCCTTGGATCACCATCGATGCCCAGTAACACTTCTGCCCGTATAGTGACAACTCAACTAACGGTATCGGGATGGCACAGGAAGTGATTTGCCAACATTTTTGGCAGGATCAAGGGGGGAATTTACTTAAAGCTGAGTTCCAGACTTTTTTTTGTATATTTTTTTTTTTTTTTTTTTTTTAAGCTGCTGACTTTTAATAAAGTCCAGAGTTGTGGGCGCACAGAGCCTCCATTGAAACTGTGGGCACCCGCCAGTGACGGCTGGCCAGGCAATTTTATGAGACCTGTGATGTGTCACAGAAGATTGAGGAGAGGAGGGGGCCCGTACTCGGAAGCAGGAAGTGGTACAAGAAGTCCCACTGAAAACTAAGCACCCACTCCAAAAAAGTGTACATGCCAAATGTGGCATGTAAGGGGGGCGAGGAGTGAAGTTCCACTTTTGGGTGGAACGCCACTTTAAAGTGTTACTAAACCCAGGAGCCTGCAGTCACTAGATCTGCTCTCCCCAGGAGCCTGCATTCACTATATCTGCTCTCCCCAGGAGCCTGCATTCACTAGATCTGCTCTCCCCAGGAGCCTGCATTCACTAGATCTGCTCTCCCCAGGAGCCTGCATTCACTAGATCTGGTCTCCCTAGGAGCCTGCAGTCACTAGATCTGGTCTCCCTAGGAGCCTGCATTCACTATATCTGCTCTCCCCAGGAGCCTGCATTCACTATATCTGCTCTCCCTAGGAGCCTGCAGCCACTAGATCCGCTCTCCCCGGGAGCCTGCATTCACTATATCTGCTTTCCCCAGGAGCCTGCATTCACTAGATCCGCTCTCCCCGGGAGCCTGTATTCACTAGATCTGCTCTCCCAAGGAGCCTGCATTCACTAGATCCGGTCTCCCTAGGAGCCTGCATTCACTAGATCCACTCTCCTGGGGAGCCTGCATTCACTAGATCTGGTCCCCCTAGGAGCCTACATTCTCTATAACTGGTCTCCCCGGGAGCCTGCATTCACTAGATCCGCTCTCCCCCGGAGCCTGTATTCACTAGATCTGCTCTCCCAAGGAGCCTGCATTCACTAGATCCGGTCTCCCTAGCAGCCTGCATTCACTAGATCCACTCTCCTGGGGAGCCTGCATTCACTAGATCTGGTCCCCCTAGGAGCCTACATTCTCTATAACTGGTCTCCCCGGGAGCCTGCATTCACTAGATCCGGTCTCCCCGGGAGCCTGCATCTGCTGCCCTTTACTTGCTTTTACCCAGCCCTTGAGGCACTATTTCATCCACTGACACCGATGGGGCAGAGTTCCTTCCAATGACACCAACGGTGGGACACTTTTCCTCTCAATGACACCAAAGATGGGGCTCAGTTCTTCCCAATACAAATTCTGGGTGGACCCTCTGCACACTGCTACACCCTTCCCAGCAAACTATGCAATGAAAAACTGGGATTTTTAGTTCACATATATTGCAATACATGGTTTAAGCCGGCCAACTGCGTCAAAGTAATCCCTTTCTGGCCAGTCGCTAGTCTGCCACTGAAAATGCTAAGGTGGACACAATGCCAACATGGGGCATGAAGACCTAAGGTTGGGGGAGAGCGACTGGGTCCCAATAACACCAGCAATGGGGCACAGTTCCTCCTAATGACACCAACAATGGGGCACAGTTCCTCCTAATGACACCAACAATGGGGCACGGTTCCTCCCAATGACACCAGCAATGGGACAAAACTGAGACTGGGTAGAGAAGGGGTTATGGTGGAGGCTGGGGCCTTTCTAGTTGGCATTGTACATTCCTCCTGCAGGTGGCACTATAACCTAATGGTTTAAGAATTCCTTTGTCAATCAATGGACCAGCGAGACTGACATTACAAATACAGTATTTAGATGGAGGTATTATGATCTATGGAGTCCATGTATAGATACAATAATATATATATATATATAAGACCACCATATAGATTCTGGGTGGTCTGAGTCTATGTATAGATAAAATATTATTATGTATAAGATCACCATATACAGCATGGGCGAAGTCTGAGACTACGTATAGATACATTGTTATTATACATGTTATATGATCACCATAAGCAGAGAGTAGGAAACATTTTGTTACACAGTAGCTATACCAGCAGAAAAGTACATGCAATAGTTTGCTGTACCAGCAGGGGGTGATAGAGCACAGTGAGATGAGTATTGTGCTGTAGCTGAGTCTATTATGATGTTTTATTCAGCACATGAAACTTTGTGTCTTCTATACTCTGACAGTGAGGTCTCCCAGACACTATCCCAGACTCTGTTGCCCAGGGATGGTGAGAACCCCTCATATTGGACACAGCAGGTGCACATACCCAGGAACTCAGCACAGGGATAGCGGGAACCCCACACACCCACTAACTCATCACAGGAATGGTGAGAACCCCTCATAATGGGCACAGCAGGTGTACAGACCCGGGAACTCAGCACAGGGATGGTGGGAACCCCTCATAATGGGCACAGCAGGTGTACAGACCCGGGAAATCAGCACAGGGATGGTGGGAACCCCTCATGATGGACACAGCAATTGTATAGACCCAGAAACTCAGCACAGGGATGGTGGAAACCCATCATAATGGGCAGGTGTACAGACCCAGGAACTCAGCACAGGGATGGTGGGAACCCCTCATAATGGGCACAGCAAGTGTAAAGACCTGGGAACTCAGCACAGGGATGGTGGGAACCCCTCATAATGGGCACAGCAAGTGTAAAGACCTGGGAACTCCGCACAGGGATGGTGGGAACCCCTCATAATTGGTACAGTAGGTGTACAGACCCAGGAACTCAGCACAGGGATGGTGGAAACCCATCATAATGGGCACAACAGGTGTACAGACCCAGGAACTCAGCACAGGGATGGTGGGAACCCCTCACAATGGGCACAGCAAGTGTAAAGACCCGGGAACTCAGCACAGGGATGGTGGGAACCCCTCATAATTGGTACAGTAGGTGTACAGACCCAGGAACTCAGCACAGGGATGGTGGGAACCCCTCATGATGGACACAGCAATTGTATAGACCCAGAAACTCAGCACAGGGATGGTGGAAACCCATCATAATGGGCACAACAGGTGTACAGACCCAGGAACTCAGCACAGGGATGGTGGGAACCCCTCATAATGGGCACAGCAAGTGTAAAGACCCGGGAACCCAGCACAGGGATGGTGGGAACCCCTCATAATGGGCACAGCAAGTGTAAAGACCCGGGAACCCAGCACAGGGATGGTGGGAACCCCTCATAATTGGTACAGTAGGTGTACAGACCCGGGAACTCAGCTCAGGGATGGTGGGAAGCTAACATTCCGCTCCTTGACAGTGAGGTGTGAGGTTGCTAGTCCCTTTGCTCCTGTGCTTCCAGAGACCAAGGGCTAGAGTTAATTCTCTGCCCCAGGAGAGATGCTGGATCCTGGGGAGGACCCTGGTGGGGGCCCCCTGGATAGGCCTCAGCCTGTGGAAGATTCTGGGCCTGGCCCAAGGAAGGATGAATCTCTGTCTGCCTTTAGACGGAGGATTGTGGAAACGCTGAAGCAGATTGAGAAGGAAGAGGAGAAGTTGGGAGCTTTGAAAGCTGAATTCAAAAAGAAAAAGCAGATTTGTGCTAAAGTGTTCAGCAAGAACAGACCGGCTCTGAGGCCTGAATTGAAAGATCTGGAACAAGCTCTGCGGAAGCAGAAAGAATTGGTGAATTCTCTGAAGGAGAATAGTGGAGCATTTAAAGAAAAATACACAAATGAAGAAAGATTTAACCAAATGAGAAGAGGAGCCGCTTCCTGCATGGAGAGTGAGGAGATGCAGGTACAAACAGCAGAGAGTGAGAAAGTGGGCCCGGAGGATGAGCCCAGCTCTTCAACACCTCAGACATCTGCTGAGCCCTCAATGGCGGAGGCCTCTGTCCCCTTCCCTCCCCAGCAATATGGAACATCTGAGCAGGAGGTTGAAGGTTCTGGCATTCTGGATTTCATCAATAAACTGGAGTCCAGTCCAGATTCAGCCCCCCAGGATGGTGAGGAGAAGATGGACACCGTTCCCAGCCCTGTGGAAGAAAGACCTGTGGAGAGAGCAGGTGCAGGTACAGTGTGTGTGCAGGATGGTGGGATCTTTAATGACAATGGAAAAGAGAAGGGGGATGCAGTTCGATAGGCGCGGGCTGCAAAAAGAGGTTACTTTAGGCACCAAAAGGATTTTTTCAAAGATAAGGTTAATTTATACAAAATTTTATAATTTATTTTGAATTTTAAATAATATAATTGACCATGATTTAATCATTAAAAAACCAAGACAATCCATAGAGAATGTCCTTATTCCAAATAGAAAAAACATATATCATGTGAAACAGACCACAGACAGAACATAAATGACATGTTCTGTCTGTGGTCTGTTTCACATTATATATGTTTTTTCTATTTGGAATAAGGACATTCTCTATGGATTGTCTTGGTTTTTTAATGATTAAATCATGGTCAATTATATTATTTAAAATTCAAAATAAATTATAAAATTTTGTATAAATTAACCTTATCTTTGAAAAAATCCTTTTGGTGCCTAAAGTAACCTCTTTTTGCAGCCCGCGCCTATCGAACTGCATCCCCCTTCTCTTTTTGTATATGCTATTCGGTTACGGCGTCAATACCTTAAATAAGGACTCAATAGGGGTAGAATTAATTTAACCCTCTATTTGTGGATTTACCTGCTTTTCTCTTTCTTTCTTCTTTTCTTCTTATGCCGCGTACACACGGGCGGACTGTATGGCGTACTTAGTCCGTCGAAACACATTTCAGCGGACAGTCCGCTCGTGTGTGGACTTCAGCGGACTTTTTCAGCGTGCAGTCCGGCGTACTAAGAATTTCGGATTTTTCGAAATTCTGTCCGTCGTACTTTGGTTTCAGCGGACAATCCGCTCGTCAGTATGCTAGTTCGACGGACTAAGAATGGCGCATGCCCAGAAAGGATTTACACGGCGGAAGGATGCTTTGCTGTGTATTGGACTTCCTATTTCTAGTCCCGTCGTACGTGCTGTACACGTCATCGCGCAAGCTTTCGTCGGACTGTTTGGGTATCCGTGTGTGGTCAAGTCCGTTCAGTGGAAAGTATGACGGACTGTCCGTCGGATTGTATGACGGACTAAGTACGCCATACAGTCCGCTCGTGTGTACGCGGCATTAATTTAATGACAATGGGCCTGCTGTGGGTTGTAATGCTACAGGCAGTCAGCCCAGACCCATCGACAATCTACAGTAAGCAATAACATCTGCTAATAACTGTCAGAGACTTTGCCTGAACCAGGCATAGCGGCTGTTCCTGTGAATGGTGGAGGAGATGCTGGGAGCAGTAGTTCTACAATTCTCCAGGAGTCTACAGCAGCCAAGACTGTGATGGATCCCAGGATTGAAGCAGAGTGTTCAGAGAAGGGGGGGGGAGGTGGGTCCTGAGGGTGGTGTGTCAGGTGTGGTGCCAGTCCCCCTCTCCCAACGCTGCAGGGTTTCTATTGCGGATCGTGGGGGACAGAGGAGTGGGGAAAATAGTGGGGAGGCCGGCCTGGTGGTAGATAAGGGAAGGGAGAGTGGGGGGGGAGGGGGGTGAAGGGGAGGATAGGTGTGGGGAGGCTGGTTCTGGTTTGTCTAAGGATGATATGGAGTGGTTGGAGGATAGGAGGAGGAGGGGCAAAAGAAGCAAAAAAAAGGGGTTTAGTTCCCTTCAATCCTAAAGTTTTGCCTTTGGAAAATAAGTTCAAGGTCCTGTCAGATGATGATGATGATGATGATGATTGGGACCAGTTCAGTTCAGCGTCCTCTATGGATGATGAGTGTGAGGGTGCAACAAAGCGCGCTGGTTCTCCAGGGAGAGGGAGTAGTCAGGCTAAGACACGTCTGCCTCAACTACCCTAATGGCAGTTCCCACTGTGATAAAAGAATGTTGCCAGGTTAAGATCAGTAAGCGCTCGTCATATGGCCTTATTTTTGCTCAGCGAGTTTGATGCTGACATTTTGTTTTTGCAAGAGACCCATCTGAGTAGTTTGGCTGATATACATCTGGCTAGAAGGAACGGAGACGTGGTACCTCATTTTGATCTATTGCGGCTGAGCCTTACAGCGGGGTTGCAGTCCTTTTTTCTGGTATGGTAACGTGCCGGCGGGTAATTGAGGTAGAGATTGGGAGATGCATGGTCTTGGACATCTCTGTAAGGGGACAGGACTTGCGCCTGATTAACATCTATGGTCCCCAGACAAAGTGGGACGGGAAATGCCTCTTTACAAAGATTAAGCCTTTTCTTTTTACGGCCCAACAGGTTATCTTTGGAGGTGATTTCAACGCCATTACTAGGTCTAAAGACAGGAGAGGTTTCAGAGATAAGCTGGGCTATGACACCCTTTTTCTCAATGCCATAGTTAGGGAAGCAGGTCTGGTGGATGCGCACATTAAGCGTTGCCCAGACAGCACGGGGTTCACTTTTCAGCGAGGTAGTAGTCAGAGTAGGATACATTTTTTTACATTTTTTTTAAAGGGAGACTCTGCTTTTTCGGCACCTGTGTGTCAGAATACAGTGATCAGAAAACTCCACTGCCCATCTGTGACTCTCAATGCCTCAGACATGCCACCTGGGGGGGTATCTGGAGATTGAATTCGGCCCTCCTGGAAGACGAGAGAGTAAGACAATCCTTTGAGGATTTTTTTCAAGCACAGGTAACGATCCTAGACTTTTGCAACAGCAAGTCAGAATGGAGGGAGCTTGTAAAACAGCGGACTGTTAGGCTTTTCAAGGCCATAGGAAGAAAGAAGCAGCAAGATAAGTATATCACCTACTAGCGTTTGCGGAGGAAACTTGACCGGCTTTTTTCGAATGGAGGAGATTCTGGGGCGATCTCTGAGGTGAAGATCCTCCTTAGAAGACATGAATATGACCGGCACGCCTCTTTGGTTCAGGAGAGGGATTACGGGAAATACCATTCGCCTGACCCTTACCAGAACTGTAAACAGAGCGTAGCAGTTAAGACGGTCCATGGCCTGAAGGACAGTACGGGCTCTCTGACGAAGTCTAGGTCAGGGATCCTGGAGGTTGTCAGGTCATACTATGCCGATCTCCTGGGAGGAAGGAACCTTTATCGGGCAAGGATGTTGGGTTTTTTGGACTCTACAACAGGACTGGAAAGTAATGTTCCTTTGATGAATTTGACAGATGAAATCACTGCAGATGAGGTAGTCCAGGCTATTGATAAACTGGCCATCAAGAAAACGCCAGGGCCAGATGGGTTGACAGCTGAGTTTTATAAATGTTTTAAGACGATCCTGGCTCCCTACCTTGCGGAGGTTTTTAATAGCTGTTTGCAGGAGGGTTCTCTCCCTCCCTCCATGAGGCAACCTGCAGTGATCCTTCTGTCAAAGGGTAAAGATCCTTCGATGATTGAGAATTGGTGCCCCATTAGCCTTCTTAATGTCGATAGAAAGATACTGGCAAAGATTTTTTTCTGCCGATTATCACCAGTGGCAGGCAGTTTTTTATCCCACCACCAGCACTGTTCGGTCCAAGGTAGAAGCACTTTCTCAGCAGTGTTAGCTGTCCAGGAGGCCTTGAAGCGTTTTAGGGCTGCTGGTTGGGGTACATTTTTGCTGACATTGGATCAGGCTAAGGCCTTTGATAGGGTTAATCATGAGTACTTATGGCTCCTTCTTGGCAGATATGGCCTGGAGGGGGGTTTCATTGATTGGCTCAAGATTTTGTACAAAGGGCCTGAAAGCTTTCCTCTGGTTAATGGTTGGGTCGGGCAACCCTTTGTGGTCATCTCGGGTGTGCGTCAGGGGTGCCCATTGAGTCCTCTGTTATATGCATTTGCAATCGACCCCATTCATTAGAAGGCTAGAGAATGGGCCATTGTGTGGGGTACCTTTGGGCATCGCTGGTAAGCCTCCTTTGAAAGTTGTGGCCTATGCTGATGACATTTCTGTTTTTGTCTCTGGGACTGGGAAGGCGCAGGAGGTGGTCTCAGTGATAACGCAGTATACAGAAGCATCAGGTTCAAAGGTCAGCCAGGACAAGTGTGAAGCTTTCTGGTTGGGCGTGGAAGATGAGAGCTTTGTTCTCACGGATGACTTCCCGGAGCCCCAACGAAAAATGAGAGTTCTAGGCATTGAATTTGGCCCAAGTGACTATGGTCATGCAAATTGGGTGAACAGGCTGGAGAATGCCCATGCCAAGGTGGCAAGCTGGAAAGGTTGGTGACTTTCCTTAAGGGAAAAGGTTGATCTGATCAAGACTTACCTGATTCCGTTTATTTTGTTCTTGTTCTTTCTTGTTTGTATAGTGATATTCAATTATTTAGTAAATATGTTTTATTTATTATGGTTTTATTGTATATATGTTGTTGTTTGTAAGATTTTCCAATAAATAAAATTAACCCCTCACAACAGGTGAGCACAACAGGTGTACAGACCTGACAACTCAGGACAGGGATGGTGGTAACCCCTCATGATGGACACAGCAATTGTATAGACCCAGGAACTCAGCTCAGGGATAACAGGAACCCCACAGACCCACTAACTCACCACATGGATGGTGGGAACCCCTCATAATGGGCACAGCAGGTGTACAGACCCAGTAACTCAGCGCAGGGATGGTGGGAACTCCTCATAATAGGCACAGTAGGTGTACAGACCCAGGAACTCAGCACAGGGAGGGTGGGAACCCCTCATAATGGGCCCAGCAGATGTACAGACCTGGGAACTCAGCACAGGGATGGTGGGAACCCCTCATAATGGGCACAACAGGTGTACAGACCTGGGAACTCAGTACAGGGATGGTGGGAACCCCTCATAATGGGCACAGCAGGTGTACAGACCCAGGAACTCAGCACAGGGAAGGTGGGAACCCTTCATAATGGGCACAACAGGTGTGCAGACCCAGGAACTCAGCACAGGAATGGTCAACACATGTGAATGGTCCCTACACCCAGGGGTGTCATGGGTAGGGGACGCTGGATGTGGACCTACTCCTGGCCTCAAGGTTAAACAGTAATCTGGATATGTTTCTCCCCATGTACAGCAGACGCTCTGGTGGCTTTGTGGCATCAGTACAGCCTGCCCTACACCTAGATTCCCTGGAAATCTGCCATTTCTGTGACCTTCTTAGTTCTGGAATGGCCCAGGAAAATGTGGTATGGACTCCTGGCAACTGATCCTTGGGCTTTTCCAGATCGCCCAGATCTTCTGTCCCAAGGCTCGGTTTACCTCCCTGATTTGCATTCACTGGCTCTAACCATATGGTGGTTGAAGTTCAGATCTTGAAGAACAGAAGCCTCATTGAATTGGTGATTTCTATTATACTGAATTCGAGGAAGTCCACTTTCCACAAGATCTATTATCACACATGGTAAGCAAACTTTCATCACAAAAATTTCCCAGCGGCACAAATCCTGGCCTTCAATACCACCAATCAGTAGATCTCAGCATTGCGATCTTGTTCCACAAGCCACTAGCCTTCCACTCTTTCATGTAGACTTTTGTACAAGGTGACTGTCATGTGGCTCCCCATGTGGGATCTAAATCTAGTTCTCATAATTCAAAAACTAACTTTTGATCCTATCAAGGATATTTGCCGTTCAACCCCTATGTGGATTTTTCCTGTAAAGAACTCTTCCTGTTCTTACCATAGACAATCTGGTGTTGAGGCCTAGAGCCTCCTTTCTTCTTAGGATGACTTTGGTCTTTCAACTCAACCAGGACATTGTGCTTCTGTCCTTCTGTCTGGCTCTAATACTATCAGAAGGAGATCTCCCTCCATCGCCTGGATGTAATTGGTTCGGTGTGTGTCTGCCTATATAGACTGACTAGAAAGACAGACTGTATTTGTCATCCCTTAAAGTCCCCGTAAAATGGGACCAGCTTCTTGTTTCACCATTTCTCCATGGCTCATGCAGACCACCATCCAAGCTTAGGGTCCTAAGGATTGGGTTCCTCCCTTTCCTGTCATGGAGCATTCTACTAGATCAGTGGTCTCCAAACAGTATGTGGCCCTTTGCTTGCCTTTTTTTGGCCCTTAGGGTGCTATTCCTCTTATTCATATAAGACATTTTTCCTCCTACTGACACCAATAATGGGGCACTATTCCTCCAACTGACACTATACCTCCCACTGGCGACAAACTACAATACTTAAAAATTTCCATAGGCGACGCTTTAAAATTTTTGCAGGCTACCAGTTTAGAGTTACAGAAGAGGTCTAGCGCTGGAATTATTGCTCTCACTCTAACGTTCCCGGTGATACCTCACATGTGTGGTGCGAACCCCATTTACATATCTGTGCCTGACTTATACAGTGGTGTGAAAAAGTGTTTGCCCCCTTCCTCATTTCCTGTTTCTTTGCATGTTTGTCACACTTAAGTGTTTCGGAACATCAAACCAATTTAAACAATAGTCAAGGACAACACAAGTAAACACAAAATGCAATTTGTAAATGAAGGTGTTTATTATTAAAGGTGAAAAAAAATCCAAACCATCATGGCCCTGTGTGAAAAAGTGATTGCCCCCCTTGTTAAAACATACTATAACTGTGGTTGTCCACACCTGAGTTCAATTTCTCTAGCCACACCCAGGCCTGATTATTGCCACACCTGTTCACAATCAAGGCATCACTTAAATAGGAGCTGCTTGACACAGTAAGGTCCACCAGAAGATCCTTAAAAGCTACACATCATGCCGAGACCCAAAGAAATTCAGGAACAATTGAGAAAGAAAGTAATTGAGATCTATCAGTCTGGAAAGGGTTATAAAGCCATTTCCAAAGCTTTGGGAATCCAGCGAACCACAGTGAGAGCCATTATCCACAAATGGCGAAGACATGGAACAGTGGTGAACCTTCCCAGGAGTGGCCGGCCACCCAAAATTACCCCAAGAGCGCAGCGACGACTCATCCAAGAGGTCACAAAAGACCCCACAACAACGTCCAAGGAACTGCAGGCCTCACTTGCCTCAGTTAAGGTCAGCGTTCATGCCTCCACCATCAGGAAAAGACTGGGCAAAAATGGCCTGCATGGCAGAGTTCCAAGGAGAAAACCACTGCTGAGCAAAAAGAACATCAAAGCTCGTCTCAATTTCTCCACAACACATCTTGATGATCCCCAAGACTTTTGGGACAACATTCTTTGGACCGATGAGACAAAAGTGGAACTCTTTGGAAGGTGTGTGTCCAAGTATATCTGGCGTAGAAGGAACACTACATTTCATAAAAAGAACATTATACCAACAGTAAAATATGATGGTGGTAGTGTGATGGTCTGGGGCTGTTTTTCTGCTTCAGGACCTGGAAGACTTGCCGTGATAAAAGGAACTATGAATTCTGCTGTCTACCAAGAGATCCTGAAGGAGAATGTCCGACCATCTGTTCGTGTACTCAAACGAACTTGGGTTCTGCAGCAGGACAATGATCCTAAACACACCAGAAAGTCCACCACCGAATGGCTGAAGAAAAACAAAATGAAGACTTTGGAGTGGCCTAGCCAAAGTCCTGACCTGAATCCTATTGAGATGTTGTGGTATGACCTTAAAAAGGCCGTTCATGATCGAAAACCCTCTAATGTAACTGAATTAGGACAATTCTGCAAAGATGAGTGGGCCAAAATTCCTCCAGGACGCTGTAAAACCCTCATTGCACGTTATCGTAAACGCTTGGTTGCAGTTGTTGCTGCTAAGGGTGGCCCAACCAGTTATTAGGTTTAGGGGGCAATCACTTTTTCACACAGGGCCATGATGGTTTGGATTTTTTTTCACCTTTAATAATAAACACCTTCATTTACAAATTGCATTTTGTGTTTACTTGTGTTGTCCTTGACTATTGTTTAAATTGGTTTGATGTTCCGAAACACTTAAGTGTGGCAAACATGCAAAGGAACAGGAAATGAGGAAGGGGGCAAACACTTTTTCACACCACTGTATATGCGAGCACAAAGGGTTGGGGGTGCTTTAAAAAAAATCTATATATATTATTTATTACACTGTCCCTTGATTATTTTTTTTTTAATCACTTTTATTCCTCTTACAAGGAATATAAACATCCCCTGTAATAGAAATAATGATGACAGGTCCTCTTTATGGAGAGATCTGGGGTCTATAAGACCCCAAATCTCTCCTCTACCTTTGAAAGCAAAAGGTAAAAAAAAATAAAAATGATCTTTTGCTTTAAAAAAAAATAAATAAAAATGATTAGTTTCACCCTAGACCGGAAATGAGACCTCGCTCCAATCTTCCGAGATCATAGAGTTGATCAGAGATGATCTGGTCTCTGTTCACCTCTGTGGCCAGCCGTACGAACCGTTGGATCGTTTCCTGGGCTCGCCGGTAAGAAAGGTAGGCCTGAGAAACACCGGTGAGCGACGGGTGGGGCTGGGAACTATCCCTCAGCCTCTTAATCAGCCGCTTGGATTGCTTTTATGAAAAACAGAATCGCCGGCTTAAAAAAAAATATCAGGGTTATGGCTGACGCTTTACACCACTTCAACATATACAGTGTAAACTGTATATATTGCAGTCGGCAAGTGGTAGGATAGCAAATTAGCTTGACTGTGCATTGGAACTGTGTTGGGAAAGCACGCCAAGCTCAATGCATAGGGTGGGAATTGTCTCCAAGCACAAAAATAACAATAATTTTTGTGCTTTTGTGCATAATTGCAGTTCTTACAACTTACAAACTCATCATAGACGCGGCAAGTGATTGAGAAATCTTTGCGCAAGGAATTTTCTGAGAGCATCTGTTCTTACTTCCCCTTTGGATGGTCACACGACCAGAATGAGTCAACCCCTTATGTATCAATAGAGGGATATGTTCATCATTCTGACAGAGCCACGTAAGACAGCAGGCAGGACACCAGTAACCGCATAGACTCAGCGTGACCCAACCCCATTGTCACAAGTGATGGTGGATCTCTTGACTTGCCATCACATGAACCAACCAAGTCATCCTGCCATGTGCTATTAGAAGATCTGATGGCCTCGCCACTAGTGATGGACGAACTTCCGACGGGACGTTTCGCGAACGCGAAACGCGAACGGGCACAAACGTTCGCGAAAACGACCGTTCGCCGCGGGCTCCATTGACTTCAATGGGAGGCGAATTTCGCAAACCTTTAGGTCGAATTTGCGGCCACGGGGTAATTATTAGGGGGTAGCACGCAGTCCCACCACCTGGACAATAGCATAATACATGTATGAGGTGAATTTGGGATCGATAACTACAAGCATTTTTTTTTTATTTGGGAAATTGTTCTGACAATTCAGGACTATGGAGCTAATGAAGGCAATGGAGGAGAGGGAAGGTCAGGGACCAGGGTAGGCAAACAAGAGGGTGCAGGAGATACAGAGCACTGACAGCAGCACCGTAATACAGAGCACTGACATCAGCACCGTGACATACAGCGCTGACAGCAGCTCCGTGACATACAGCGCTGACAGCAGCTCCGTGACATACAGCGCTGACAGCAGCTCCGTGACATACAGCGCTGACAGCAGCTCCGTGACATACAGCGCTGACAGCAGCTCCGTGACATACAGCGCTGACAGCAGCACCGTGACATACAGCGCTGACAGCAGCTCCGTGACATACAGCGCTGACAGCAGCTCCGTGACATACAGCGCTGACAGCAGCTCCGTGACATACAGCACTGACAGCAGCTCCGTGACATACAGCGCTGACAGCAGCTCCGTGACATACAGCGCTGACAGCAGCACCGTGACATACAGCGCTGACAGCAGCTCCGTGACATACAGCGCTGACAGCAGCTCCGTGACATACAGCGCTGACAGCAGCTCCGTGACATACAGCGCTGACAGCAGCTCCGTGACATACAGCGCTGACAGCAGCTCCGTGACATACAGCGCTGACAGCAGCACCGTGACATACAGCGCTGACAGCAGCTCCGTGACATACAGCGCTGACAGCAGCTCCGTGACATACAGCGCTGACAGCAGCTCCGTGACATACAGCGCTGACAGCAGCTCCGTGACATACAGCGCTGACAGCAGCTCCGTGACATACAGCGCTGACAGCAGCTCCGTGACATACAGCGCTGACAGCAGCTCCGTGACATACAGCGCTGACAGCAGCTCCGTGACATACAGCGCTGACAGCAGCACCGTAAGCAGCCCCAGGAGGAAGTCAGCACAGCACAGGGATGGTGTGATCCCCTCATAATAAGAACCCCCAGGAGGAAGTCAGCACAGCACAGGGATGGTGGGAGCCCCTCATAATAAGAACCCCCAGGAGGAAGTCAGCACAGCACAGGGATGGTGGGAGCCCCTCATAATAAGAACACCCAGGAGGAAGTCAGCACAGCACAGGGATGGTGGGAACCCCTCATAATAAGCAGCCCCAGTAGAAATATGACACCGCTCAACCTCTTCAAAGAGGAGGGTAGGGGCATATAGTACGGTGTGCTTTTTTGGGTCAGGGAAGTGAGCCAAATGAATTAAGAAGGTCTGTGTGCTTGATTCCAAAAATTGTTTATAGACATATACATGGTCTACTGATCACATGTGTTGAATTCCTCCGAGATCCATGCCTCATTCATTTTTAGAAATGTGAGGTAGTTAACACTGTCGTGAGCTAGGCGAGTACGCTTATCGGTCACAATCCCCCCTGCTGCGCTGAACGTCCTTTCGGACAGGACACTGGATGAGGGGCAAGCCAACAGTTCGATTGCAAATTGGGCAAGCTCTGGCCAGAGGTCAAGCCTGCCCACCCAGTAGTCTAGGGGTTCATCACTCCTCAGAGCGTCCACATCGGCCGTTAACCCAATGTAGTCGGACACCTGACGGTCTAGGCGTTCCCTGATGCTGGATCCGGATGACACCTGTCGATGGGTCGGCTGAAAGAATGACCTCATATCCGAAGTCACCAACACATCTTCAAACCGGCCTCTTCTTGCAGGCGCTGTTGGATTGGTACCCGCAAATCCTTCTCTGGGAGTGGGAATTGCTCCTCTGCCAGCGCACGCAAAAGCAGAATGCAGCATTTCTCGAAGCAAGGCCTGGAAGTGCTGCATTCTGACAGCCCTCTGCGACGGCGGTAACATTTCCGCCATTTTGTGTTTGTACCGGGGATCTAAGTACGTTGCCACCCAGTACTGGTCCTTGACCCTCATGCTTTTTATACGGGGGTCCCTATTAAAACACTGGAGCATGAAGGCCCCCATTTGCACTCAAGCGGAAGGTATGTGGTGGTGGTGGTGTTGTTGGTGGTAGTGTCTTTGGGGGTGCACATAGCAGAGAGTGAAGAAGAGGGTGCAGATCGAGAGGATGAGGAGGGTGCAGAAGAGTAAGGCTGAGTGAGCCACTCAACCAAGTCTGGTGCGTCCTTTAAAGTAATTGAACGCACCTTCTGCAACTTCCCACTTTGGCTCAAGGCTGTTGCTCCTGCCCTACCCCTACCACCCCTGCGGAAGGGCCTGCCTCTTCCTCTGCCTGTCATTTTTTAAATCACCCTGTGACAAAACTCTTAGTCCCTATACCGCTGAAGGACTGCTGCAGTATAGGGCAGCGGTCAGCAGTAGTGCACGTCAACCCTATGTATTGTGGACCGATAGCGGTCCTTACAGAACAGCAGACTGTACTGCACTCAGGCCTATGTACCGTAGCACCCTATACCAAGTTACCAGTCCTTATAAGAACTTTTGTGGACCAAGCAGGTTGTGTGTTAGTGATTAGCAGACTGTACGTCAGTCCCTATACCAATGAAGGACTGCTGCAGTATAGGGCAGCGGTCAGCAGTAGTGCACGTCAACCCTATGTATTGTGGACCGATAGCGGTCCTTACAGAACAGCAGACTGTACTGCACTCAGGCCTATGTACCGTAGCACCCTATACCAAGTTACCAGTCCTTATAAAAACTTTTGTGGACCAAGCAGGTTGTGTGTTAGTGATTAGCAGACTGTACGTCAGTCCCTATACCAATGAAGGACTGCTGCAGTATAGGGCAGCGGTCAGCAGTAGTGCACGTCAACCCTATGTATTGTGGACCGATAGCGGTCCTTACAGAACAGCAGACTGTACTGCACTCAGGCCTATGTACCGTAGCACCCTATACCAAGTTACCAGTCCTTATAAAAACTTTTGTGGACCAAGCAGGTTGTGTGTTAGTGATTAGCAGACTGTACGTCAGTCCCTATACCAATGAAGGACTGCTGCAGTATAGGGCAGCGGTCAGCAGTAGTGCACGGCAACCCTATGTATTGTGGACCGATAGCGGTCCTTACAGAACAGCAGACTGTAACGCACTCAGGCCTATGTACCGTAGCACCCTATACCAAGTTACCAGTCCTTATAAGAACTTTTGTGGACCAAGCAGGTTGTGTGTTAGTGATTAGCAGACTGTACGTCAGTCCCTATACCAATGAAGGACTGCTGCAGTATAGGGCAGCGGTCAGCAGTAGTGCACGTCAACCCTATGTATTGTGGACCGATAGCGGTCCTTACAGAACAGCAGACTGTACTGCACTCAGGCCTATGTACCGTAGCACCCTATACCAAGTTACCAGTCCTTATAAAAACTTTTGTGGACCAAGCAGGTTGTGTGTTAGTGATTAGCAGACTGTACGTCAGTCCCTATACCAATGAAGGACTGCTGCAGTATAGGGCAGCGGTCAGCAGTAGTGCACGTCAACCCTATGTATTGTGGACCGATAGCGGTCCTTACAGAACAGCAGACTGTACTGCACTCAGGCCTATGTACCGTAGCACCCTATACCAAGTTACCAGTCCTTATAAAAACTTTTGTGGACCAAGCAGGTTGTGTGTTAGTGATTAGCAGACTGTACGTCAGTCCCTATACCAATGAAGGACTGCTGCAGTATAGGGCAGCGGTCAGCAGTAGTGCACGGCAACCCTATGTATTGTGGACCGATAGCGGTCCTTACAGAACAGCAGACTGTAACGCACTCAGGCCTATGTACCGTAGCACCCTATACCAAGTTACCAGTCCTTATAAGAACTTTTGTGGACCAAGCAGGTTGTGTGTTAGTGTTTAGCAGACTGTGCGTCAGTCCCTATACCGCTGAAGGACTGCTGCAGTATAGGGCAGCGGTCAGCAGTAGTGCACGGCAACCCTATGTATTGTGGACCGATAGCGGTCCTTACAGAACAGCAGACTGTAACGCACTCAGGCCTATGTACCGTAGCACCCTATACCAAGTTACCAGTCCTTATAAGAACTTTTGTGGACCAAGCAGGTTGTGTGTTAGTGATTAGCAGACTGTACGTCAGTCCCTATACCAATGAAGGACTGCTGCAGTATAGGGCAGCGGTCAGCAGTAGTGCACGTCAACCCTATGTATTGTGGACCGATAGCGGTCCTTACAGAACAGCAGACTGTACTGCACTCAGGCCTATGTACCGTAGCACCCTATACCAAGTTACCAGTCCTTATAAAAACTTTTGTGGACCAAGCAGGTTGTGTGTTAGTGATTAGCAGACTGTACGTCAGTCCCTATACCAATGAAGGACTGCTGCAGTATAGGGCAGCGGTCAGCAGTAGTGCACGTCAACCCTATGTATTGTGGACCGATAGCGGTCCTTACAGAACAGCAGACTGTACTGCACTCAGGCCTATGTACCGTAGCACCCTATACCAAGTTACCAGTCCTTATAAAAACTTTTGTGGACCAAGCAGGTTGTGTGTTAGTGATTAGCAGACTGTACGTCAGTCCCTATACCAATGAAGGACTGCTGCAGTATAGGGCAGCGGTCAGCAGTAGTGCACGGCAACCCTATGTATTGTTGACCGATAGCGGTCCTTACAGAACAGCAGACTGTAACGCACTCAGGCCTATGTACCGTAGCACCCTATACCAAGTTACCAGTCCTTATAAGAACTTTTGTGGACCAAGCAGGTTGTGTGTTAGTGATTAGCAGACTGTACGTCAGTCCCTATACCAATGAAGGACTGCTGCAGTATAGGGCAGCGGTCAGCAGTAGTGCACGGCAACCCTATGTATTGTGGACCGATAGCGGTCCTTACAGAACAGCAGACTGTAACGCACTCAGGCCTATGTACCGTAGCACCCTATACCAAGTTACCAGTCCTTATAAGAACTTTTGTGGACCAAGCAGGTTGTGTGTTAGTGATTAGCAGACTGTACGTCAGTCCCTATACCAATGAAGGACTGCTGCAGTATAGGGCAGCGGTCAGCAGTAGTGCACGGCAACCCTATGTATTGTGGACCGATAGCGGTCCTTACAGAACAGCAGACTGTAACGCACTCAGGCCTATGTACCGTAGCACCCTATACCAAGTTACCAGTCCTTATAAGAACTTTTGTGGACCAAGCAGGTTGTGTGTTAGTGATTAGCAGACTGTACGTCAGTCCCTATACCAATGAAGGACTGCTGCAGTATAGGGCAGCGGTCAGCAGTAGTGCACGGCAACCCTATGTATTGTGGACCGATAGCGGTCCTTACAGAACAGCAGACTGTAACGCACTCAGGCCTATGTACCGTAGCACCCTATACCAAGTTACCAGTCCTTATAAGAACTTTTGTGGACCAAGCAGGTTGTGTGTTAGTGATTAGCAGACTGTACGTCAGTCCCTATACCAATGAAGGACTGCTGCAGTATAGGGCAGCGGTCAGCAGTAGTGCACGGCAACCCTATGTATTGTGGACCGATAGCGGTCCTTACAGAACAGCAGACTGTAACGCACTCAGGCCTATGTACCGTAGCACCCTATACCAAGTTACCAGTCCTTATAAGAACTTTTGTGGACCAAGCAGGTTGTGTATTAGTGTTTAGCAGACTGTGCGTCAGTCCCTATACCGCTGAAGGACTGCTGCAGTATAGGGCAGCGGTCAGCAGTAGTGCACGGCAACCCTATGTATTGTGGACCGATAGCAGTCCTTACAGAACAGCAGACTGTACTGCACTCAGGCCTATGTACCGTAGCACCCTATACCAAGTTACCAGTCCTTATAAGAACTTTTGTGGACCAAGCAGGTTGTGTGTTAGTGTTTAGCAGACTGTGCGTCAGTCCCTATACCGCTGAAGGACTGCTGCAGTATAGGGCAGCGGTCAGCAGTAGTGCACGTCAACCCTATGTATTGTGGACCGATAGCGGTCCTTACAGAACAGCAGACTGTAACGCACTCAGGCCTATGTACCGTAGCACCCTATACCAAGTTACCAGTCCTTATAAGAACTTTTGTGGACCAAGCAGGTTGTGTATTAGTGTTTAGCAGACTGTGCGTCAGTCCCTATACCGCTGAAGGACTGCTGCAGTATAGGGCAGCGGTCAGCAGTAGTGCACGGCAACCCTATCTATTGTGGACCGATAGCGGTCCTTACAGAACAGCAGACTGTAACGCACTCAGGCCTATGTACCGTAGCACCCTATACCAAGTTACCAGTCCTTATAAGAACTTTTGTGGACCAAGCAGGTTGTGTGTTAGTGATTAGCAGACTGTACGTCAGTCCCTATACCAATGAAGGACTGCTGCAGTATAGGGCAGCGGTCAGCAGTAGTGCACGGCAACCCTATGTATTGTGGACCGATAGCGGTCCTTACAGAACAGCAGACTGTAACGCACTCAGGCCTATGTACCGTAGCACCCTATACCAAGTTACCAGTCCTTATAAGAACTTTTGTGGACCAAGCAGGTTGTGTATTAGTGTTTAGCAGACTGTGCGTCAGTCCCTATACCGCTGAAGGACTGCTGCAGTATAGGGCAGCGGTCAGCAGTAGTGCACGGCAACCCTATGTATTGTGGACCGATAGCAGTCCTTACAGAACAGCAGACTGTACTGCACTCAGGCCTATGTACCGTAGCACCCTATACCAAGTTACCAGTCCTTATAAGAACTTTTGTGGACCAAGCAGGTTGTGTGTTAGTGTTTAGCAGACTGTGCGTCAGTCCCTATACCGCTGAAGGACTGCTGCAGTATAGGGCAGCGGTCAGCAGTAGTGCACGTCAACCCTATGTATTGTGGACCGATAGCGGTCCTTACAGAACAGCAGACTGTAACGCACTCAGGCCTATGTACCGTAGCACCCTATACCAAGTTACCAGTCCTTATAAGAACTTTTGTGGACCAAGCAGGTTGTGTATTAGTGTTTAGCAGACTGTGCGTCAGTCCCTATACCGCTGAAGGACTGCTGCAGTATAGGGCAGCGGTCAGCAGTAGTGCACGGCAACCCTATCTATTGTGGACCGATAGCGGTCCTTACAGAACAGCAGACTGTACCGCACCCAAGCCTATGTACCGTAGCACCCTAGACAGACCAAGTTACCAGTCCTTATAAGAACTTTTGTGGAACAAGTGAGTTGTGAATGATTAGCAGACTGCAGCAGAAGGGCAGCAGTCAAGTATAATATTCTTTCTATATTTGGAAGAAAGAATATTATACGTGTACAAGCCTATTACCGTACCACTGATACCAGTCCTGAAAAGAACCTTTGTGGAACTAATAGTAACAGCAAGTCTTTAAAATTATCCTCACTGCCTGACACACTGCTTCCTGCCTGTCCCTATACAAATTGGCAAAAAAGAGTAGGCTGGAACGATTAGCTGGAACAGCTCTTTTGTGGACCTGATAGTAACAGCTAATGATGATGATGATGATGATGATGAAGAAAGACTAATCTGGCTGAGCTGTCCCTAAAATAGCAGCATACAGCGCTCTGTCCCTTTATCTAAACTGACAAAAGAAACTCAGGCTGCTGACCTAACACCTATACCAGTCCTGAAAAGAACTTTTGTGTACCAAATAGCTAGCGTTTTCTCTGTCCCTACTCCACACAGGATCCTTTCCCTACAGTGACAGAAGAAAGAATGTAAAATGGCCACCGGATCGGGTGTATTTATAGGTTAGGGGGAATGTCCAAGTGTCCATGAGCTGTCATGTCTCAATTGGTTGTCCTGTAACACATGATAAACGTGTCACGAAAGGTTAAAGTTCTTGTATACATTAAACACGTAAGTCCGCCGGGGCGAACGACGGAAAAAGGCGTTCGAACCCGCGGACGGCGAAAGTCGGAAATTCGCCGCGAAACGACCGCCGGGCGAACCGTTCGGCCATCACTACTCGCCACAACACACTCTGTAAACAATTGGTAATCGAAACTCTGCTTCATCATTCTACAAAAATGGAGAGTGTTCAGAATCGCAGTTCCAACCCTTGAAAGTTTTTAGAAAAATAAATTTCTACCCAACTAGTGAGGAGGCCAGTTCTTCCTTCAAGTCTTTACTATAGACTGCTAGAGACCCTCAAAGGAAACATTTCCTCCAACAGTGCCTCTAAAACAGTGGTCCCCAAACTGCGGCCTTTTGCTTGCTTTTACCTGGCCCTTGGGGCGCTATTTCATCTATTGATACCAACGATGGGGCATAATTCCTCCCAGTGACACCAACAATGGGGCACAGTTCCTCCCAATAACACCAATCATGAGGCAAAGTTCCTCCCAATTAGACCAATCATGGGGCTTAATTCATCTCACTGACTCCAAAGATGGGGCATGGTTTACTCCCATTGGTGCTGGGACATTTTGTACTCCCATTGGCCACGATCTGGTCCCCCAAGGTCTGAAGGACAGTAAACTGGCCATTTTGTTTAGAAAGTTTGGATATCCCGATCTAAAACAATGCAAACTGAATGGTGACTCAAATTTCTCATCTGCGATTTACACTAAAAATCAACAATGAAAATGCCCCTGGTGGGGGTTATAGTGGGGGAGGATCCCGCCAAGCTTATTTCAAATATATACACCCTACTTAGATCGCGCACGGTAACTGGGATTGCGGAGGTAGCTAAACATAGGTGGGAGGTGGATGTGGGCCCATTAGACACTGAAGACTGGGAGGACATCCTCACCAATGTTGGACTGGTTTCCCCTAGACTGTATGACCGGCTAACCCAACTTTACATTATACACAAGGCTTACCTCACTCCACTAGTACTGAGCAAGTTCCGCACGGCATATGACCCGGGGTGTCTGCGTTGTGGGGATCACCCGTGCACATTTTATCATTTACTATGGGCCTGCCCAGACGTTCAAGCCTTTTGGTTGCATGTCATCCGCTTTCTACATGACCACATGGGTTCTCCGCTACAGGCTGACCCCAAACTTTGCCTACTAGGTCTTCTTCCTGACGCTCAGACCAATCGCTGTCATGCTGCCTTTCTGCACGAGACCCTGTTCAGTGCTAGAAAGCTGATCGCTAAGCTGTGGTTACGCACAGTACCACTCACAGTTAGAGCGTGGATACTTGAGGTGAATCTGTCGCTGCCTTTGAAGAAGGTCATATATGCGCATAGGGGTTGCCCCAATAAATATAATAGGATATGGGATAGGTGGCTTGCCAATCCAGGCACATGTGTGGAGCCTGCTTAATGTTGTACGGTAGGCACCCTGCTTACAATTGAAATTTAGAAATTATGTGTGATCTACGATCCCAGTCTATTGGCGGAGCTGGCCGGTGGGTGGTGGGGTTGGGGGGGTGGGACGGGACTGCCGATGGTATAACACTGTCCTGTATGGCCTCGGGGGTGCGGCCTCTCGGGCGGTTCTGCTCCCTGGGCTGTATTGACGATTGCTTGGTGGTCCTGAGGGATGGGTTGGTGGGGTGGTTTTGAAGAGAGTTTGACCAACGTAGCTGTAATGTTTATCGTTGCTCTGTATGACATCTGTATCTGTACTCTGATAGCCATGTTACTCTCAAATGCTTTGTATGCTGTATGACTTGCTGATCTTGTCCACCAATAAACTTGTTGTTTTTGAAAAAAAAATCAACAATGAAAGGTTATGAAAAGCAGTTAGTGACGGAGGAGTGGGAGGAGTAGAACACAAAAGGGGCCATGTCGTTTTTAGGCCCCTGCTAAGGGGTTCTTTTATTGAGGGGTTCAACTAAAAAAAGGGTTCTGGGCAAAGGGCTAAATTCACAGGGCAGCAATCACAGGTCAAGGGTGGTAGCAGGGCACAACAAAGAAAAAAATGGGTGGCAACATGGTACAGCAAGGAATGAGGCCCCAAACAGCATCACGGAACATCAAGGATAAGTCCAGAGTCACAATGATAGCAGTCTGAGGTGCAAATAGGGTTTATCTGATTGGGGCTACAGACAGCAATACAGAACAGCAGGGGGATAGGTCCCGGGAGCACAGGGCAGAGATCTGGGCATCACAAGGGGCAAACAGCAACAGGATGCAACCTCACAGGACAAGGATCCTAGCCCAGCAAGGGTATCAGGGGCCTAACCTGAGGAGGAATAAGCAAAGACCTGGCACGTATGCCAATCTCCAACATGGGCACGCTAATCTCCTTCCCCCCAGAACAATGACTTCTCCCACTCCAGTGTGATGACTCCTTCTCCAGGGCAATGATTCCTCCCTCCCTCTCCAGGACAGTGAATAATCTCCCTCCAGAGAAATGATTCCCTATCTTCTCTTCAACTGTGAACATGAACCTAAAAAAAGAGTCTGAAGGCAAACAGCTTCTGCTGTGCTCTCTGATATATAACCCACAGTAATCAGTGATACCGATGTCATAGCTGAACTCTATCTGTTGTTTATTTGAAGAAAAAAAAATGGATTTGTATTAACAGTTATAAAAAAATATGAGTCATAATTTAAAAACCTCCAAAATAAATAACTAATGACCCCAAACCATTATCATTTCCTTTTTTTTTCTTACGCTGCTATTTTTAATTGCCTGTAAAATCTCCACCAGCAGCTAAACACCATCTGACATTTCAGACCTGACTAACCACCTGTGACAGTCTCACATTTCAGGCACTGGGGGAAGTCCTCATGCAACTACCAACGGCAGCTGCTATAAAAACGCGTTTTTTTTTTAAACAATCATTTTTATTGAGTTTTTTTAGTAGCTTTTTGCATTGGCGTTATTTGCTGTTTAGGCTCATCAGCTTTTAGCAGCGTTTCTCTGCCTCTATTCAAAGTCAATGGCTCCCTATGAGGAGGACTGGGTCGGCGGCAAAGAAGAAGACCGGAGGGAGAAGACCAGAGGAAGAATACTGGAGGGAGAAGACCAGAGGAAGAAGACCGGAGGGAGAAGACCGGAGGGAGAAGACCGGAGGGAGAAGACCAGAGGAAGACCGGAGGAAGAATTTTTATAAAGGACTTGTCAAAATAGTCTCTTGTTTTTAATTACACTACACTGCCTTTTTTAGGGTGAATGGGTAGGGGTACAATGTATATGGAGTCTGGGGGCCCCTTTTAAAGAGGGTTTCCAGATTCCTATAAGTCCCCTGCCCACAGACCCCTACAACAACCGCCCAGGGTTATTGGGAAGAGGCCTTTCTCCCCATCAACATGAGGACAAGGTGCTTTGGGTGGGTGGCACAGAGCCCCCCCCCTGCCCCAAAGCAGCTACCCCCCTATGTTGATGGCATGGTCCAGGAAGTGGGGGTGGCCCTCGCTCATCCACCCCCTTTCCTGACTTGCCAGGCTGCATGCTCGGATAAGGGTCTGGTATGGATTTTGGTTTGGACCCCATGCCATTTTTTTTTGGCATGGGGTTTCCCCTCCAAATCTTGGAGGGGGCTCCCCACACTGTTTTTTTTTTTTTTATCTTGGCATGGGGTTTCCTTTCAAGATCCATACCAGGATCTGTCCCGCCCTTTTCCTGACCTGCCAGGCTGCATAGTTGGATAAGAGTCTGGTATGGGACCCTCACCACTATAACATGATAATATTCGGGATAATATAAAACACGCACAACTTTTTATATACCTTCCTTTACTTTATACGTTAGTATATATATCACCTACAATCTTAGTGCCTATAGAATATACTAGCCTCCTAGGCTTAAATTCCCTGTTATAGTACCGCGCATCACTACTTTTTTACCTTCTTACTCTGTTACTGGGACTCAAGCACCCCACCTCAGTGTATGCAGCAGTACGAATACTAGATTCTTTCCTGATTAGGCCCAGGAATAACCTTTTCTTATTCACCTTAAGGGTCTGGTATGGATCTTGAGGGGAGGATCCTCTGGTCCTCTTCCAGACCCTGCAATTTCTGCTTCCCAGTTCCGCCCCCAGATTCTTCCCAGTAGCAGCACAAGGTAAGGGGGTGCACTGAGATATAAGGCAGGGTGAGGGACTCTTGATTTATGATGGTGGGGGGGCTCTAGACATCTAATGTAGGAAGGGTCGGTAAAAGGGGTGAGCAGAAGGGGCAGCTCCCCGGGCGCAGAGGAGCAAGGGGGCAAACAATAGATGGAGGGTGGTACACCCAATCTATAATATTTATTAACAGTGTGGGAGGGGGGCACAAGTCTAGATCCATGCTTGGACACTAGACGACCCTGTCCCGGTACTGAATGTAAGGTTGGGGGTGCTCTGGACATCTAGCCTTACACATACAACCGGTCCTTTGAGGGCAACCATAATGCTGATGCGGCCCACAATTAAACTGAGTTTGACACCCTTGATTTACAGCATGCCTGTATAGGGCTCAGTGGCCACTTGCCTTATGAGGTGGATTCGGTAGACCTGTCCTTTGTCACGTCCTAAGCTTAAAGAGGCCTTTGTTTTATTATATCACATTTGATATATTCTGTATACATGTCTGTGGAAAAAAAGGGAATTTACAAAAGAAAACCCAAAACAGTAAACCCAACTTCACTGTACAAATTATGGAGTCCCATAAGAAGTCTCCTCCAGGAGACCTCCTATTAGTCATCCAAGGCCCATTCTAACCCATTGTCCACTTGAGGTCCAGTACACCACTCACTTCCATTTCTCCTTCCATTTCTCCTTTCCTCTTCCCCCGGGGGGGTGCATTCTTCCTACTGACCCCTGTAGTCTACAAAGATAGCAGTGGGATATTTAATAGACCAAAAGGTATCAAGTAATCGTAGATCTTTGTTTATAGATATGTTAATCATATGGTTTAGGCAATCTCTATTGGACTGGAGAACAGTTGAAGGGTCTGTCAGATCTTATATGCACCCAAATGTTCTTGCCAGGTGGCTCCAGTGATATATCTATTAGATGCTATGACTCAGGGTCATAGCATCTAATAGATATATCACTGGACCCATCTGGCAAGAACATTTGAAGAAGTCTCCTCCAGGAGACCTCCTATAAGTCATCTAGGGCTAATTTTACTCCATTCTTCACTCTGCTGAGGTCCAGTACTACACTCCCTTCCATTTTCCCTCCACTTCTCCCCTAAGGGCGGTTCATTCTTCCTACTGACCTCAGATGAGTGTTTTTAGCATTGGACGCCTGAATTTTTTTAATGGTTGAGAAAGGCCGGTCTTGATGTATAATATCGTTCCCTCATTTACCTGGAATCTTTTGTTATATTGTTGACAATGCGTGTTTTTTAGGCCCTACGAATAAAGTACTTGAAAAAGAAAAAGTACGAACAGTTGATAAATGAGTCATGGTGCCCCAGGACGAGGTTAATCTTTAAACTAGTTGGGCAGATGGCGTGCTGACGTCATCACGACTTATGAAGTCCCAGATGTGCGGGTGTTCATTTTTCATAGATTTTTATTTGTTCCTCCATGTATGGGGGATATTTTTAACAATAAAGCAATGGATTCACACGATTTGGAGCAAAAATCATATTTTATAGTTTGTTTTTGCAAACAGGTAATTTTTCTCCTTCATTGCTATGCGCTGATGAGGCAGCACTGGTGGGCACTGATAGGCTACACTGGTGGGCACTGATAGGCACAGTTATGGCCACTGATAAGATGGCACTGATGGGTGGCAGTGACGGCCACTGATAGGTACCACTGATAGATGGCACTGATGGGCACTGGTAGGTAACACTGATTAGCAGCACTGTTGATGAGGCAGATTGGTGACACTGATAGGTGGCACTGTGGGCACTGATGGGTGGCACTGGTAGGTGGTACTGGTGGGCACTGGTAGGTGGCACTGTTGTGAATGAATGAATAAATAATTTGTATAGCGCTGCAATGCAAACTGAATCGCCTCAAGGCACTGGAATCGTCCTGTGTTGTCCAGCTTCTTAGAAGAGGTAGGTCTTGAGTTTTTTTCCTGAAGGCCTGATGGTTTTCTTCAATGCTGAAGTCGGTAGAGCGTTCCATAGCCGTGGTCCTTGGACTGCAAATCTTCGTTCTCCCTTTGATTTGTAGCGGGATTTGGGAATGAGGTGGAGGTTCTGGTTAGATGATCGAAGACTGCGATTGGGTATGTAGTGTTTTATTTTCTCGTTGTGCACTGCTAGGTGGCACAGGTGGGCACAGATGGGCTGGCGGCAGCTCTCCTTGATCAGCTTCTTTTTTTTTCTCCTCACGCTGTCAGCACGAGGAGAAAAAATAGCCGATTAGACTCATTGGCTGACAGCTGATCACGTGGTAAGGGGTCAGGATCGACCCCTTACTCCGATCTGTGATCAGCCGAGTCTCATAGACTCGCTGATCACAGAGTGTGCCACGTGTGCCCTGCAGGTGGCACGCAGGCCGCTCGGGCCACGGGAGGACGTCTATTGACGTCCTCCCGGCAAAGTAGGTCCGCACTGTAGTCATCATTCGGCTATAGCACAGATCTGAAGAAGTTAATTTTATGTTGTTCTTGTGTATATCACACATTAGAGTTGCTCCTGATCTTGATTTTTAATTTATTTGGTAAGCGCGGTTTCATCCACCATATACGGTGAAGCTAAATGATTGCAGGTTTCATTTTTGAGGAATGACTCCTGTTAACCCTTATTGTTGTCTCGCTGCTTCCTCCTCTCACTTCCTCTAACTGATAGAAAAGGGACGTTCAAGTTTGCTGAGCGGTCACATGAGCCTAGAGCCTCGTACAAGAGATAACGGGACGGGGAAATAATCATCAGACTGGGGGAGAAACAGCTAATCACAGCACCTGACTCTAAACATGGATTATCTATGGAGACTTTTCATCATTTCTGTCCTCATAGCAGGTAAGGTACCCACCATTTTCCATCTTGACCTCCAATGGAGTCATTAGATCAGCGATTGTCCATTCTTCTGCTTATCCACCTAGAACAGGTCAGTTTTTCAGGATTTTCCTCACCTGACATCCCCTGGGTCCTTTCTGATCCAGGAACAGTTATATAAAGAAAAACCTGCAAAGATGCCATGTTGTTTGTACTTGGGGAGATTGACGGTCCATTCAAAAGAGTGAGAGGTCAAGGGCTGATAATCTTGTGATGAATCTTGATGTGGGGGGTGGATTTATAAATGGTTGCTTTAAATAAAAATATATCTAAACCCAAAAACAGGAATGTAATATATTGCACCTTACCAGTCCTTTGAGGTGGTGGAGGTATTCGGTTTTTTTTTTTTTGGAGGTTTTTTTCAGGCTTCTTTCCTCCCATTGACCTAGGGCAGTGATGGCGAACCTTGGCAACCTAGATGTTTTGGAACTACATTTCCCATGATGCTCATGCATTCTGCAGTCATGGGAAATGTAGTTCCAAAACATCTAGGGTGCCGAGATTCGGCATCACTGAACTAGGGTGACAACATTCTCTGTATTGTCTCCATGGAGGAGCAGCATTGTCACCCTAAGACGGAACAAGATCAGAGAACACACCCCGTCTTTTTATTTTTATATCAAAGGGGAGGGAATGAGGTTCTGTGGTCCATGGAGATAGCTGGGAACAATGTAACTGATAAGAATGCAGCACAGGATGTTATCAGCTTGCAAGATTTTTGGCAGATCAATTGGTATTTTTCGCACTTATTGAAACAGCTATAACAAAGTGCTTTCTGTTTCAATATTTTTATTGAGGCTTTCACAAAAGAGAATACAAACTTGATTATAAGGAACAAGTACAGTATAAAATATATACTAAATCTATGGATATCCAAATAATTTGCAAACATGTAGATACACCTACAGTGTGTGTTATTTTAAGTATAGATCTTTACTGTTGAGAGATTGAAAGCCCCTGTCTGATCTGAGCATAACTCAGGAGAGTTGGTGTTGGAGAAGTTGCTGCAGCCAGCACAGAGGTGTCCCAACCCGGATGACGGGTGCTGGTGTTCCTCCCTCTGGATCGAAACAAAGGGGAGGGATATGTGAGATTGAGAGCCCCTGTCTCGGTGAAAATGTGTGTAAAATGTACACAGGACTCTCAAAGAGGCAGTTTGAGAAGTTCCAGCAGAAGATTGGTGAAGCATAGAAAACTAGGCATTAAGTCTTCTCTGGATTTTATAAGTCTAGATTGGGGCTGGAAACTTGAAGACTTCAAAGAGCAATGGGAGGGATGGAGTCTTCAGTTTTGCGGCTGGGATTTCCAGAAGTTCTGCAGGTTGTGAGCGTGTGTGTGTCCAGGTGCACAGACTCATTATAAGCCCTTGTACACACAATCGGAGATTCAGACGGAATGTGTCCGATCAGAGCGTTTTGTCGGATATTCCGACTGTGTGTGGTCTGCATCGAACTGTTTCCGTCGGAATATCCGTCGGACCAAATTTTCCAACTTGCCGGAAATATTTTCCGACAAAATGCTCCGATCGGACATACTCCGATCATGTGTAGAGAATTTCGATCGGACAAAGTGCCACGCATGCTCAGATCAAATTCCTACATCAAAGCTATTGGCTACTAGCCTGAACGTAGTCCCGTCGTAACGAAATTATGTCATCACGTTCTGACCGATCGGATTTTCCGACAACTTTGTCCGACCGTGTGTATGCAACAGTTTTGGACAAAATCCGACGGATTTGGTTGTCGGAAACTCCGACCGTGTGTACAAGGGCTTAGGCAGATCTGAACATAACTCAGGAGGGAGGGGTGCTACCGTTTAAGAACCCAGGCAATATCCTTGAGATGGCACTCCATGTGGGAGAGGTTCCAGGTCAGTGGACTGAGAGAGTTGGGCCAGCTGAGAGAGTCGGGGAGACCATAGCTGAGACAACTGGAAGAGAGAGTCTTGGGGACCAGAGGGGACTGTGAGTCTTGGAGGAGTGTGAAAGCCTGGAGTGTCAAGAGAACCCCTTCATAGAGGTCAGGAGTGGGCCTGCGCAGCTTTGTACTGCAACCAAGGCTGAGTGAGCCTTGAGAGCGAGGTGGCTTGGAATTTTTGTTTGTGTTGTAATTTTTTGAAGAAGAACCCCTGTGTGGACAACCCATGCATGTATGAACTTTCATTTTTGTTACTTTCAATAAAAGTGGGCTACCACGCCCTTAAACTGAAGTTCCTGTTGGCTGTGAACTTACTGAAAACGCATCTATTACTGAGCTAGACATCCCCTCCCCCAATATCACACTGTCTATAAAAATTATACTAGCCTCGTCTGTATGAGGTAACCCAAATTCTCGTTTAGCGCTTCAGATGTGACCTAAATATAATATATTGCATCTTCTATATACTGTTATGCCGCGTACACACAACCGGACTTTTCGAGGGACTAGGTCCGACGGACTTTCGGCGGAGTTCCGACAGACTTTCCGAATGAATGGACTTGGCCACACACAATCACACCAAAGTCTGACGGATTCGAACGTGATGACGCACGACCGGACTAGAATAAGGAAGTTCATAGCTAGTAGCCAATAGCTGCCCTAGTGTCCGTTTTTGTCCGTCGGAGTAGCATGCACACAAACGGATTTCTCGGTCCGGTGGAAAATTTTTAAATATGTTCTATTTCTAAAGTCCGCTGGATTTTTGTAAAGCAAAGGTCCAATGGAGCCCACACACGATCGAATTGTCCGACTGACTCGTTCCGTCGGACCTTTGCTGTCAAAAAGTCCGGTCGTGTGTACGCGGCATTAGAGATAGAGCCTCTACTTTTTGTAATTTAAAATTGACCTTCCACTTGTAGATGCACGTATTGTCCACTGTATGTATTAACAAAAGGGTATTGAGGATACCACATCCCTTGGCTCCCTGAGACCAGAAATAATTCTGAAGAAGTAGTCACTGTTCAGGGGTTATAGGGAATATTCCAAGGCGACCCTCATAAAACTACAGTAAAGACCAAGAGGGAAAAAAAAGTGGAAAGAGGGAGAGGAAGGACAGGTTGAAAGAAAAGTAGGAAAGTAGAGAAGTAGAAAATGACCCCGTGCTCCAATTCCCACCATTCAGAAACAGCTCTAATCGGGTATCTCCCGTCAAATATTTGACCCATGGGTCCCAGACTTTCTCGAACTTCTGCATTTTATCTTGTAAGATAGCTGTCATGTGCTCATTAAGCAATAATCCAGGAAAGTTTGTGCTTTAACTGTACGAATGTCAAGGCAACCGTTTTCCAGGATTTTGCAATAATAATTTTTGCTGACATAAATGTCATGAGACGTCTCTGGGATTTCAACACTGTCTCCATCTTGCTGCCCAGCAGCGCCGGTCTCGGGGATTTGACAAGGTTCACTTGGGTGAGAGTGTATATGAAATTATACACCCTAATACAATAAAGCCTTACCTTAGGGCACTGCCACCACACATGGTACATTGTCCCTTCCTGTCCACATCCGCGGAAACACAAAGGGGGTGCTGCCTGCACATAAGTTGCCAGCCTGGCTGGAACCATGTACCATCTCAGAAGCACTTTATAATTGGCTTCTTTGATTGAAGTATTTATAAGTGACCTCGAGGCCCATTGGGCTATAATATGCCATTCATCTAGTTCAATAGTCTCCTGGAGGTCTACCTCCCATTTTGCCATGTAGCCCTTTTAATAGAGGAATTAGTCAAGATAGTATACATTTCTGAAATATGTCCTCAGATTTTATTGAAATTCTGACACAGGTATTTTATCGGGGACATCGTTGCTCTATCAGAATTTCGTGATATAGTGCTTAAAACGTACATTATCTGTGTGTATCGGAAGTATTCTGAGACGGCATTTGATATTTCTCCATTAAAACCTTTCTTGTCAATATTCCCTTATGATCGCATAGGTCAGCTATATGTAGGAGTCCTTTGTTGGTCCACCAATCAAATGTTGAAAGTAGTATGTAGGGCCATAGGACCCATATAGAGGAATTAGGACCTTCTTCTGGTGATCCCTCTAGTGCAGTGATTCTCAATCAGGGTTCAATGGAACCCTAGGGTCCCTCCAGGGGTTGCTAGGGGTTCCTTTAGCATTGGGCAATTTTTGCCTCTCAGATGAGTTCCCACTCACACTATTGATCTTTTTAGCTATCTGTAAGGAGGGAATTCGTCCCAATGACCACAAGTGTAAGGACCATTCTTCCCACTGACCATCACACTAATGTATCAGTTGTAGATTTAAAATTTTTAGAAGGGGTTCCCCAACACCAGAGAAGTATTTCAAGGGTTCCTCTGTGTTGAAAAGGTTGAGAAAGGCAGCTCTGGTGATATAAAGATCTATATAGAGGAATAAGGACCTCCTTCCTCCTGCTGGTGATCCCTCTAGTGATATAAAGATCTATATAGAGGAATCGGGACTTCCTTCCTCCTGCTAGTGACCCCTCTAGCGATATAAAGATCTGTATAATGGAATGAGGACACTTTTCCTCCTGCTGGTGATCCCCCTAGTGATTACTATGATCTCTATTGACTAATAAGGACCTCCTGCTGGGGATTCCTCTACTGATACAAAGATTTATAGTCAGAAATCAGGACCTGCAAGGAACCTCCACCATGTCTCAAGCCCCATACACAGATTTTCTGCTGATTTTTTTTTTCCTTCAGATTTACCAAAACCATGTAGTGCAAGGGCCTGCCTGATTGCATACAAATTGAAACTCCTAAGCCCTTGTACACACGGTCGGACATTCCGACAACCAAATCCGTCGGATTTTGTTCGTCGGATTTTGTCTGTCGGATTTTGTCTGAAACTGTTGCATACACACGGTCGGACTAAGTCGTCGGAAGATCCGATCGTTCAGAACGTGGTGACGTTATTTCGTTACGTCGGGACTACGTTCAGGCTAGTAGCCAATAGCTTTGGTCTAGGAATTTGATCTGAGCATGCGTTGCACTTTGTCCGATCGGAATTCCCTACACATGATCGGACAAGGTCCGATCGGATCATGTTGTTGGAAAATTTTACCGACAAGTTGGAAAACTTGGTCGTCGGATACTCCGATGGAAACAGTCCGATGAAGACCACGCACAGTTGGATTATCCGACAAAACGGTCCGATCGGACACATTCCGTCGGAATCTCCGACCGTGTGTACAAGGGCTAAGGTTTGACCTCATATTATATGGTTTTGGTAAATCTCAAGGAAAAAATCAGCAGAAAATCTGATAGTGTGTATGGGGCTTCACTGTTGCCTGCAGACACTGATCCTTTACTATTTACTTACTATTCTCCAGGCTTTGGCCAAACAAACTGCTTTCTGTTACAGACAAAAATTTGACTTTTGAGTTCAGAACACCTGCTGCCATTTTTCTGTGCACCAGTTCTCGTGTTTTCATGCATAGACGAGTCACAAGGCCTTCTTTCCACATAAAGGTATGGTTTTTTTTTATCAGCAAGTCTTCCATGAAGATAATTTCTGACCAGACTTCTCTAGACTGTAGTTGGGTTAGCAGGGTCCCACAATTTTTTGCCAAGTCTGAGCTGATGGCGCCACTGGACATCTTCTGATTGTAAAGGGAAGCTTTACATTTGCTTTCATTTCACTTCTTTGGACAATCTCTGTGTTTTTGGTCCTCGGCGTTGACTGTTTCTTAATGGTTCTACAGAACAAGCTTGAACGGCAAATCTGGAAACACCTGTTTTCCTTAAAGTTTCTGCCTGTGAGAGACCTTGATGATTTGGGTTAATATATGGGTGTGGGGAGGTACAGCGTGGTGTGGCGGCATTAAACACTCTGAGACCAGATGCAGTCACAAAGCTGAATTGTGGTTAAAGTTCAAACAACTACCCAGCGAGAAGGTAACCCGACCGGGTGCACTCACAAGATGTTGCCGAAGACAGTCTAGCAGCAGGTCTCGAATGCTTCGACAGCGTCTGTCTTTGCTGCTAATACTGTCCCTGTCAGACGGATAACCTGTCCCTACACTGCCCACATGCAAAATGAAAGCCAAGCCCAGAAGTCAGGACCCTAAATAAGCTCTGCCTGACCCTAGTTGATTTGATAAAGGACCATGCCCGTAATGCATTGTCATGACTACAGCCTGCTGACAGCTTTCCATCTGCTCTACCACCTCATCTGCGTTCCATCTGAAGCATCGTTGTGGTGAGTCGCTCCAACATCGCTCTGTGTTCGTGACATCACATCCAGCATGCCCCCCGACCACACCAGCTGCACCATCCGGCGGTTTGGAGTCCTCTGTCCAGTCCATCGGGGGCCTCTCCACATCACTGACCCTTATGGGTTCAACCAGTGGTCTACCATCCCTTCCACTGGGTGGATGCCCAATGCGACATCTGGCTCCTACACACCTTTTAGTCACCCCTAGCACCGGCCTTGATATGCCTGCCGAGGTTTTGGTGAGTTCATAATCAATCATGATGTTTAACATTGATTGTCTGTCAGACATATTTTAACCCTGCAAAGAGTATCGCCTCAATAGACAAACATTGAAAGAGGTACCATCATCCCTAAATAACATGTGGAAGCAAAAAACTCAAAAAAGGGGTACTACTCCAGAAGGTACCCTTAGAGCATAGAGGACAATGATTGTCCTCATTGTCCTCTATGCTCTAAGGGTACCTTCTGGAGTAGTACCCTTTTTTTGAGTTTTTTGCTTCCACATATTTTAAACCTTTCCATTATTGGAATCAATTGACTTTGATTTTACAATTAATCTTTTTATCAAAAACCGTGGGCATAGACATTTTTATGACTTTTCTGATGTATGCCTCAAGTAGTTTGTAGCCATAAACCCCCCTCAGTGCTGGATTAAGAGGAATATTTTGTTGTTTGTTCTTCTGCCTAACCTAAGATGGCCTCCAGAGTCATACAGATGGCAGCATCCATCCATATAGCTCCCCCAGTGACCCATGAAACCATAGAGGAACCATATTCCTCTTGACTTCCCCTCCAACTGCAATGGGCTGAACGGACCCCTGTTCCGTTTGCACCCGAACTTCTGAACACCGCAAAAGTTCAGACCCGAATAACGAATCTCATTAAAGTAAATGGGACCCGAACGTCAAAAATCAAGTGCCCATTTTAGAGGTTTACATGCAAGTAATTGGCCATGCAATGGTTATAGGGGTCCGGGTCCTGCACTGGGGGACATGTTTCAATAAACAAAAAAGTTTGTGAAAAACATAATTTTTAAATGAGCAGTGTTTTTTTTTGATTTTTAAAGTGAAAGCCTAAAAATTAAAAAAAAAATCCTTACAAAATAGTGCCGGGGGGGGGGCCTCCCCTTAGCCTATCTGTAAAGTGGCAGATCTGTACCATGTCTAGAATCTGCTACAGCAATAATTGCATTTATAAAGCCAAAAAAAATTATACATTTTCCCTGCAAGCTGCCTTTATTTTGCTCAGCAACAGCTGGGGAGTCAGTGTGTATGATTGGGCCACAATGTAGTGCGCTGGGAACAAGATTTGAGATTTTTTGGATACATTCTGGTGCCACTTTGACTTTGGATAGAAGTAATTGATGCGTAAAAATTGGTCTTTGGGTGTCGGGGGCGCCTTCTCACCGTAATATGCACCTATCAAACAGGTGCGAAAAATTACTCTTTGTGTTGGGGGCTCCTTCCCACCATAACCCTATAGAGGCACTCTTAATGAAGGCAAAAAAAATTGCATTGATATGCATATGGTTGGTGTTTTTGCCATGTTTGATGTGCCGAAGACACAGTTTGCAGATAGCAACAGTGCGATCTGCTGCAGATGTGCTGAAAAAGGCCCAGACAGTTGAACTTTGGGGAGTGGGCCAGGAGAGGACAGCTGCAGAATGTGATGGAATAGGGTGGCTGCTCTCTACTCTTTCTTGATGTCGACCTCCTTGGGGTTGTGCCGCCTCACCTTCAGTTTCCTCCTCTGCTCTATCTGGCACCCAAGTCGCATCAGTGACCTCATCATCATCATCATCATCATCATCATCATTATCATCTACATCTCCTCCATCTTCATCATTACCACTGGAGAAAACTTGGCAATACACTGTGGCTTGGGGGACATGAATGCCAATTTGTCTACCGGTGTTCTCCCCTCTCTCTCGGCTCATGTTCCTGTCCTCCTAAACCTCAGAACCAATATCTGAATACAGTAATGGCTGGGCATCATCAAGGTGCATGTGGCTGACGCTGTGGTCAAATAACTCAGCTGACTCCTCAATGGCTGATGTTGGGGCTATGGCAGGAATAGATGTGGACAAGTAGGCAGGTTTATCCACTCTGGCAACTGCAGGGGACTGCACACTTGTCTCTGCTTGTGTGACAGAGGAGGAGGAGGAGGAGGATGAGGAAGGTTTAATAAGCCAGTCCACCACCTCCTCTGCATGCTGTGGCTGGATAGCACGAGCAAACTCACTAAACAGAGGAAATTATGCTCTGCCTGAGGACTGACCACCATGTCCACCTTTGCCTGTGGAAACATTTGTTACTGCACCCCCCCCCCCCTTACAGGGCCAAGGGAACATCTGCCTCTCCTTGTTGTCCTCCTAGACATTATTGGGAGGGAGAGAGGGGTTGGTGCTTATAAGCAAATTTAAAGAAGAAGTTGAAATCTGTACGTAGATGCACTTTAATCAATAAAAAGAGGTGTTTGGTGCACTTTAATTTGAGTACTCACACTACACAGACACACTCCATGGATACACTATAATATACTGCAATATAATGCGCCAAACATACAGTGACGCACAGAACTATATGGTGGTAAACTGGCAGTAACGCACAAAACTATATGGCGTTAAACTGTCAGTAACGCACAAAATGATATGGCATTAAACTGGCAGTAACGCACACAGAACTATATGGCGTTAAACTGGCAGTAATGACCAAAACTATATGGTGTTAAACTGGCAGTAACACACACAAAATTATATGGCGTTAAACTGGGAGTAACACACACAGAACTATATGGGGTTAAACTGGCAGTAACTCACACAGAACTATATGGCGTTGAAATGGCAGTAACACACAAAACGATATGGCGTTAAACTGGCAGTAACGCACAAAACTATACTGGCAGTAACGCACACAGAACTATATGGCGTTAAACTGGCAGTAACAAACAAAACTATATGGTGTTAAACTGGCAGTAACACACACAGGACTATATGGCGTTAAACTGGCAGTAACGCACACAAAACTATATGGCGTTAAACTGGCAGTAACGCACACAGAACTATATGGCGTTGAAATGGCAGTAACACACAAAACGATATGGCGTTAAACTGGCAGTAACGCACAAAACTATACTGGCAGTAACGCACACAGAACTATATGGCGTTAAACTGGCAGTAACAAACAAAACTATATGGAGTTAAACTGGCAGTAACACACACAGGACTATATGGCGTTAAACTGGCAGTAACGCACACAGAACTATATGGCGTTAAACTGGCAGCAACGCACACAAAACTATATAGCATTAAACTGGCAGTAACGCACAGAGAAGTAAATGGCGTTAAACTGGCAGTAGCACAATCAAATAGACAGTGTTCAACCGTCACTACACTGACGCTATCTGAACTGTCCCTCCTCTAGGCTATACACTAATGTAAATGATTACTGACACAGTCTCACTACACTACACTGAAACTATCTGAGCTGTCCCTACTGTACACTAATGTATGTATGAATGACACGGTCTCACTACACTACACTGAAACTATCTGAACTGTCCCTACTCTAGCTGCACACTGTGCAAAGCTGAATGATGGTCCTCCTCACTACACTCACACTATCCCTAGACTGACACTAAACTAATATTCTACACTGACAATTGAAGCAAAATAGCACAGTATAACACACTAACTAACTGATAGCACTGAGCAGAGCCCTGTTCTATCTCTCTCTCTACATCGAAATCACACTGAAAATGGCTGCCATTGAAAGAATACTTTTCTACTGTGGGGGCAGGAATGAGCCATGATTGGATAAAGTCATAATGACAATGTCCAATCATGACTCTGACAGTGCTCTTTGCCCTGATTGGCTGAAGCTTTCACTGCTTCAGCCAATCATGGCTTGCAATGCACTGTTCAGCTCCACAATGCATTGTGGTCGGTTCGGGGGGGCCAAACAAACAGTCAAATGACCTGTTTGTTCGGCTGTTCGTCAAACGTCCGAACAGCGAAAGTTCGGCCCGAACTTGTGCTCGGGCCAAGCCATTCACCCATCCCTACTCCTGATTTGCTTTGCACTGTATTGGCCCCCATCAGGTAACAACTGCCTACAAAACAAGTACATCTTCCCTTGTTAAGTGATAGGACACAGCTGCCTGTAATCACTTGCACTATCCCCGTGGTTTATTACAGAAGTGTGAAAGTTTGTACCCGGGCCACCTAGACATTTAGCAGACCCCAGCTTCTTCCTAGCCTTGTGGGTGATCCAGCTTTGCTACCCTCCCAATATGGGTTGAAACCATTGAAAACGGCTATGAAGAAGTTGTCTGCCTCTGTTTGAACATTTGCCAAATTAAGCCACAAAGATAATCACATACCGGGGGAAAAAAGATTCCATGGATTCTAAAAGTGTTCTATCTTTGGTTGTATAACATTAATCTGAAAAATGAAACTTTAGTCTTGCAGACAGTATTGCAATGGCTCCCCTTGTCTGAGGTTATGGGCAAGAATTAACCTTGGATAAGCAGAAGTAGCTGTCAGCAGTTAGTCAATCCTGATAAACACAGTTTCCTTTATTTTCCCTGCAAATAAAAACCCTCAATAGTTGTCGTGTTATGTAGTGCACTATAGCAATGAGGACCACATTGGTTTATTATTACTACCCTTTGGCTGTCGTACACCTGTAGACATTAATGTTGCTGTGGAGGCCCGTTGTAGGCAGATAGTGGTTGCTCCTGTGTCAGTGGGAAGTTGAGGGTTAACTGTAGTTCCTGGGTTTTTCTAGGCGGGCTTTTGCTGAGTCCGACCCTCCGGTCCTGTGTGATATAAAAGGGATGAAGATCCAGACCAGGGGGGGGGGGTGGCGCAGAGTGAAATAAAGGGGAGAAAAAGAAGAGGTTCGGCTTAGGCCTGCCAGAGCCGCCTGAGCCTTGGTGGCCAGTAACATGCTGTAGTCGAAATTAAATGCCAGACATGGACTTTTACAGGTATGCTGGGGCAGCCACAAGACTGTAGTTAGGGACTAGGGATGTTAGGGAATGTTGGCACTTTATCTTGGATTGTTGATTGTCTCTGTCATCATGTTCATTTATTCTTCAAGTTAGGGCGGCTTTTGCTGAGTCCGACCCTCTGGTCCTGTGTGATATAAAAGGGATGAAGATCCAGACCAGGGGGGGGGTGGCGCAGAGTGAAGGAAAGGGGAGAAAAAGAAGAGGTTTGGCTTAGGCCTGCCAGAGTCGCCTGAGCCTTGTGGCCAGTAACATGCTGTAGTCGAAATCAAATGCCAGACATGGACTTTTACAGGTATGCTGGGGCAGCCACAAGCCTGTAGTTAGGGACTAGGGATGTTAGGGAATGTTGGCACTTTATCTTGGATTGTTGATTGTCTCTGTCATCATGTTCATTTATTCTTCAAGTTAGGGCAGCTTTTGCTGAGTCCGACCCTCCGGTCCTGTGTGATATAAAAGGGATGAAGATCCAGACCAGGGGGGAGGGGGCGGGGGTGGCGCAGAGTGAAGGAAAGGGGAGAAAAAGAAGAGGTTCGGCTTAGGCCTGCCAGAGTCGCCTGAGCCTTGTTGCCAGTAACATGCTGTAGTCGAAATCAAATGCCACACATGGACTTTTACAGGTATGCTGGGGCAGCCACAAGCCTGTAGTTAGGGACTAGGGATGTTAGGGAATGTTGGCACTTTATCTTGGATTGTTGATTGTCTCTGTCATCATGTTCATTTATTCTTCAAGTTAGGGCGGCACAGTGGTGTAGTGGTTAGCACTGTCACCTAGCAGTAAAAAGGGTCGCTGGTTCAAATCCCAACCACAACACTACCTGCCTGGAGTTTGCATGTTCTCCCTGTGCCTGCGTGGGTTTCCTCCAGGTACTCCGGTTTCCTCCCACACTCCAAAGACATGCAGGTAGGTTAATTGGCTTCTGTCCAAAATTGGCCTTAGTATATGAATGGGGACCTTAGATTGTGGGCTCCTTGAGGGTAGGGACCAATGTGAGTGTGCAATGTACAGGGATAGGGGTAGACACTCACACAGGTTGAACTGGATGGACTGGTTTCTTTATTCAACCTTACTAACTATGAAACTATGAAGTAAGATATGTAAAACTTTGCCTTGGCCTGGTCTGAAGTGACTGGTCTGAAGGGGTGAAATGCAAGTAACTGGCACATGTAGCCTACAGATTGGGGTCACTAGACATATTGTGATATGAAAACATCAGTACCAGAGTTAATGCAGTCTGAAGATACAATGGTTACCAAAGGTTTCTCTAGTAGCCTGTCATAAGTGTATAGGTGGCAGGTGAGATAGCCTCTTGCAGTGAGGGAGTTGTTGTCGAGACTCGTGATTAGTTCTGTGTGTGTTACTGCAAGTTTAATGCCATATCGTTTTGTGCGTTATTGACAGCTGTGATTTGCCTCCGATATCAATGGGTGCAGTTCAGCACCATAGAGGTCCTTATCCTGTGCACAGATAGAGAAGAGTAAGAGTTAAGTGAAGTGCATGCATGGCGGGACCCCATACCAATACTGGGAGTGAGTTAAAGGTGATACAGTGAACAGGTGGAGAAAGCATTAGCCCTGCGTATCTCTCCTAAATATACACGTAATCGAGGTGATGCTTAGAGTATCAAGAGAGTTTACTAGAGTTCATGTTTGATCATCTGTCAAGGTCGAGCATGGCTCGAGTAATGGTACCCCATGTATATGGCAGAGACCCTGTATAAAGTGCCTAGCATAGCTCAGAAGAACCCACCCCGGGGTATGCCTCTCATGTGACCCTTGTTTGGCACCCAACGAGGAGGGAAACATGGAGGACATGATGATCACCACACGACACCTACCCTGTTGTCTTTTCTAGTCATTAGGAGATCAACCTTGACCCACCAACCAAACCACTGCAAGCTGAATAAATGGTCATCAGGGAACAAAAAGCACTGTGCAAAAAAGTTTGGTGTGCCTGTCCACCTCCAACAGGCCAAGGATCATCTGTCCCCAGTGTTAGATATTGGTGGGTTCAACCCAAGGTTAAATGTCACCTCCAGGACACCAATGTCCTGTAGGCAGAGAACCCCTGCCTTCTACTTTCTAGAAAATGTATTTTCCTTTTCAGTAACCATACTGACAAGCAGGGGCGGACTGACAACTCATCACATGTGAAGCTACTGGATATTCATTTGTAGTTTCTTTAGTGCAGAGCACAAGTACACATCTTTTAGTTAAGCAATCTCTCCTCTCTCCTTGGGAGCGCCAGCGATTTGGGACCTCTTCCATACACACACTCTTCCATAAGTCCACGACATTAAGCTTCCATCACCAAGTCACGGGACCTGCAGCTGATGGTCAGGGGGAACAAGGTGCTTTCATTAGTATACCAGTCTCTTCCCTTCTATACTCTTTGCCCAGCTGAGCGCGCTCCCGGATGACACACTCATTCCCGGGCTTCACCACTACTCCATCAGAGGACTCTGTCCAGGACTTATGCACCCGGCTATATGGTGACTACAGAAATTCCTCCCATGATCTGTACCAAGTTTCCTGGGACTTTAGCCCTGAAAGGGGCCTTTTAGATTAGCTCTGTGTAGGACTACATGTTAGCACCTCTGAGGTGTCCTGTTTGCATAGCCTGACCCCTCCCACACTGGCATATATATGGGCACTAACTCCACCCTTTACTTCACTAGAGGAGGGGTTTCTCTAAAAGGGGAGCCACACCTGCCCATCTTCTTCATGGATAGGGCAGCCACCCACCCGTTGTCGAGTTAAACCCTCCACCATATTGTGTCACACTCCCGGCCAGAGGCACCCCCTATAGGACCTGCAGAAGAAGGTTGGGCGAGACAGGGTGATTTCAGCAATTCCTCCCTTGATCTGTAACAAATTTCTTGGGACCTCAGCCCTGCTCAGGTCTCTGAAGACTAGCTCTGTGTAGGACAACATTTTAGCAGCTCTGAGGTGTCCTGTTCCCATACCCTGGACAATCCAGGGGCCCCCTCACTTACTGGCATTTATATGGACACGAACTCCAACTATTACTTCAATAGATGAGGGATTTCTCTAAAAGGGGGGCCAACACCTGATTAACATTTTCTCTTACCATATTCCATTGGCAACAGATCCATCTAGTGGCAGGCAAACTAACTGCTCCTGCCAACATGCTTGTAGCTGCTGGTGGGTTTACCATGCTTGTGGCTGTGTATGCCCTCCTTTTTGTAATTTTCCATCATTGTGGTCCCTCTTGGAGCTTCAGTTGTCATGGTGGATCAGCTGAGAGCCAGCAATGTGTGTTATTGGTCTATCATAGACAAACAGATAGCCCCTGCCCCCACCTATAACTGGCCTTCACAGCAAGGAGCACATGGAAAGGCACAGGGAAAGGCAACACATGAAAGACAAAACCAGAAAACATTCCCCCAGCTCAACTCACCAAGCAGTCTGCTTACCAACCCAATTAACCTGTCCAACAGTATGCGTTACAAACAGGGGTTTAGTTAGCATACATTTGCAAACGCATGCGTAAGCCGCAAGGCCCCTTCACGGCACACTGTATTACTTGCAGTCCTAACCAGTGTTGGCCATTTTACTTTAAAAAATTAATTAGTTAAGTTACAAATTACTTCTCCCAAAAAGTAATTGCGTTAGTAACTTGGTTACTACATTGGAAAAGTAATTAGTTACTCAGCAAAGTAACTGACTTTTTTTTTTATATTCTATAGACGGGACTAGCGAAGGAAGTGAATGTCCATCGGCAAGATTGACACCTTGCGAGCCCCATTGCCTGGTATGGATTTAAAGGGGAACCCCTATACCAAAAAAACTGCGGGAAAGGGGGTGGGGACGAGTGAGCGCCCCCCCTGAACCGTACCAAGCCGCGTGCTCTCAACATGGGGGGGTGCTTTGGGGAAGGGGGCACCCCAAAGCACCTTGTCCCCATGTTGATGAGGACAAGGGCCTCTTCCCGACAACCCTGGCCGTTGGTTGTCGGGGTCTGCGGGCAGGGGGCTTATCAGAATCCAGGAGCCCCCTTTAATAAGGGGGCCCCCAGGTTCCGACCCCCTACCCTTTGTGAATGAGTATGGGGTATGATGTACCCGTACCCATTCACCTGGGGAAAAAAGTGTTAATAAAAAAAACACAACACAGGTTTTTAAAGTACTTTATTAGACAGCTCCGGGAGTCTTCTTCCGACTTCGGGGGTCTTCTCGCCGGGCTCCTCCGCTATCTTCTGCTCTTTTACCGCTAGCTCTTTTACTAGCGGAGGAGCCTGGCTTTCTCCTTTGTCGCCTTCCGGGGGTCTTCTTCCGACTTCGGGGGTCTTGTCCCACTCTTCGCTTCTTCTGCTGGGCCTCCGCTATCTTCTTGCAGCTCTTTTACTAGCATTGGCCCGGTCTTGTCGCTTGTTGCTGTCGCCTTCTTCTTCTTCCACGACACTCTCTCCAGCCGTAATGACAGGGATGCGTTGTGCAGTGACTAAATATATGCAGAAGGGGTGGGGTCACCGGGTGATGTCACATGGTGACCACACCCCTTATGATGTCACAGTCCCGGGGATGGTGACCCCGCCCCTTATGCCTATATAAGTTGCAGCACAACACGTCCCTGCCATTACGGCCGGAGAGAGCATTGTGTCAACATCGGAAGGAAGAAGGCGCCGGCAACAGCAACAGCAACAGCAAAAGCGACAGCGACAAGACCGGACCAACACTGGTAAAAGAGCTGTAAGAAGATAGCGGAGGCCCGGCAGAAGAAGCGAAGAGCGGGGCAAGACCCTGAAGTCAGAAGAAGACCCCCGGATGGCGGCCCCTTCCCCAAAGCAACCCCCCATGTTGAGGGCACGCGGCCTGGTACGGTTCAGGAGGTGGGGGGAGCTCGCTCGTCCCCACCCCCTTTCCTGACCGGCTGGGCTGCATGCTCGGATAAGGGTCTGCTATGGACTTTGGGGGGACCCCCACGCCGTTTTTTTGGCGTAGGGGTTCCCCTTTAAATCCATACCAGGCAACGGTGCTCACGAGGTGTCAATCTCACTGATGGAGGTGGCGACTTTCACTTCCTTCGCTAGTCCCGTCTACCTGGAGTCACGTTCAAAATTAAGCTGGTCAGCTGACTTCATTTTTCAGTGTCCGCCCCGCCTCCCTACATTCTCTCTCTCTCTGGATAGGCAGGGCGGGATGGGGCGGTCCAGACAGGATGTAATTGCGGTAACGTCGACCAAGTAATGGGAACGGCGTTACCATGAGGGGAAGAGTAATCAGATTACTCTTTACCCTCTAAAGTAACTGCGTTAAGTAACTCCGTTTATTTTAACTGAGTTACTTACATTGCTGATCCTAACCCTTCTAAATTTATGAGAGTCTCCATATTCTATTAGATAAGGGGCAGGGGGGCCTGGAGGTAGCCCAATCCTCCATAAAGGATGGGTCCATCATAGACATCAGACTCCAAGCTTTTCTTGATTCTGGGTTGATCTTTTCAGATTTGTACCATGCCAGCGCTGGGCACCATTTCTGGAAATTGGCAAGATTTTTTAGATCTTTTCTTCTTACTTTACGGTCAGATGGTTGTGATGTGAATGGATCATTTCAATTACAGTTCTGTCACTATTTTTACATGCAGTTTCTGCAGTCTCTCGTTCTTCTCAAAGGAAAAATGGCTCAAAAATTTGTGTGATAACTTGTCTACGTTCATTATGCATGAAACGTGATCTACAGTATCGACTGTTGCTATATTCAGCAAAAACCTAATATGCCATAGCTGTCATTATGATGTCACTCAACTGTCTTCATTTTGTGTTTTTATTACAGAGTGCTTCGGTGACAATCAAGCTGTCAGACCAACATCGGCTACTATGCAGATTACAACAACTCCGCAGTGTGTCAATTGTCCAAAAAAGACTACTACACACCAAACAACAACACATTCCACACTACTTACAAGCCACACTACAACTGCCCCAACAACGGCCCATACCAATCATACAACTGAACCACCCACAACGGCCCATACCAATCATACAACTGAACCACCCACAACGGCCCATACCAATCATACAACTGAACCACCCACAACGGCCCATACCAATCATACAACTGAACCACCCACAACGGCCCATACCAATCATACAACTGAACCACCCACAACGGCCCATACCAATCATACAACTGAATCGCCCACTACGGCACATACCAATCATACAACTACAGCAGATCCAACCACACATACTAACTATACAACTACCCCACACACATCAGCACACACCAATCACACCACTGCTCCACACACATCAGCACACACCAATCACACCACTGCTCCACACACATCGGCACACACCAATCACACCACTGCTCCACACACATCGGCACACACCAATCATACAACTGAAGCATCTACGACTTCACCTAGCAACCACACTACACCACATACTAACCAAACTACTCCCTCTCATACCACACCTTCCCCTCTACCGCCTCCCACAGAGTATTTTGTGAATAGTACATCCGAAGTTTGTCTAAGGATAAAGGCTGTCTTTGTGTTGACATTGAACACTACGTTTCCAAATGTAAGTTACTGGTCATAGCTGAGTAATTTAGCAAAAACCCTGGGCACAATCTAGAAGGTGATCTCGTAGAGTACAATATTTGGGGAACAGTATTACTAAGAACTAAGGAAAATTTTGGGGGGTGCTCATTCCATATGATTGCACAATGAGCAAACAATATTGTCAGACAGCAGGGAAATCAAACTGTGGGGTGCAAAACCAGAGGGGTCACCAACGGAAGGGAAGGAAGTCCTGATTCCTCTATATAGATCTTTATACCACTAGAGGGGTCACCATCTGAGGGAAGGAGGTCCCGATTCCTCTATATAGATCTTTATATCACTAGAGGAGTGACCATCTGGAGGAATGAGGCCCTGATTCCTGTATATAGATCTTTATATCACTAGAGGGGTCACCAGCAGGAGGAAGAAGGCCCTGATTACTCTATATAGATCTTTATATCACTAAAGGGATCACCAGCAGGAGGAAGGAGGTCCTGATTACTCTATATAGAGCTTTGTGTCACTAGAGGGGTCGCCATCTGGAGGAAGGAGGCCCAAATTCCTCTATATATATCTTTATATCACTAGAGGGGTCACAAGCAGGAGGTCCCAATTCCTCTATATAGATCTTTATATCACTAGAGGGGTCACCAGCAGGAGGAAGGAGGTCCTGATTCCTCTATATAGATCTTTATATCACTAGAGGGGTCACAAGCAGGAGGAAGGAGGTCCTGATTCCGGAAGGAGGTCCCAATTCCTCTATATAGATCTTTATATCACTAGAGGGGTCAACGGCAGGAGGAAGAAAGTCCCAATTCCTCTATATAGATCTTTACATCACTAGAGGAGTCACCATCAGAAGGAAGGAGGACCCGATTCCTCTATATAGATCTTTACATCACTAGAGGGGGTCACCTTTAGGAGGAAGGAGGTCCCGATTCCTCTATATAGATCTTTATATCACTAGAGGGGTCACCAGCAGGGGGAAGGAGGTCCAGATTCCTCTATATAGATCTTTATATCACTAGAGGGATCACCGGCAGGAGGAAGAAGGTCCCAATTCCTATATATAGATCTTTATATCACTAGAGGGGTCAACGGCAGGAAGAAGAAAGTCCCGATTCCTCTATATAGATCTTTACATTACTAGAGGGGGTCACCATCAGGAGGAAGGAGGTCCCGATTCCTCTATATAGATCTTTATATCACTAGAGGGGTCACAAGCAGGAGGAAGGAGGTCCTGATTCCAGAAGGAGGTCCCAATTCCTCTATATAGATCTTGATATCACTAGAGGGATCACCGGCAGGAGGAAGAAGGTCCCAATTCCTATATATAGATCTTTATATCACTAGAGGGGTCAACGGCAGGAGGAAGAAAGTCCCAATTCCTCTATATAGATCTTTACATCACTAGAGGAGTCACCATCAGAAGGATCACAAGGGGTCACAAGCAGGAGGAAGGAGGTCCTGATTCCAGAAGGAGGTCCCAATTCCTCTATATAGATCTTGATATCACTAGAGGGATCACCAGTAAGAAGAAGGAGGTCCTGATTCCTCTATACAGATCTTCATATCACTAGAGGGGTCACCAGCAGGAGGAAGAAGCTGGAGACCAAAATGGCTCCTCCATCAACACTGCCTTTGACAAGCAATTTTTCTCTCCTGAAACCCATTAAAGCCGGCCATAGACAGTTCAAGTCTCGGCCGGTTCTGCAGGCTGTTGAGAATGGACAATGGGTCAAAAGGGACAAAGGTCAAGGGACAAAATGGCTTGATTCCCCTATCAATGTGTTGATAGGGGAATGGAGCCATTTTGCTCCATCTCTGGATGGCTTTAGGGAAGAAACATATTAGGAGAGACTGGAGGAGCCCAAAGTATTTAAACTCAAAAATAAAAATGTATTATACTGCATTCTACCATTCCTTAGGTGCGTTGATTTCCTTGTTTTGAGTTTTTGTATTTTCATCAGGCAATGTCCCTGGTTTTAACCCAGGCCGCAAGTGAAACATGTCTTCCTTTGTTCATCTCCATGGCATGTGGGCTAATGGGGTTAGTAGTAGTTTGCACAGTAGTCATTTTTTTTCTTCCAGGTCATCTTACAGGAAGCGACAAGGGCATTGTATTTCTAGTGAGATCAACAGGCCGGTATTTTCTATACCAATATTGTTCATAGTTTGAATAAGAACTATGGTAGCCAGTGACTGTAAAGATGGGTAAGCTGCAATATATAACACATTTTTGGGTTCGGTTACACTTTAACCACTTAAGGTCCGCCCTATAGCAGTTTTACTGCTAGAGGGAGGCACCTCTGCACCGGATCAAGTATATATTCGTGATAAGGCTCTTCCGGGTAGTGGGCGCGCATGCGTGCCGGCTCGCTCTTGCTGTGATTTTACACAGCAGGTGCCCAACAGTGCGTATCACAGACTTGATGTCCGCAGGCACCCACCGATCATCCAGGGGAGAGGCAGAGCGGCGATCTGACAGGAGGGAAGGCATGGGTCCTGTGTCTCCGCAAAAGCAGGAACTAGGATCTATGTCTTCCCCTAGTAATAGCCCCTCCCACAGTTTAGTAAAACACTGGCTAGGCACACAGTTAACCCTTTGATTGCCCCTGATGTTAACCCCTTCCCAGCCACTGTCATTAGTACAGTGACAGTGCATATTTTTAGCACTGATCACTGTATTTGTGTCACTGGTCCCCCCAAAAGTGTCAAAAGTGTCAGAATGTCTGCTGCAATATCGCAATCTCCCCCTACCCCTGAGGAAGAGAAAAGGAACACATAGTGAAAAGTCTCAAAACGCGTTGGGTACATATATCTGCCGCAGTGTTGTACAGCGTAGCGGAATTAATGTGACATGCATCAGTTATATGAACAAACAATATGTACAATGTGTTGCTCCAGTTTCCTGTAAACATGTATATTTAGGATTGTATTGTCTACTTTAATTTGTAAGTGCCCATATATATTTTACTATTATTATTAGAATTATATTTTTTACTATATGCCTTATATTTCATTGGCCACTCACCCTGCTTGAAAGTCCCCCTTATAGAGGAGATAACTTGTATTTCAATTTTCAATATCGCAATCTAGTCGCTGATCACCGCCGTTACTAGTATAAAATAAATAAATTAATAAAAATATCCCATAGTTTAGTATAACTTTTGCGGAAACCAATCGATATACGCTTATTGGGATTTTTTACTAAAAAATATTACATTTATGAAGATTTTTTTTTGTAGATCTGTTTTACAGCAGGAAGTTAAAAATATTGTTTTTTTTTGTTTATTTTTTTCAAAATTGCCTGTCTTTTTTTTTTGTTTATAGCGCAAAAAATTTAAAAAAACGCAGAGGTGATTATTTTACAGAAAGTGTAGTTGATGCTTGGAATAGACTTCCAGCAGAGGCAGTGAGTCAGTTAACAGTAATGCCCTGTACACACGGTCGGATTTTCCGCCCGGAAAATGTGCGATCGCATTGTGTTGTCGGAAAATCCGACTGTGTGTGGGTTCCATCTGACTTTTTCCGTCGGATTTTCCGACGCACAAAGTTTGAGAGCTGGATATAAAATTTTCCCACAACAAAATTCAATCACATAAATTCCGATCGTGTGTAGACAGTTCCAATGGACAAAGTGCCAAGCATGCTCAGAATAAATAAATGAAGAGATCTTTATAGTCCCATAGTACGTGTTCTATGTCACCGCGTTCAGAACGATCGGATTTTCCGACAAATTTGCGCGACCGTGTATATGCAACACAGGTTTCAGCCAAAATCCGTCGTAAAAAATCCGTCAGATTTTGTGGTCGGAATGTCCGACCGTGTGTACAAGGCTTTAGTGAAGGTAAAGTGTATCTGAACCTTGAAATCAAAGTTGAGGACTCGAGTGTCCTCCAGCAGTGATCTGTATTTGGAACCAAAGGCATATCATACTTCGGCATTGGCCTCTTTTTAAGCCCATCGCATTCTCTGTAATGTTCCTAAGAGTTGAAAAAGCCAGAAAATACAGCACCGTTGATCCTTGCAGTCCTCCTCTGAAGGAACCCCTTCCTGTTTGTACTGTAACTGACCATGCTAGGCAGAGGATTAGATCCGTCTGACCTATGGGATGCCATTGCGATGCTCAATATGTCTGTAGTTCCGAATTCAGATTGCTACTGGAAGATATTTCACCGGCCTCTATGGAGTGAAAGATTTTTTGGGACCTGTGACATTGGCGGTAGCCCCCCAAGTGTCTTTTCTTCCGACTCCCACCGTCAGAGCTGGGGGAAGAAAAGGGACGTGAGCAGTCACATGACCACCAACAGAAGGCAAGAAAAAACAGATTTCTAGGACCAGTTGATCTTTTTCTGCTATCATCTGCTATGAGAGTCAGTGGATCAAATATAATCCTTGAAAGCCAAAGATGATTGATTTAGCTTGTCCTGTCAAGACCTTTGATTACCAGATCAATGACTATATGACATCCTATGGTCCCATCCAGGACTGTCAACAAAGGGCAGCACCATATACTGTATTTTAAAACAGCCTGATATTATAATTGGTTGAAAAAATTATGCTTCCCAAGCTCTTATCATCCCATGCCACGTACACACGATCGGAATTCTCGTCGGAAAAATCTCTGATGGTTTTCCCGACAGAATTCCGACGGAATTCGGCTCAAGCTGTCTTGCCTACACGTGATCACATCAAATTCCGATCGTTTATAACGCGGTAATGTACAACACGTATGACGTGACTAGAAAAAGGAAGTTCAATATCCAGTAGCCAATAGCTTCTGTCTCATAGTTGAATCTGAGCATGCGTGATTTTTGACATGTCGGAATTGCATACACACGATCGGAATTACCGATAGAAAGTTCTTCCGTCGAGAAAATTGAGAACATGCTATCAATTTTTGGCTGTCGGAAATTCGGACAGCTAAATTCCGATGGAGCATACACATGGTCATAGTTACAGAGGCGTAGATAAGGGGGGAGTCAAGGGGGACCAACCACCCCCCCCCCCCCCCTCCGAGCATCCATCAACTTTGCAGAAGCTAGGCTAGTGTAGACTTTCAGCTGTGAGAGTCCTTCAGAGGGGATGTCAAGAGGGAGGGACTTTTGTGAGAGTTTAAGCTTGACATTTACTGAGGAGGTAAGGGGGGCGGCAGCGGCCCCATGGCCCACTGCCTCATCAGTATGTTATGTCACCTGGGTACCCAAGGCTGAACACCCACCCACAGGGAAAAAAAATGATCTACGCCCATGCATAGTTATAGTTATCATACTTATCATAGTCATAGCTGTAGGAAGGGTCCTACCAAATACTAAAACATTCCATAAATAGACATCACAATTTTGCTGAATGTATGTGCCAGTCTTGAGTTTCAGGATAGATACATAAGTCAGTTAGGTTAACTTGCACTGATCCCTGTGTTTCTTCTCTTCTTCAGTACACCATCCCATCACCTCCGACCACAAAGGCCAATGGGAGTTGTAGTCCTGACACAGCAGAACTGATATTGACCTTTCCAAAAGGAAGTCTTTCCCTGACATTCAAAAAGGTATGGAGGATGAAGATTGGATGGTGAGACTTTTAAATGCTTTTAACCCTTGGAGTATTGCAATAAAGATACATAAATACGAGAGTACCCATTGAACTGAGTCTATTGGGTGGTGAGTTATAACAGGTGTAACACCCTTTACCTTAGGTAGGTGCTAGAGTAAGATTTTCCTTTGTCATGCAGGTAAATTGAAGCAGGCCTAGCCAAAAACTAGGCCTGTTTGTTTTGATCTGTGGGCTGGGAGTGGCCTAGAGTAGGCTGGTGACTCACAGCTAGCTTCACCTTTTCGGTTACCTTCCTTCTGCTTCTAGAAGCCTCTAGAAGGAAGCTGGGGGAGAAGAGTGGAGCTGTCTAGGGTGTTCTAAGGAGCTCTGACCAATCCCCAACCTGGATTGGCAGGGGGGAGGCCTTCTTAAATACCTAGAGTCAGCCCAGCTGGGGAGGTGTTGTTTGGGTGGAAGAACTGGAAATGAAGTATTAGTTTATCTGGGCCTTTGAGGAAGCTCCCCAGTCTGAGGGAGGTGACCTTGAGCCAGGGTCTAGGAGCTGAACAGGAACCCACACACAACTTAAGGAGGTCCTGAACAGGAGCAGGAGAGGACAGTGGGAAAGACTGCGGGGCAAGTCTACAGGAGGGATCCACCAGGTGTTGGTGAGTGACACACATCCAGGGACACTGGGGAGGCATGTCGGAGCAGATTGGGAGGATGCAATCTGAGATGGATGTAGAGCCATTAAGGTTTCATGGGCAGTAAAAGTAGGCAGTGGCGGCCAGGAGAACTGTTGGAGTCTAAAGAGGACTGACTGGGAGCAGAAGTCCACCAACGAGGGCATCTAGCATCAGAACTTTAATTTGCTACACAATAGTGGCCCTTGGTCCCTGCCTGTAATAAGGCACTTCTGCTAAGGTCTGGCTGAAACCAATGCCAGGCCTAACCATGTTCTAGCTGTGCCTGAAGAACTGTGCTGGAGGGAGAAGGAGAGATAGTCTGCAGTAAGTGCTGTGCAGAAGGAGAATACCTGAATTGTCCCATACCATGCAAGAATCTTTTTTTTCCTGGGCATCCTATGAATTCCTTAACCCCATCCAAGTTCTAATCCCTCAAAAAAACAAAAAATAGAAAAAAAACCCAAAGCTGATGGACTTGTTCATTGTCTTGGAATATGTGGAAGTGAATGCCAGGTTGAAAGGTGGGCCACATCACTCAGCAGGGGGTACCGCTACATTGGTATATGGGAGATGGTGGTGAGGAGTCACAGGCTATCCAGCAGGTAGCCTGTTGTAGCTATCACGGAAAGCATTTTCTAATAAGAGAGCGGCTATCAGAAAGGATAAGATAGACAGTTTGGTGTTTTGTAAAAATTATATTTATGGAATATTTTTCACTCTTTTTTTGAAGGACAAGAAGAAAAGTTCGTTTTATTTGGAGGTCATCAATGTTACCGTTCATGAAGGTAATACACCAAAAACAACTTCAAACTTCTAGAATACAATAGCAACAAAATCAAACCTTGGTTAGCGCTGTATGCAAATGTGTTATTTTAAAGGTCACACCTTCCAAAACTGACATTTTAATGAATGGGAAATGCTGGAAAGTTGGCCTCTTTTCATGGTTTCTTCTATTTTTGGGGGGACTTTGTTGGTGAGATCTCTGTGCTGAGCCCCTGACTCTGCTAGGGCTATTATGAGGAGCTCTCACCATCCTTTCTAGTTTTTTATATATATTTTTTTTATTTGACATTACCTACAATAGAAGAGGAGAAGCTAGAACACACAACATAGCACAAGGAACACCCAGAACTCCCAGAAGGACAGAAGAGGAGTTGAGAAATATGGGAGGGAGATCTTGCCACTAGAGGGTCTAAGCCCTTGTACACACGGTCGGAGATTCCGACAACCAAATCCGTTGGAGTAATTCCGACGGATTAATTCCAGAAGAGGTCCGGAAGTGATGTTGCATACACACAGTCGGACTAAGTTGTCAGAAAATCCGATTGTACATAACGTGATGATGGTATTTAGTTACAACGGGACTACGTTCAGGCTAGTAGCCAATAGCTTTGGTCTAGGAATTTGATCTGAGCATGCCTGGCACTTTGTCCGTCGGAGTAGGCTACACATGATCAGAGTATGTCCGATCGGAGCATTTTGTCGGAAAATTTTACCGGCAAGTTGGAAAAGTTGGTCCGTTGGATATTCCGACGGAAACAGTCCGATGCAGACCACACACAGTCGGAATATCTGACAAAACGGTCCGATAGGACACATTCCGTCGGAATCTCTGACCGCGTGTACAAGGGCCAAGACATATAAGAAGCCAGATGATAACTTTTCCCACCAGGCTCCGTCTGTATCATTTTTGGGTGAACTGACCATTTAAGCTCAGCACTGTATACTTCTGTACTTGTTCTAGTTATACTCAGTATTGTATATTCTCTTAACACCTGGAGTAATTTTCACAGTTGTTGACTTGTATAGCTTCCCCTAGCTAATTCCAATAATTGCTGCACAACTACAGATTTTACCCTTGTGCAGCACTGGTTCATTGCGTACCCATCCTAACCCTTGCTCGCCATTATATCCTTGGGGTTGATTTACTAAAGCTAGAGAGTGAAAAATCTGGTGCAGCTTTTTGTCAAAACTTAACTGAACAAGCTGAAGTTAGAAGCTAATTGGCTTCCATGTACAGCTGCACCAGATTGTGCAGCCTAGAGTTTTAGTAAATCAACCCCCTTGTGTCCTAGTAGTTTCTGCTCTACACTGTATAGTTGTGGCCCATTATCACCTATGACCATCTTTGTATGCTGGACCTGGTTACAACCAGTACTCACTCAAGACCAATGTTTCTCAACTCCAGTCCTCAAGGCGCCCAAACAGGTCATGTTTTCAGGAGTTCCCTCAGATGAAACGGCTGTGGTAATTGCTAAGGAAGCTAAACTGATCAAATCACCTGTGCAAAATAATGGTGATCCTAAAAACATGACCTGTTGGGGTGCCTTGAGGACTGGAGTTGAGAACAACCATATTTACAGACTGTCCTGGACCACCTCCTGTCCCTGGGAGCAGTGGTTCTGGTCTCCAGTGTTTCTGGAGGACTGGAGTTGAGAACAACCATATTTACAGACTGTCCTGGACCACCTCCTGTCCCAGGGAGCAGTGGTTCTGGTCTTCAGTGTTCACTCTAGACCAGTCTTCCTCAACTCCAGTCCTCAAGGTGCCCCAACAGGTCATGTTTTTAGGATTTCCCTCAGATGAAACGGCTGTGGTAATTGCTAAGGCAGCGAAACTGATTAAATCACCTGTGCAAAATAATGGAAATCCTGAAAAACATGATTAGTTGGGGCGCCTTGAGGACTGGAGTTGAGAACAACCATATTTACAGACTGTCCTGGACCACCTCCTGTCCCAGGGAGCAGTGGTTCTGGTCTCCAGTCTTTCTGGAGGACTGGAGTTGAGAAACACTGCTCTAGATAAAGCAAACCCCTTAGCCCAACAATATTGTATCCAGTCTTTCTCTAGTTTTACTAGTCCTTGTGTTTGGCTTCTAGTGTAATGACCCTTCTTTTCAATGCAGGCTGGATTACGACTCGTTTCCTTGTTGCCCTACTTGTGTTTTATTATTAATAATATTATATAGGATTTATATATAAGAGGAGTCAGTAAAATTACCACAAACATCGAGACATGAGGGTTAGGAGGGCCCTGACAATGAGAGCTAACAATCTAAAAGCGACAGATTAGTTATACAGGAAGGTGTTAACTGTTTGGAGTTAAGTTGATGGAGAAGGTAAAACTTCAGTTGCTAGGTAGAGGTGGGATAGGTTTCTCTGAGCTTTCAGGGATTGTCCAAAGGTGGACAGAGTGGGAGATAGCCGGACAGATTGGAGTAGGGCGTTCCAGAGGAGGGAAAAGGTTCTGGAGAAGTCCTGGAGGCAAGCATGGGAGAAAGTGAAGAAGGACATAGGGAGCAGGGGGTCCTGTGAGGAGCAAAGAAAATTTGAGTGATATTCTGAGATAAGGTTAGTGATGTAGCTTGGGACAGGGTTATTGATGCCTTTGTATGTTGTTAGTGGTTTGAATTTTATTTGTTGGGTGATTGGAAGCCAGTGGAGGGACTGGCAAAGAGGCGTAATGGACAATGAGCGGTTGGTAAGGTGGGTGAGTCTGGTAGTGGCATTCATGAGAGACTGAAGGGGACATGCCTGTGTAGAGATATTCCAATGTAGAAGGAGTTGCAATAGACAAAAAGGGCCTGAATTAGTTGCTTGGTGGTATCATTGGCTAAGAAGGGGCATTTATTTTTTTGGAAATGTTAGAGGTCAAAGTGGCAAGATGTTGACAATGATTGGATGTGGGGTCGGAAGGAGAGGTCAGAGTCTAGGATTACACCTAGCATTATGGGAGGGACTGATAGTTGTGTTATTGATCTTGATGGAAAGGTCTAGTGGGTTGTGATATGGGTGATGGCCACTGTACTTTCTTTATATCAGTCTAGGCAGGTATACAGTAGTACTGTTCACTTTGTATACTAGTTTTTATCCATGTCCAACCTCGGTTCCTTGGATACCAGCCCCCAACATCATTTGCCTTACTGACCTCTGCAGTCATACTTAGACATACGCTCTCTTTTTTTTTCCTTCACAGGGAGGACCTCTAAAGGAGCGAATGTATCTCTAAATGGGATGGTTACCCCACTTGGGCATTCTTTTACCTGTAAAGAGGTGGACTTGGAGGTTTCTTCCAGTGTGAAACTTGCATTAAAGGATGTCAAGGCTCAGGCCTTTGAACTGAAAGGTGGAAATTTCGGACCAGGTAAGTTTTGCTGGGAAGATAATATTGATAAGTGTGTTATCTGCATGTTTAGCTAATGACCAAACCCTCCAGAGGAAACTTGTTCTAAGAGAACAACATGGTCTACAACTTCTGACCTCTCCTCTTAAAAAATACTGTTTGCCTGGCTGGCCCTTGTACTACACAGTAGGTTGATCTAATATTGAACTGTCAGATTGTAATGTGTGTGGTGAGCTTTAAGTGCTGTCTGAGGACACAGAGTGGATTTTCTCTTAGGCACTGTCCCAGTACACTGAGTAGATTTTCCCTTAGGCACTGTCCCAGTACACTGAGTAGATTTTCTCTTTGGTGCTGTCCCAGTACATTGAGTGGATTTTCTTAGGCACTGTCCCAGTACAATGAATAGATTCTCTCTTATGCTCTGTCCCAGTACAATGAGTAGATTCTCTCTTAGGCACTGTCCCAGTACATTGGTAGATTCTCTCTTAGGTGCTGTCCCAGTACACTGAGTAGATTTTCTCTTAGGCACTGTCCCAGTACAATGAGTAGATTCTCTTAGGCACTGTCCCAGTACAATGAGTAGATTTTCTTAGGCACTGTCCCAGTACACTGAGTAGATTTTCTCTTAGGCACTGTCCCAGTACAATGAGTAGATTCTCTTAGGCACTGTCCCAGTACAATGAGTAGATTCTCTTAGGCACTGTCCCAGTACAATGAGTAGATTTTCTTAGGCACTGTCCCAGTACACTGAGTAGATTTTCTTAGGCACTGTCCCAGTACACTGAGTAAATTTTCTCTTAGGCACTGTCCCAGTACACTGAGTAGATTTTCTTAGGCACTGTCCCAGTACACTGAGTAGATTTTCTTAGACACTGTCCCAGTACACTGAGTAGATGTTCTTAGGCACTGTCCCAGTACACTGAGTAGATTTTCTTAGGCACTGTCCCAGTACACTGAGTAGATTTTCTTAGGCACTGTCCCAGTACACTGAGTAGATTTTCTTAGATACTGTCCCAGTACACTGAGTAGATGTTCTTAGGCACTGTCCCAGTACACTGAGTAGATTTTCTTAGGCACTGTCCCAGTACACTGAGTATATTTTCCCTTAGGCACTGTCCCAGTACACTGAGTAGATTTTCTTGGACACTGTCCCAGTACACTGAGTAGATTTTCTTAGGCACTGTCCCAGTACACTGAGTAGATTTTCTGTTATGCGCTGTCCCAGTACATTGAGTAGATTTTCTCTTATGTGCTGTCCCAGTACACTGAGTAGATTCTCTCTTAGGCACCATCCCAGTACATTGAGTAGATTTTCTCTTATGTGCTGTCCCAGTACACTGAGTAGATTCTCTCTTAGGCACCGTCCCAGTACACTGAGTAGATTCTCTCTTAGGCACCGTCCCAGTACACTGAGTAGATTCTCTCTTAGGTGCTGCCCCAGTACACTGAGTAGATTTTCTTAGGCACTGTCCTATTGCACTCATTCGATTTTCTAGTGCTTTGAGTAGGACATTTTAGTGTATGGCCAGCTTTAAAGTGAAATAGTGGCAGTGGAAATTTGCTTTCCCAAATTCCAGGGTTGCTGTGACCAGACCTCACTGTCCTCCAAAGAATGACTGTTATTCTTAAAGAGACTTTGTCACCATCAAAAAACAAAAAAATGGGTAAAGACATAGGAAAATCAAGCATATTGAATGCTTACTAAATTTTTTCCTTTCCATGTAAGATGTTTTATTCATTTGCAATATGCCTTGGTAGAAAATGTGACTACTCCAGGAAGAGTCAATTCTCAAGCACATCCCCCACCCTCCTTGCATGTCATAGCCCTCTCCATTTCTGCAAGTGTCTAATTCAGTGATTCTCAATTTAAAGTTCCTCCAAAAGTTGCTAGGGGTTCCTTCAGCATTGGGCAATTTCTGCATCTCAGAAGAAGTTCCCACTGACACCACTGACCTTTTTAGCTCTCTGTAAGGAGGTAATTCTTCCCAATGACCACAAGTGTAAGGACCATTCTTCCCACTGACCATCACACTAATGTATCATAAGTTGTAGATTTCTCATTTTTAGCAGGGGTTCTCCGAGACCAGAGAACTATTTCAAGGGTTCCTCTGTGGTGTTGAGAAAGGCTGGTCTAATTACTGTCTATCTTAGCCCAGTTCCTCTGCCCCCCCCCCCCCCCCCCTCACTTCCCTACATAACCTTTTATGCAGCTGCTAAGGGAGAAGCAAAGAGGGAACTAGAGTGTCACTCGAGTAACCGCCCTGAGTCTGCCGGGGCTGCTGATATCACATCCAAGATGGCGGCACCCAGCAGGGTCTCAGGGCTTATGGATGTCCATACAAAGGCGGATTTACAGGTAAATCACATGAATATGTTAAATGCACATAGAATATTATGGAAAGATTTTGATGAATTATCTGGTGATGGGGTCTCTTTAAGGTGTATGAAGACTGCCAAATTCTGTCCTGTAAATTTACTCTTTTATGTTGGGCCATCTGTTTGTTGTGAGGTTGTTTCTCTCCAATGCACAAGTCTTTACATCCTTCACTACACTAAACTGCATATACCAAGTTACTTCGCTTGTGTTTGATCTTTGGGATGCACCAGCTTCTCAGTGTATTGCTTGGCTACAAAGACAAGACTTCGTTCAGGGATATAAAGCCTATTTGAATTTAATTTAAATGTGAAAGAGAGAGGGAACAACCTGCACTACTGCTCACAATGGTTTGTAATTTGAATAGTTCTTTCTTCTCACCACACATTTCCTCTCCTACCTATAGAAAAGGGAACTAGCATATTCTCAATGGACCATGGTCACCAACACGGTGTGATTCCGTTGCTATTTATGGACCAGAGGTAGATTATGCATTGCTCACTTCTCTAGTGAAAGCTAAAGATCTAAATAGAGGTATCAAGACCTCCTTCCACCTGCTGGTGGTCCCTTTAGTGATATAAAGATATATATATATATATATATATATATATATATATATATATATATATATATAGAGGAATCAAGACCTCCTTCCTCCAGATGGTGATCCCTCTAGTGATATAAAGATCTATATAGAGGAATCAGGACCTCCTTATTCATGCTGGTGACCTCTCTAGTGATATAAAGATCTATATAGAGGAATCAGGACCTCCTTCTTCCCGCTGGTGACCCCTCTAGTGATATAAAGAACTATATAGAGCAATCAGGACCTCCTCCTTCATGCTGGTGATCCCTCTAGTGATATCAAGATCTTTATAGAGGAATCAGGAACTCCTTCCTCCTGCTGGTGATCCCTCTAGTGATATAAAGATCTATATAGAGGAATCAGAACCTCCTTCTTCATGCTGGTGACCCCTCTAGTGATATCAAGATCTATATAGAGGAATTATGACCTCCTTCCTCCTGCTGGTGACCCCTCTAGTGATATAAAGATCTATATAGAGGAATCAGAACCTCCTTCTTCATGCTGGTGACCCCTCTAGTGATATCAAGATCTATATAGAGGAATCAGGACCTCCTTACTCCTGCTGGTGATCCCTCTAGTGATATAAAGATCTATATAGAGGAATCAGGACCTTCTTCCTGCTGCTGGTGATCCCTCTAGTGATATAAAGATCTATATAGAGGAATCCGGACCTCCTTCTTCATGCTGGTGACCTCTCTAGTGATATAAAGATCTATATAGAGGAATCAGGACCTCCTTACTCCTGCTGGTGATCCCTCTAGTGATATAAAGATCTATATAGAGGAATCAGGACCTTCTTCCTGCTGCTGGTGATCCCTCTAGTGATATAAAGATCTATATAGAGGAATCCGGACCTCCTTCTTCATGCTGGTGACCCCTCTAGTGATATAAAGATCTATATAGAGGAATCAGGACCTCCTTCCTCCCACTGGTGATCCCTCTAGTGATATAAAGATCTATATAGAGGAATCAGGACCTCCTTCTTCCCGCTGGTGACGCCTCTAGTGATATAAAGAACTATATAGAGCAATCAGGACCTCCTCCTTCATGCTGGTGATCCCTCTTGTGATATCAAGATCTTTATAGAGGAATCAGGAACTCCTTCCTCCTGCTGGTGATCTCTCTAGTGATATAAAGATCTATATAGAGGAATCAGAACCTCCTTCTTCATGCTGGTGACCCCTCTAGTGATATCAAGATCTATATAGAGGAATCAGGACCTCCTTACTCCTGCTGGTGATCCCTCTAGTGATATAAAGATCTATATAGAGGAAACGGGATGTCCTTTCTGCTGGTGACCCCTCTAGGGAAAGCTCTATGAAGTGAGGGGAAATCCCCTCTTGGACAGCTGTCACCTGAACAGGTGTCCCTATTGGAAGTTTCCCCTCTTCTCTTGTTGTGGTATATACTAAATGAGTTTAATTAAATTGAAATAGAAAATGCCATTTTTCATTCACCCATATTACTCAGAACTGCCAATTTTGCAATATGTACAGTGGGGAGAATTATTATTTAATCCCCTGCAGATTTTGTAAGTTTGCCCACTTACAAAGAAATTAAGGATCTATCATTTTTATCATAGATGTATTTTCAATGATAGAGACACAATTAGACATGTGCAAAAGGAAAAAAATGTGTTTAGTTTTAATTTGTTAATTAATTAATTTTGTTTAGTTATATTCGTTAAATTTGTGCTTTGGGGGGGGACCCCAAAACACCCTCCCATGTTGGGGGGGATGTAGCCTGGTATGGTTCAGGAGGGGGCCTGCCAGGTTGCGTGCTCGGATAAGGGTCTGGTATCGATTTTGGAGAGGACCCCCACTCAATTTTTTTAAAATTTTTGACTCGGGTTCCCTTTAAAATCCATGCCAGAACTGAAGGGCCTGGTATGGATTTTGGGGGGACTCCCACGCATTTTTTTTTAAATTTTGGTCCAGGGTTCTCCTTAATATTCACAGCAGGCCCAAAGGGCCTAGTAATGGACTGGGGAGGACCCCATGCTCTTTTTTTTCCAATGATTTTTTATCTATATTGTCGAGACCTGACAATTCATTACAGCCGCAAGCAGTTTTAAATTACATTTTTTCCTTTAGAAATGTAATTTTGCTGTGGTATTGTTCTAAACATGGGAAAGATGTGCTAATTTACAAGCAGACCAAGGACACCCCTCAGACACGATATTTAAAGGAATATTTCATTTTTATTGTTTTCACTTTAAGCATTATTAAAATCACTGCTCCCGAAAAAGCGTCAGTTTTTTTTTGCATTGATACATGTCACCTGGGGAGGACCCGGGTCCCCAAACACAATATCTTGCATATAAGCCTTTAAAATTAGCACTTTTGATTTTTTCATGTTTGTGTCCCATAGGCATGCGCACAAATTTTTTGGGCTGTTCGCAAGTTTTGGTGCGAATCGAACCGGGGGGGGGGGGGTTGTTTGTGTAATGCGTACACACGACCAGACTTTCCGGCACACTAGGTCCGACGGTCTTCCAGACTGACTTTTCAGCGGAGTTCCGACAGACTTTCCGAACGAACGGACTTGGCCACATGCGAATGGACTAAGTCCGTTCGAAAGTCCATTCATTTTGAATGTGATGACGTACGACGGGACTAAAAAAGGAAGTTCAATGGCCAGTAGCCAATAGCTTCCCTTTGCGTCATATTTGGTCCGTCGGACTAACATACAGACGAACGGTTTTCCCGATAGGAATTTCGTCTGTCGGGCAGATTTGGTCGGATTTTTTTAATGAAAACCGATCTAATTAGCCCACACACACACGATTGGATTGTCCGACGGACTGATTCCGTCAGACCTAGTCTGCCGGAAAGTCCGGTCGTGTGTACGTGGCATTAAGCTCATCCCTACTGGTCACCAACTACAAGAAAGGTCTGACCTCTGTGCTTGTCAACAAGGGTTTCTCCACCAACTACTAAGTCATGTTTTGCTTGAGGATCAAATACTTATTTTACTCACTGCACTGCAACTTAATTTATAGCATTTGCTTTATTTTTATTTTTTCTGGATTTTTGGTTGATGTTCTGTCGCTATCATTTAAAATGCATCTATGATAAAAAATGATAGACCCTTAATTTCTCTGTAAGTGAGCAAATTTATAAAACCTGCAGGGGATCAAATCATTATTTCCACCCCCCCCCCCCCCCCCCAATGTATTATGGAGCGATGAAGAATGTTACAAAGTTGTGAAAAGATGTAACAGTACGTCTCTTTTTCCCTTGCAGAGATGAACTGCTCCTCTTCCCCCTCTCACAATAAGACGGTGCCGATCGTGGTGGGGATCGTCCTCGTGGTGCTGATCATCGCTGTGGTGGCTGCGTACGTGATTGCTCGTAAATTACGCCACAGATCTGCCGGATACCAACCTCTGTAACACCTTTTTTGGGAGGACAAACCAACATAGATCAGAGCTCCACCATTAAAAAAAAAAAAAAGAAAAAAAAAAGATAACTTTTTCTGTTATGTTTTTTTAAATTGTTTCCATTTGTGTCTTTTTTTTTACTTTTTGTATATTTTTCAACCCTTTTTTTCCAATCTCAAACGATCAACTTGCTGTTTATTTGTGAGTGATTTAGAAAAGCTGTAGGTTATTTATGTTTGTTATTTAAAATAAAGGGAAACCAATGACGATGTTCACTCATCGATGTAGTAAATTACAATTCTTGTACGATGTCTTGGGTGCATTGACTGGTTGGGCAACTTCATGGCAAATGAGGTTTAACCTTGATAAATTATAAAAAGTTCTGAATGTGGGGGGAGGGGGGGGGGTAAAAACATTCATCCATCATATCACAGGGGTCTCTAAACATTCTAAACAAGGGACCGGTTTATTGTCCTTCAGACTCTATAGGAGGGCCAGACTTTGGCCAACAGGAGTGGAAATGTTCCTAGTATTAGACATTTGCACTGACATTTTTTTTTTAATTTTCGTTTTTATTTGTTTTTTTTGCTTTTTTTGGAAATTGGAAAATTTGAGAATTCCTAAATCCGAAAATTCGAATTTTCAAATTTCCGAATTCTCGGATTTTCGGAATTCGAAAATTCAAAAATGATAAAATCCGAAAATCTGAAAGAAAGAAAATCAGTAAAATTTGAAATAATAACTAACTTTTAAATTATAGGTATTGGAATTTCTTTTCAAATTTGGCTGTATGTGAATGTAACGAATACAAATTTATCTGAATTTACGAATTATCCGAAATAATGAATGCCGCGTCTAAACAAATGGAATGAAACAAATTAATAATAACAATAATAATAATAATAAAACCTTTTTATTATAATTTATTATTATTAGATTGTGACGTTCCATTCATTTAGATGTGGCATTCGTTATTTCAGATAATCCGTAACTTCGGATAAATTTGACTTTCCTCATTTTGAATTTTCAAATTTCCGAAAACTTTGGAAATTTGAAAATTAGAAAATTTTAAATGTCTGAAATTTCGAATTTCCCAAATTCCCAAATTTCAAAACTTTGAATTTTTGAAAATTCAAAATTCTGAAATTCGATAAATGGAATATTCGGAAATTTCAGAATTAGCGACTTTGTCAAAATTTGTTAAAAAACGAATTCGGAACTACGCGAATTGCACATGTCTACTTAGTATCAGTGGAAGTAAACTTCTGTTATTACTTCCCCATCATTGGTATCATAGGAAGGAATAGTGCCCCATTATTGGTATCATAGGAAGGAATAGTGCCCCATTAGTGGTATCATAGGATGGAATAGTGCCCCATTAGTGGTATCATAGGATGGAATACCGCCCCGTTAGTGGTATCATAGGAAGGAATAGCGCCCCATTAGTGGTATCATAGGAAGGAATAGTGCCCCATTAGTGGTATCATAGGAAGGAATAGTGCCCCATTATTGGTATCATAGGAAGGAATAGTGCCCCATTATTGGTATCATAGGAAGGAATAGTGCCCCATTAGTGGTATCATAGGATGGAATACCGCCCCGTTAGTGGTATCATAGGAAGGAATAGCGCCCCATTAGTGGTATCATAGGAAGGAATAGTGCCCCATTAGTGGTATCATAGGAAGGAATAGTGCCCCATTAGTGGTATCATAGGAAGGAATAGTGCCCCATTAGTGGTATCATAGGAAGGAATAGTGCCCCATTATTGGTATCATAGGAAGGAATAGTGCCCCATTAATGGTATCATAAGAAGGAATAGCGCCCCGTTAGTGGTATCATAGAAAGGAATAGCGCCCCATTATTCGTATCATAGCAAGGAATAGCGCCCCATTAGTGGTATCATAGGAAGGAATAGTGACCCATTAGTGGTGTCATAGGAAGGAATAGCGCCCCATTAGTGGTATCATAGGAAGGAATAGTGCCTCATTAGTGGTATCATAGGAAGGAATAGTGCTCCATTAGTGGTGTCATAGGAAGGAATAGCGCCCCATTAGTGGTATCATAGGAAGGAATAGTGCTCCATTAGTAGTATCATAGGAAGGAATAGTGCCCCATTAGTAGTATCATAGGAAGGGATAGCGCCCCATTAGTGGTATTATAGGAAGGAATAGTGCCCCATTAGTGGTATCATAGGAAAGAATAGTGCCCCATTAGTGGTGTCATAGGAAGGAATAGCGCCCCATTAGTAGTATCATAGGAAGGAATAGCGCCCCATTAGTGGTATCATAGGAAGGAATAGCGCCCCATTAGTGGTATTATAGGAAGGAATAGTGCCCCATTAGTGGTATCATAGGAAAGAATAGCGCCCCATTAGTGGTGTCATAGGAAGGAATAGCGCCCCATTAGTGGTATCATAGGAAGGAATAGTGCCCCATTAGTGGTATCATAGGAAGGAATAGTGCCCCATTAGTGGTATCATAGGAAGGAATAGTGTCCCATTAGTGGTGTCATAGGAAGGAATAGCGCCCCCTTCATTGGCATCATAGGAAGGAATAGTGCCCCATTAGTTGTAACATAGGAAGGATTAGTGCCCCATTAGTGGTGTCAGGTGGGAGAATAGCGTCTTGATCAGTGAGAGGGATAGTCCCTCAAGGGCCGGATTAAGGCAAGCAAAGGGCCGCAGTTTGGAGATCTCTGTCATATAATGTAGGGGAAGTACAACTGGGGGAAGTCAATGGTGAAGAACATGCCTGATGAAGGGGTCCCGTGTGGCTCCGAAACCTTACTTTGGACACATTCTGGAAGATCCATGGTGTGCTGGTCGCATTCTTTTGCTCTGACTATCCTCGGGTTCCAGCTGGGGGGTCTCTGCAGCACCCACTTACACACAACCATCTCTTCAAGAACAATTTGAGTTGGGGAAATAGTGCATTTGGATCAATTGTGGAGAAGGATGTGGATGTCCCTCTAGATCATAGACCTAATAATAACATGCAATACCAGTAAAAAGAGATATAAAGTCTAGAGCAGCCATTCTCAACCAGGGTTCCTCCAAAAGTTGCTAGGGGTTCCTTGTGCTTTGGCTGATTGACCTCCTATCTTAAGGTGTCTGCATAGTTCTGAGGTCAATGCCACTTGGTAGAGCCAGTTGCATGAAGCCAACAGAGCAGCCAACCTTCTTAACCAGGGTTCCTCCAAAAGTTGCTAGGGGTTCCTTGAGCTTTGGCTGATTGACCTCCTATCTTAAGGTGTTTGCATAGTTCTGAGGTCAATGGCACTTGGTAGAGCCAGTTGCATGAAGCCAACAGAGCAGCCAACCTTCTCAACCAGGGTTCCTCCATAAGTTGCTAGGGGTTCCTTGAGCTTTGGCTGATTGACCTCCTATCTTAAGGTGTCTGCATAGTTCTGAGGTCAATGGCACTTGGTAGAGCCAGTTGCATGAAGCCAACAGAGCAGCCAACCTTCTCAACCAGGGTTCCTCCAAAAGTTGCTAGGGGTTCCTTGAGCTTTGGCTGATTGACCTCCTATCTTAAGGTGTCTGCATAGTTCTGAGGTCAATGGCACTTGGTAGAGCCAGTTGCATGAAGCCAAAAGAGCAGCCAACCTTCTCAACCAGGGTTCCTCCAAAAGTTGCTAGGGGTTCCTTGAGCTTTGGCTGATTGACCTCCTATCTTAAGGTGTCTGCATAGTTCTGAGGTCAATGCCACTTGGTAGAGCCAGTTGCATGAAGCCAACAATCTTTTTGGGCCGCCTCATTCCACATGACCACAAATGTAAGAGCCATTTGTTTTTACTGACCAGTGTGACCACCAATGAATTGGTTTTAGTAAGGGTTCCTTGAGACTAGAAAATGATTTCAAGGGTTCCTCCAGGATAACATTTTTGAGAAAGACAGGTCTGCAGAGAGAGAGAGACAAAATGCCCCATGCAAAGGATTTGTAGCACTCTCCCCCAAAATGGCCCTCTGGTTTGGTTTCAAGGTTCCTTCCACAATAAGAGCACCAGCAGCCAGGCACACAGTGTCAGTCACTCTTCTGGCTCAATGATCAACCCAGGGAGATGCCTGCCCAGCCGGGTACACACTCACGGGTTCCAATGATGTGAAGATGATAGGTATCAGTTGGATTCACAGCATCTGTTAAGACTGCGGAAATGCGGCCTAGTCATTTCTTGCCCAAAGCAGGAAGATGTCCAAAAGGAGTTGGGACCCTACGCTTTCCCTCCTCTTCAGGAACCTTTCCCTACTGCTAGTACTGTCCCGAACAGGTGACCACCAATGAATTGGTTTTAGTAAGGGTTCCTTGAGACTAGTGCTACACTGTACCCAAACACATTTTTTTATAATTTTTCCCCCCACAAATAGAGCTTTCTTTTGGTGGTATTTAATCACCACTGGGGTTTTTATTATTTGCGCAAAAATAAAAAAAAGACCAAAAATTTTGAAAAGAGAGATTTTCTCTTGAAAACGGTTTCCCTTTTTTCGTTGAGTATGACCCCATTTTGCAACAACAGTTACAAAACCCATCATGTGACATTCCATAGAGGAAGTTTAAGGTTGCGTTTCCTGAACTTGGCAACGATTGAAGATTCCAGATGTTTGTAACTTTCAGCTTTGAAATGGAAAAGAAATTACGAAGGGCTGCTGGCAGGACAAAAACGTCAAGTCAGATGGAAAAACCTATCAGAGGAGGAGGATGGCTTGATCAGGGCCGAAGTATTGTGAGATTTTTGCACCTTTATAGCCAACGTGTACGCAGGTGTGGAATCTTGAAAAACGTCTGCACTTAGGGACCTGAAGCCTTCTGAGATGTTTGATATGAAGACCTACCTCCCAACTTTCGAACTTCAGAATGAGGGGGTGTGGGCAGGCTTACCTGTTTTTGCATTAGTGAGTGCAAATATGAGATCGCTCAGCACCAAGGTACACCCGCTGAGAGACCACATATTTGCATGCGGCTTGCGCCAAGAGGTTAAAGAAGAACTTCATAATGCAGGGGACAGGAGTGTAATCCACAGAATGCAGGGAACAGAAGTGTTATGCACAGAATGCAGGGGGTGGGAGTGTTATGCAGAGAATGCAGGGGGTAGGAGTGTTATGCACAGAATGCAGGGAACAGAAGTGTTTTGTACAGAACGCAGGGAATAGAAGTGTTATGCACAGAATGCAAGGGGCAGGGGTGTTATGCACAAAATGAAGGGAACAGGAGTGTTATGCACAGAATGCAGGGGGTAGGAGTGTTATGCACAGAATGCACGGGACAGGAGTGTAATCCACAGAATGCAGGGAACAGAAGTGTTATGCACAGAATGCAGGGGGTGGGAGTGTTATGCAGAGAATGCAGGGGGTAGGAGTGTTATGCACAGAATGCAGGGAACAGAAGTGTTTTGTACAGAACGCAGGGAACAGAAGTGTTATGCACAGAATGCAAGGGGCAGGGGCGTTATGCACAAAATGCAGGGAACAAGAGTGTTATGCACAGAATGCAGGGGGTAGGAGTGTTATGCACAGAATGCACGGGACAGGAGTGTAATCCACAGAATGCAGGGAACAGAATGCAGGGGGTGGGAGTGTTATGCCGAGAATGCAGGGGGTAGGAGTGTTATGCACAGAATGCAGGGAACAGAAGTGTTTTGTACAGAACGCAGGGAACAGAAGTGTTATGAACAGAATGCAAGGGGCAGGGGTGTTATGCACAAAATGCAGGGGGCAGGAGTGTTATGCTCATAATGCAGGGGGCAGGAGTGTTATGCACAGAATGCATGGGACAGGAGTGTTATGCACAGAATGCAGGGGGCAGGAGTGTTATGCTCAGAATGCATGGGACAGGAGTGTTATGCACAGAATGCACGGGACAGGAGTGTTATGCACAGAATGCAGGGGGTAGGAGTGTTATGCACAGAATGCTGGGAACAGAAGAGTTTTGTACAGAACGCAGGGAACAGAAGTGTTATGCACAGAATGCAAGGGGCAGGGGTGTTATGCACAAAATGCAGGGGACAGGAGTGTTATGCACAGAATACAGGTGTAGCGCCGGCTCCTGAAGAGCACGCGCTATGTGTTTTTCTCATTTAACATTCCTGGAACCACAGTTTGGTTTTGGGTTCAATTACACCAAATTGTGGTCTCAGTACCAGTCTGGCTGGATTGCACTGTGTTCTGCTTGGCTATAGGTGGCGCTGTCATCTCTGGCAGGTGTGAGAACGCAGTTCAGCTGGGTGCATTGGGTGCCATCTTTCTCGGAATCAACTCAGTGGGCGGGTCGTCCTGCTTTGCATTCTGGTAGAGGGTACTTAAAGGAGTTGTAAAGGTAAATGTTTTTTCATCTTAATGCATTCTATGCATTAAGGTGAAAAAACATCTGACACTGCCTGCGCCCCAAGCACCCCCGTTTTACTTACCTGACCCCTCGAAAATCCCGCGCTCGCCCCCGCTGTCCTCTTCACCGTTCAGCCTGGCCCCTGATTGGCTGGAGTGGATGGATGGAAAGCAGCGCAGCCATTGGCTCGCACTGCTGTCAATCACAACCACTGATGCGGAGCGCCGGGGGGCGGGGCCATGTGATACAGCGAACGGCTATAGCCACCGGCTGTATCACAGGAGCGCGCCCGCAGGTGCATCTCACCATGCGAGGGAGCTTGTATGAACGTGAGAAGTACCTGCGGGAGGAAGCAGAGACAGCCGCCGAGGGACCCCAGAAGAGCAGGTTCGGGGCCACTCTGTGCAAAACGAGCTGCACAGTGGAGGTAAGTATAACATATAACTTATGCATTAAGTCCAGAGCACAGAGTTCAGGGGTGCACCACACACAGACTACAGTGCTCAGGGGTGCGCTACACACAGAGTACAGAGTTCAGGGGTGTGCTACATACAGAATGCAGAGTTCAGGGGTGCACTACACACAGAGCGCAGAGTTCAGGGGTGTGCTACACGCAGAGTTCTGGGGTGTGCTACACACAGAGCGCAGAGTTCCTGGGTGTGTGACACACATGGAGCACAGAGTTCCTGGGTGTGCTACACACAGAGTGCAGAGTTCGGGGCTGTGCTACACATAGAGCGCAGAGTTCAGGGGTCTGCTACATACAGAGTGCAGTGCTTAGGGGTGCGCTACACAAAGAGCGCAGAGTTCGGGGGTGCACTACACAAAGAGCATGGAGTTCAGGGGTGCGCTACACACAGACTACAGTGTTCAAGGGTGTGCTACACACAGAGCACAGAGTTCAGGGGTGTTCTACATACAGAGTGCAGTGCTTAGGGGTGCGCTACACACAGAGTGCAGAGTTCGGGGGTGCACTACACAAAGAGCATGGAGTTCAGGGGTGCGCTACACACAGACTACAGTGCTCAAGGGTGCGCTACACACAGAGCACAGAGTTCAGGGGTGTGCTACAGAGTGCAGTGCTTAGGGATGTGCTACACACAGAGCGCAGAGTTCAGGGGTGCGCCACACACAGAGTGCAGAGTTCCTGGGTGCGCTACAAACAGAACACAGAGTTCTGGGGTGTGCTACACGCAGAACAGAGAGTTTAGGGGTGTGCTACACAGAGCGCAGAGTTCAGGGGTGTGCTACACACAGAGTGCAGAGTTCAGGGGTGTGCTACACACAGAGTGCAGAGTTCAGGGGTGTGCTACACACAGAGTGCAGAGTTCAGGGGTGCGCTACACACAGAGCGCAGAGTTCAGGGGTGCGCTACACACAGAGCGCAAAGTACATGGGCTAGAGGTGGTGGAACTGAGTTCTAGCTGAAAAAAAGCTCTTCTTCTGGGTAAGGGGTGAAACGAGACACAGTGCACACCTGTCGACAAGTCTCAGTGCTGTTACATGGGCGTAGTGCAACACAGAAGGGATAGAAGGGGACAGAAACAGAATCAGACTCTTACATAGCAAAAACCTACCTCATTTACACTGGGGGAAAAAGATCTGTCAGAGACCTGTGTGTTTCCAACACCTTCAGCTTTGGATTGCCAGCCACAACAATTTTGCAAACAGCTCTGACAGATTTGTTGTTTTTATGGCCCTTTTTCACTTTAACTCCAGCCAAAGTTGTTCTTTTTGGATGTAACTTTTGCCAACTATCTTTTTTTTTTTTTGCAGCCCATGTCCTTATTTATCAAGGCACCCTTCCTATTTAACAAAACAGGAAGTAAAAAGCAATAAACGCAGATTTTTAGTAGAGTAGGGAAGATTTAGAACCTTGATCAGGATATCATTCCTGATTGTGTCCTCATTGGGGAGATTCCCTCCTGATTTTCTGTGCAAGTGCTGGATGTCAAAACAAGAGAACATCTTCACAGCATGGACACAGCAATAAAAACCCAACAGAAGATGTAACCCTACCCTACATCATCCAAAAATAAGCCTTTTGGTGGGCTTAAAAAAAAAAAACACTGCTGCTTAAATGATGAGACCTACAGAGTCTCTTTCCCCATAACAATAAAACTATCATCAGCATTTTCTCATTATACTTCTACTTTAGAGTGTGTGGGCTTCCCTGTGGACAGCTTATATTTGTCCCCTTATCTAGATTTACTGCTGGGAGGACCTCTGAGGTCTGACACTGGCAGCCCAGCCTGACACCCTACAGATGCTCACAGCTCCTGTGTGTGCATAACAGCAAATAACAGATCCATGTAGAGGACTTGCACACTGTTATGTACTCTCAGGAGCTGGAAAATAGTGTGTGAGGTCAAGTGAATGCCATGCCAGCAATTGTCAGACATCAGGCAACCTGCTCCTTGACACTTAAGCTAAAGCCCCATAAAAGAAGATGTCTTATTTACATATGTAGCAGCGGGCTCCTGAAAAGCACATGCTATGTTTTCAAAATTAAAGCTTTACCCAAACCACAGTTTGGTTTGTGCCAATTTGACTAAATTTGGCTCCTGTGTTAGGACGATGAGATGTTCAGCTTGGCCACAGGGGGGCGCTTACAAACGGTGCCTTGGGTGAACTTGCGTCATCCAGGAGGTTGACTTGCTTGAGTACTTATCTTGCTGGTCATTGTGAAATTCTCTAATGCTACAGCTACTAGTCTCCGAACCTGAACCCTGACAGTGCAGTTGTCCCTAGAAATATAAAGAATATAAAGAATTCTGTTGCTCGTTTAAAAAAAAAAAACTCTCCATCATTGCTAATAAAACCTTTCTGACTCTGGTGTACATAATGTGACTTTTGGCTCCAGCAGGTACACTTCCCTCTCGAGAAATCACACTTCCCTCTCTGAGACTACTCTTCTCCCTTAACCACATGTGCATCCTATGCTCTTTCTGTTTCAGAATGACTATATCCCTGTCTACAAATCCAGATCCATAAAGACATGGTTTGACCAGTTTGGTGTGGAGGAATTCCAGTGTCCTGCACAGAGCCCTGACCTCAACCCTATTTTACCTTTGGACCTTTGTGATGAATTGAAGTACTACCAATTGTGACTCAGGTCTCCTTTCAAACCAACATCAGTACCTGACCTCACAAATGGGCACACATTCCCACAGACACCCTATTAAATCTTGTGAAATGTCTTCCCAGAAGAGTGGGGGATGTTATAGCTGCAAAAAAAGGGGAGGGGGCTCAATATCAATGGTGATGGTTTTGGAATGGGATGACCAACAAGCTGATATAGGTGTAATAGGTGAATGTACTTGAGTGTCCTGCACAGAGCCCTGGCCTAAACCCTACTGAACACTTCTGGGATGAATTGGAACACTGATGGTGAGCCAGGCCTTCTCATCCAAATGTTCTTTTGTCTGTTTGGACACAAATTCTCACAGAAACACTCCAAAAATCATGAGGGAAGGCTTCCCGAAAAAGCGGAGCCAGCTCCATAAAGACATGGTTTGACCAGTTTGGTGTGGAGAATCTTCAGTAGCATCCTTAGAGCCCTGTTCCCAACCCTACTGAACAACTGAGGGATGAATTGGAATTTTTTATTGTGCACCAGGTCTTTCCCTCCAAATGGGCACAAATTCCCACAGACACACTCAAAAATCTTGTGGAAAGCCTTCCCAGAAGAGTGGGGACTGTTTTAGCTGCAATGACGGCAACTCCATATTAATGACCATGGTTTTGCAATGGAATGTCCAACAAGCTCATGTGATGGCCAGGTGACCACAGACTTTTAGTCATATAGTGTATATTAATATAACCATGTTCCTGAGACTGCTCCCAAAAAGTTCTAATCATATGCAGGTAGCGATACTCTGTTTTTTTTAAATTTATCCATTCTCTACATCAGGCATCACTAAATGGCAGACCGTGGTCCCCACACGGACCGGGTGACAGTCCTGTCTGGACCGTGGCCGCACCACTTAGCAGCCCAAGTGGATTCCTCTTTTCATCTCTCATCAGTGCAACTATTAAAAATCACAGCTTTGTAGAGGGCGGGAAGAATGGCAGGGTGGACACCTCTTCTGTATGCGCTTTGCCTGGCGCTGCTGAACTCACAGCAGAGAATGGGGTGGGAAGAATGGCAGGGTGGACTCCTCTGGTGAATGTACTCACATGCCACCGCTGCTGAACTCACAGCAGGGAGGAGGGTTGGAGAAATGGCAGGGTGGACTCCTCTTGTGAATGTGCTTGCATGTTACCGCCGCTGAACTCACAGTAGGGAGAAGGATGGGAGGCACGGAGAGTCTACAGGGGGAGCAGCGGCTGCTCAACCTTTCATATTAACAAAGTGCTCTTGCCTTCAGTGTAGACCTTTTTGCCTCCCGTCCTTTTCCCTGCTGTGAGTTTAGCAGCGGTGGCAGCAAGTCAGTACATTTAAAAGAAGAGTCCACCCTGCAAATCCTCCCACCCTCCACAATGCCGAGTTAGGGTAGGGGGAAGATTATGGGGGCAGGCTGTGATGTCGGAGGGGGGAGTCTGTGTAAAGGGGGGGCTTTGAAATGAGAGGGGGGAGCTGTGATGTGAGAGGGGGGAGTCTGTGTAAAGGGGGGCTGTGAAATGAGAGGGGGGAGCGGTGATGTAAGAGGGGGGAGCTGTGATGTGAGAAGGGAGTGCTGTAATATGGGGGGGGGCTGTGATTTGAGAGAGGGAGCTGTGAGATGGGCAGGCTGTGCTGTGAGAGGGGGGAGCTGTGATACAGGGGGCTGTGATGTGAGAAGGGGAAACTGTCATATGGTGGGGCTATGATGTGAGAGTGGGAGCTGTGAGATGGGCAGGATGTGATGTGAGAAGGGGAAGCTGTCATATGGGGGGGCTGTGATGTGAGAGTGGGAGCTGTAAGATGGGTAGGATGTGATGTGAGAAGGGGAAACTGTCATATGGTGGGGCTATGATGTGAGAGTGGGAGCTGTGAGATGGGCAGGATATGATGTGAGAAGGGGAAGCTGTCATATGGGGGGGGGGCTGTGATGTGAGAGTGGGAGCTGTAAGATGGGTAGGATGGGATGTGAGAAGGGGAAGCTGTCATATGGGGGGGGGCTGTGATGTGAGAGTGGGAGCTGTAAGATGGGTAGGATGGGATGTGAGAAGGGGAAGCTGTCATATGGGGGGGGGGGGCTGTGATGTGAGAGTGGGAGCTGTGAGATGGGCAGGATGTGATGTGAGAAGAGGAAGCTGTCATATGGGGGGGGGGCTGTGATGTGAGAGTGGGAGCTGTAAGATGGGTAGGATGGGATGTGAGAAGGGGAAGCTGTCATATGGGGGGGGGGGGGGCTGTGATGTGAGAGTGGGAGCTGTGAGATGGGCAGGATGTGATGTGAGAAGAGGAAGCTGTCATATGGGGGGGGGGCTGTGATGTGAGAGTGGGAGCAGTGATATAGGGGACTGTGATGTGAGGGGGAGCTATGATATGGGGGGCTGTGATGTGAGAGGAGGAAACCGTGATATGAAGGTTCTGTGATGTGAGTAAGAGGGGTGTGATTAAAAGGGGGCTGTGATGTTACGAGGGGGGGGGAGCTGTGATGTGGGGGGTTGTGATTGCAAGGGGGACTGTGATGTAAGGAAGGACTGTGATGTGAGTGAGGGGTCTGTGCTGTGAGTGAGGGGTCTGTGCAGAGGCGGTCCATCCATTAAGGGTGCATGGGTGCCACCCCCCCCAAGCAATCCTATTGGACTGTCTGGGGTGGGGAGGGGGGTTGGTGCTGCTCGTGGGGGGGGGGGTGGGATGGGTGTTTTTTTGTCCCCACCAAAAAAAACACCAGCCGCCCCTGGGTCTGTGATTGCAAGGGGAGCTGTGATGTAAGCAGGGCTGTAATGTTGGGCGGGGGGGCTCTGATGTGAAAGGGGGCTGTGATGGGAAAGAGGGGACTGAGGACACTAATGTAAAGGGGGCCGTTAGGTGAAAGACCTGAGTCATAGAAAAAAAAAATTAGATTCGGACTAAAATTAGATTTCCTTTGTGGAAAGAAAATGTTATTAACCTGACCTCCGTGAATTTTATTTCAGTACCTCTGCTCTACATATAATTATATGTTAATTCCAGTACTAAACAATAGGCTCCTTCTTGATGCACAATATCATCAAGTGATTTACAAGGCCACATGCATTGCGACATAATGGAACGTCCATTAAATATCATAAAACATGAAAACAAATACATGTATTGGAATTATATGTAAGGGAGAATAAAGGGACTGCTCCAATCTACCCAAGCTCTTTCTCAAGGGTTTCATTTTATTGGCTTGCAGACATATACAGTAAGGTAAGGGATATATGGGACATGGTAGGTATGTTTTGTTATGAAGGACATATGGAGAGAAGTAGGAGTCAGGGGGCCTCTTGAATGGGTAAGTCTGAGCCCACGTACACACGGTCGGAGATTTTGCCAACCAAATCCGTCGGATTTAGTCCGACGGATTGTGTCCGAATCTGTTGCATACACACGGTCGGGCCAAGTTGGCGAAAAATCCGATCTTTCAGAACGTGATGACGTAATTTAGTTACGATGGGACTACATTCAGGCTAGTAGCCAATAGCTTTGATGTAGGAATTTGATCTGAGCATGCGTGGCACTTGGTCCGATGAAAATTCTCTACACATGATCGGATTAGGTCCGTCCGGCCTAGTTGGTCGGGAAATATTTCCAACAAGTTGGAAAATTGGGTCGGACGGAGATTCGGACAGAATCAGTCCGATGCATACCACACACAGTCGGATTATCTGTCGACACGGTCCGATAAGACTCATTCCGACAGATTCTCCGACCGTGTGTACAGGGGCTAAGAAATAGTATGAACAAGCATAGTCAAGAAGGGGGGGGGGAGGATAGTAAGGGCAAGGAAGTGTAGAGAAAAAGGGAAAAAAACAAATCTGTATATACAAGTAGTAAGTAGTGCAGAGTCAGCACCCCCTCCCCATTCCCAACCCAGGGGAATTCCAAGACATTTGTCGATCGTTGGGTTGGGCAGGACCATCTATGAGTGATATTGACTAGCTTAGTCAGTATCAAGCCCCATACACACGGCCAGTTTTTCTGCTGATTTTTTTCCTTCAGGTTTACCAAAACCATGTAGTGCAAGGGCCTGCCTGATTGCATACACATTGAAACTCCTAAGGTTTGACCTCATATTATATGGTTTTGGTAAATCCGAAGGAAAAACTCAGCAGAAAAACTGATGGTGTGAATGGGGCTTTAGGCATCAATAGTTTGTATGTTTACGTATAAAAGTTTTTTAGTTTTTCTTCTTTACTTAACAATAGTTCTTCCAACTCACATACCGTATAAGAGTTACCTGTTATGCTCTGTTGGGGACGGAGTTCGGGCTGACCTCCAACATCTTGGAAATTTTGCCCGTGCTGCCTTTATCAAATGTCTGAGCAAGGGTTTTGTAAAGGACGAGTCATCTGGTAACTAAGTGGACAAAATATGTCTCAGGAGTAAACCGATAATCCATTCCTGTGATACTGGTTATCAGGTTGTCTTTTTTCCATCAATAGGACTTAAGGCATGACCAAAAGATATAGGAGAATCCAATTCCTAAGTAATCTCCAACATATCTGGGGCACTTGAGGAGGATATATCCTGCTTAGATTTAATAGGGTTCTATACCAATGTGTTAAAGTCTCATAATTCGTTTTCTGGCTTAGACTGCAGACAGGACTCTTAGGTACCAAGAAACAATCATCCCACCATTCATTGTCAGAAACAGAAATGTCTAGTTCACTTCCTACTTGGGTGGACCTTCTCCTTCACATGCTTTCTCGAAAGAGGCGAGATGTCTCCCAAAGTTTGTTATTCTGCGGAGGTGTCAGATAATGGAAATAGAACCACCAGGGGATGAATTCCTTCCCTTGAACGATCCTGTATTTTTTATTATAATTTATAAAATATTTGCATTATTTTCTCAGACTGTTCCACATTTTCACAGCTCTTCCTGTAAATAAGCCTTTCCATATGCAAAGATTAAACTTCTTTGCCCAGTTATACAACATGTCCTCATATCATGGATCTGTGCAGGTTTTTCAAAGAGTACCGTATGATTTAAACTATTTGCATGAAATGTCCACCTTTGACCAAGGTCATACATATAAAAGGCACCTGCCTAATCTGCAGAAGGAACTGATCCCCGGGAGGTGTCACTGGGGGGCTCTGTAGAAGGATGCTGCAAAACCTGCCTAGTCCCATTTAGAAGCTATGGGTCCAAGAAGCTCTTGATTCCCCCAGGTCCAGCAAAGCACCAACAGCCTTGGAGCGGGGTACAGGAATCTTACCATTCATCTGATTACGGGCAGAACAGGGGAAGGCAGCTGGAAGACCTTTCTTAAGAGGCTGCAGATTAGTCCAAAGAAAGAGAATGTATCCCCATTGAACAGGTTCCATAAAGTACTCTGGATGTGCTTTGGATTCTGGATTTCCCACAGAACATATCTACAATAGGAAGCAGGTGTGGTCCTCCTGTCAACAATCCAGGGAGGAATAGGACCCTCAAACGACGATGTCTGCCCATTGTGTAGGATCTGAGGTGCACCTAGGTGCACAATCCTTCTCTTGAGGAGACATTGTTCTTACAGGAGACAGAACAAGCAAAGCTAATACTCCCAGCATCGTTCAGAACAGGGACCAGAGTACTTCCCCTCTATATGCAAGGTCACTGCAACACCCAAGATGGTGTCTAAAACAAGAAACTTGCTCAAGGCGGGGTCCCCTGACTTGGAGGGAACTCTCTGCTCTGGAGGAACCAAACAGGAACCCTGGGGATAGAGGTACTACAGATAATTAAATCCTGAGGTAAAGGGAGAAAGAACCACCCAGTCACCCAAAGAGGATAAAGAATCATACTAGGGACTACCTGATCTATAGAGACAGAATTCTGAGGTTGGCCCAGAATTCAAGTCTGTGACCACAGAGAGGGGGGTTGAAAAGGACCAGGAAAAAAGAGGAGTATGCTCAGGCCACCTTGAAGGGGGTTCCTCCCAACATCCTACATTCCCACAATAGAGAAGAATGGTTGAACTCCTTTGTTTGAGGACATAACAATCTAAGGGTGTGGACCTTTTTCTAGCAAGGGTTAAGCTGAATAGCCTTGTTCACTGGCGACAGGTAGCTGTCAAGGATGGAACCCAGTGCAGCCTAATTTGGCCAGATGTTGCAGGTGTTAGGCACCTTCGGGAAGGTGTTGACGACAAGGGTCTATAAAGATCGCTTCACAAGTAATCATCTGAGCATCCCATGATGAGGGTGCCTGGAAAAGACACTAGGCTAAAAACAATGGTCAATGCTTTGAAAAGTAGCACGTGTGCCAGAGTGACCCTGAGGATCCAGTTTCTTATACAGGTATAGAGCAGTCAAAGCTCTTCTTGGTCAACCTTAAATGTCAAGTAGTCCCTCTAAAAGGGAAGACACACTGGAGGGTACCATAGGCCACAAGGGGCTTTTCAATCCCAAGGAAAGGGGATTTTCTTGAAGCAGAGAGTGGAGGCCTGGATGGGACAAAGTTAACATATGGACTGGAGCAAGGGGTCATGAGGTATGAGGAACCCAAGAAGACTGGGAAAGGTGCATTGTCCTGTGCAGCAGCACATGGGAGATAAAAAAAAGGGGAACTGAAGGAGGCAAGGCATTAGTGAGTGGAATGCTAGAGAAGTAATCCTCCAGATAAAATACGTAAAAATGCTTTTTACTTATACCCTAGGGCAGTGATTGATGGTGAACCTTGGCACCCCAGATGTTTTGGAACTACATTTCCCATGATGCTCAACTACACTGCAGAGTGCATGATCATGGGAAATGTAGTTACAAAACATCTTGGGTGCCAAGGCTCACCATCATTGCCCTAGGGCAAAACAAGCATTTAACCTATTCAGTTTTAAAGAGGGATTCTAGCTGCTGATCAATAGACTCCCTAAGGGTAGCAAGCCTTCTACCAGTGGGCAGCGGGAATGGGCAGGAGACAAGAGCTCTACATGGTGCTTAGTAAGCAGAAGCAGCAGCAAGAGGGTTGAATGAATGAATGAATGAAATACTTGTATAGCGCACAATGCGAACTGAATCGCCTCTAGGCGCTGTGGCGAGCTTTGATCATCTGCTAAAAGAGGAAGGTCTTGAGTTTTTTCCTAAAAGCCAGGTGATTTTCGTCCAGGCGGATGTTGATTGGTAGAGCATTCCATAGCCGAGGCCCTTGGACAGCGAATCTCCGATCACCCTTGGATTTATACCGGGCTTTGGGCACGAGGAGGAGGTTTTTGTTGGCTGATTGCGGTAGCGAGGTAGCGAGGTAGCTCCTGGTGCTACATCCTAAATGGCCTTACTCACAAAGTAAGACTTCACAGATAGGGTCAAGTGTTGAGGCAATGCCATGTCTCTAGACCTGACACTCCAGACACGCTATCCACGTGCATCCAGTCCTGTAAGCCCGGGGTACGGCACTCCAAAGTCAGGTTTAGGAAAACTGCTATATAGAGACCAGCTCAAGCAGTACTGTAGTGAGGAGTCATGACTGAAGTTGATGGGAAAAAAACGAAGGACAAAAGCTAACAAAGACCGGTTAGACTTTTCTCAGCAGAGCTTAAGAAAAAGAGTTCATTCTCCTTGGACACTAGTAAAAACATGCTCATGCATGCTCATTAGAGGATGGGTTTTACAGGGACTGGCTTACTGTTTTTATTTATACTATAAACTAAACTATATCTGAATACAGTTCTGACTAGAGTTTAAGTGGAAAACTGCCACAAAAACAACAAATCCATTGCAGTTGTTTGCAAAACTGTTACCTCCAAAGGTCCAGAATGAACAGAAACACACACAAATCTATTGCAGATCCTATGCTGACTGGGAGGAAGCTGGAGTTTTTGCTAGATCAGCTGCTGTTGTTCTCCTCTTCATGTGACAGCACTGAGACCCAGAAATTAGCTGCTTATAAATCAAGGTCTGCACTTTGTGGGGGTAAGAAGATGTGCCCCATTTTACTACTTACCTAGGAGTAGTGGGTATTCCTGAGGCAGCTGCAGGGCAGGGGAGCACATAGGATTTTCTATTGAAAGTCTCTTCTGGTCTAGTATGGAAGGCTACTAAAAAGTGTATAGATAGGATGGACTGATGTACTCACTGGCGTTGAGTACAGCTATGATGGGTTGATGTACTTGCTGGCTTTGAGCTATAGATATGATGGGCTGATGGACCCATTGGCTTTGAGCTATAGATATGATGGGCTGATGGACCCATTGGCCTTGAATACAGCTATGAGGGGTTGATGCACCTGCGGGCTTTGAGCTAGAGATATGATGGGCTGATGGACCCATTGGCTTTGAGTACAGCTACGGTGTGTTAATGTACCCACTGACTTTGAGTACAGCTATGATGGGTTGATGTACCTGTTGGCATTGAGCTATAGATATGATGGGCTGATGGACCTATTGGCTTTGAGCTATAGATATGATGGGCTGATGGATCCATTGGCTTTGAGTACAGCTATGATGGGATGATGTACCTGTTGGCATTGAGCTATAGATATGATGGGCTGATGGACCTATTGGCTTTGAGCTATAGATATGATGGGCTGATGGATCCATTGGCTTTGAGTACAGCTATGATGGGTTGATGTACCTGTTGGCATTGAGCTATAGATATGATGGGCTGATGGCCCCATTGGCCTCGAGTACAGCTATGAGGGGTTGACGTACCTGCTGGTTTTGAGCTATAGATATGATGGGCTGGTGGACCCATTGGCTTTGAGTACAGCTAAGGCCGCGTACACACGGGCGGATTGTCTGCCCAACTTAGTCCGCTGAACCGTGTTTCAGCGGACAATCCGCTCGTGTGTGGGCTTCAGCGGATTTTTTCAGCGTACAGTCTGACGGACTAAGTCTTTCAGAATTTCCGTAATTTTGTCCGTCCAAACTTGGTTTTGTCCGTCCAAACTTGGTTTCAGCGGACAGTCCGCTCGTGTGTAGGCAAGTTGGACGGACTAAGTATGGCGCATGCTCAGAAAGGATTTACACGGCCGAAGGTTGCATTGCAGTGTATTGGACGTCGTATTTCTAGTCCCGACGTACGTGCTGTATACGTCATCGCGCAAGCTTTCAGCGGACTGTCTGTTCATCGTGTGTGGTCAAGTCCGTTCATTCAAAAGTTGAACGGACTGTTTGTCGGATTGTCTGACGAACTTAGTTGGGCAGACAATCCGCCCGTGTGTACGCGGCCTAAGGTGTGTTGATGTACCTGTTGGCATTGAGCTATAGATATGATGGGCTGATGGACCCATTGGCTTTGAGTACAGCTATGGTGTGTTGATGTACCCACAAACTTTGAATAAAGTTAGGATGGGTTGATGAAGCTATTAGCATTGAGCTATAGATATGATGGGCTGATGGACCCATTGGCTTTGAGTAAAGCTATGGTGTGTTGATGTACCCACTGACTTTGAATAAAGTTAGGATGGGTTGATGTAGCTGTTGGCATTGAGCTATAGATATGATGGGCTGATGGATCCATTGGCTTTGAGTACAGCTATGATGGGTTTATGTACCTGTTGGCATTGAGCTATAGATATGATGGGCTGATGGACCCATTGGCTTTGAGTACAGCCATGATGGGTTGATGTAGCTGTTGGCATTGAGCTATAGATATGATGGGCTGATGGATCCATTGGCTTTGAGTACAGCTATGGTGTGTTGATGTACCCACTGACTTTGAATATAGTTAGGATGGGTTGATGTAGCGGTTTAGGATTGAGCTATAGATATGATGGGCTGATGAATCTAAGGCCGCGTACACACGGGCGGACTGTTCGCTCAACTTTGTCCGCTGAACAGTGTTTGGGCGGACAGTCCGCTCGTGTGTGGGCTTTCAGCGGACAGTTGGACGGACAAGGTTTTTCGGAATTTCCGAAAAACTGTCCGCTGAAACCTTGTTTCAGCGAACAGCCCGCTCGTGTGTAGGCTTGTTCGTCAAACAAAGTTGCGCGCATGCTCAGAAAGGATTTTCACGCCGAAAGCTATAATGCAGTGTATAGGACGTCGTATTTTGCGTCCCGTCGTACGTGCCGTTCACGTCATCGCGCACGGTTTCAGCAAACTGTTCGTTCGTCGTGTGTGGCCATGTCCGTCCATGCTAATTTTGAGCGGACTGTTTGCCGAAACTGTTGGACGGACAAAGTTGGGCGAACAGTCCGCCCGTGTGTACGCGGCCTTAGAGTCTTGGATGTTCCTAAAACCATTCAAACAGAGGAGTGAGAACCACTCATAACAAACACAGAAAGTCAAGAGAAAATATCTTAAAGTGGTTCTAAAGGTTCCTTTTTTTCTTTTCTTTAACCACTTCAGCCCTGGAAGGATTTGCCCCCTTAATGTCCAGGCCATTTTTTATGATACGGCACTGCGTCGCTTTAACTGACAATTGTGCGGTCGTACGACTTTGTACCCAAATAAAATTGACATCCTTTTTTTCCCACAAATAGAGCTTTCTTTTGGTTGTATTTGATCACCTCTTCGGTTTTAGTTTTTTGCGCTATAAACACACAAAGAACGACAATTAAAAAAAAAAAAAAAAAAAGTAGTTTTTACTTTTTGCTATAATACATATGTAAAAAGTATATAAAGAAACAAATTAATCAGTTTAGACCGATAAATATTCTTCTACATATTTTTTGAAAAAAAAATAAATAAATCGCAATAGGCGTATATAGATTAGTTTGCGCAAAACTTATCGCATATACAAACTATGGGATAGATTTAGGGACTTTTATTTTTTATTGTTTTTACTAGCCTGCGCTTTTTAGCAGGACTGTGACATTGCTGTGGACAAATCTAACCCCAAATGACACTTTTTGGGGACCAGCGACATTATTACAGTGATCAGTGCTATAAAAATGCACTGATCAATGTAATTATGTCACTGGCAGGGAAGAGGTTAACAATAGGGGGGGGGATCAAGGGGTTAACTGTGTTCCCTCAGCGTGTTCTAGCTGTAGGGGGTGATGGGCCGGCAGGGACATGACAGAGATCACTGTTCCCGATGAAGGTGCAACCCCATCAATCTCAATAAAGTCATGTAAAAGAACATCGTAGGAGGCTGCGAGGGGAATGAGGAAGTGAGAGGGTAGAGGAAAAGAGGAAATAATGAATAAATGAAAATATATGCAATAGTTAAAAAAAAAAAAAAAGTGTATGTATGCTTCAGCATTGAAATTTTTGACGCGCTTGCGGCTTTTTTGGACTATATTACGAACATGGTGACTTCACTAGACGTTTCGCCCCATCCCCCCATTTTTTATTTTAAGAGATGTCAGCTGTTACTGTAACACAAAGAAAAAAAAAAAAAAAGTCGGAATTGTTTTCTGCTTCAACAACCGGTATCCTCAATAATCTGCTGTGTTCAGCACTTGGAAACACAACTTCCTCTACGGAGTGCTGCAGGATGGATTTTGCAACTGTTGTTTGCAATACGTAGGGAGGGGGGGTCAGGATCACTGAACAGGGAAATCGTTTACGTGAGATAAGAAGACAAGCGGATACATAAATAGTCCACTAAGTTACAGTGAAACTCCAATCCAAACATACATGATGTTGTCAAAAGTATTGGGACACCTGCCTTTATACACACACATGAACTTTAATGGCATCCCAGTCTTAGTCCGGAGGGTTCAATATTGAGTTGGCCCTCCCTTTGCAGCTATAACAGCTTCAACTCTTCTGGGAAGGCCGTCCACAAGGTTTAGGAGTGTGTCTATGGGAATGTTTGACCATTCTTCCAGAAGCGGTTTTGTGAGGTCAGGCACTGATGTTGGACAAGAAGGCCTGGCTCGTAGTCTCCACTCTAATTCATCCAAAAGGTGTTCTATCTGGGTCTCTTATCAGAAACCTTCTGAAGCCAAAATAAAGTTTATACTCATGCAATCAAAGTATTGGAATACAAAATATGTATTGGATTCCATGATAGTTTCTGGATGGGGCTGAGTGTTGCTATGGGGGAAGTGAAAGTTCTGGAGGGGGCTAGGGAACTCTGCCATAGAATTGATGGCCCTGTGGGGGATGACGTTTCTAGAGGGAGCTAGGGGGGAACCTTTGGGGGATGGGGTCTCTGGAGGGAACTGAGGAGCACCTGTGGGGGATGTGGTCTATGGAGAGGCCTGGGTGTCTCTCCAGGAGGCTGGGGGTTTTGCAGGGGCAATGTGGGAGACTGGAGGGCACTGTGGAAGGCTAGCAGGCACTGTGGGGGCTGAGGCCTCTTATGTGGCTTATAAGCACAGCGGGGATGCGGTTTCTGAAAAGGAGCTGGGAGCACCCGTGGGGGATGGTGTCTCTGGAGGGAGCTGGGGGGACACCTGTGGGGAATGTGGTCTATGGAGAGATCTGGGCGCCTCTCCAGGAGGTTGTTTTTTTTTTTTTGCAGGGGCAATGTGGGAGACTGGAGGGCATTGTGGGGGCTGAGGATTCTTACGGGGCTTGGAGGCACAGAGGGTGATGTGGTTTCTGAAGGAAGCTGGAGGGCACCAGTGGGGGATGGGGTCTCCGGAGGAAGCCGGGGGGCCCCTGTGGGGCAAGTGGTCTATGGAAAGGTCTGGGCGTTTCTCCAGAAGGTTGTTTTTTTTTGTGCAGGGGAAATGTGGGAGACTGGAGGGCACTGTGGAAGGCTAGCGGGCACTGTGGAGACTGAGAGCTCTTATGTGGCTTATAGGAACAGCGGGGGATGCGAATTCTGAAAAGGAGCTGGGGGCACCCGTCCGGGATGGTGTCTCCAGAGGGAGTTGGAGGGCACTTGTGGGGGATGTGGTCTCTGGAGAGCTTTGGGCATCTCTCCAGGAGGCTGGGGGTTTTGCAGGGGCAATGTGGGAGACTGAAGGGCACTGTGGAGGCTGAGGGCTCTTAGGGGGCTTGGAGACACAGAGGGCTATGTGGTTTCTGAAGGGAGCTAGGGGCAACTCGTAGGGATGGGGTCCCTAGAGGGAGCTGGGGGGCACTTGTGGGGGATGTGGTCTATGGAGAGGTCTGGGCATCTCTCCAGGCTGTTTTTTTTTTTCAGGGGCAATGTGGGAGACTGGAGGGCACTGTGGGGGTTGAGGGCTCTATGGGGACTTGGAGGCACAGAGGGTGATGCAGTTTCTGAAAGGAGGTGGGGGGCACCCGTGGGGGGTGTGGTCTCTGGACGTCTCTCCAGGAGGCTGGGGGTTTTGCAGGGGCAATGTAAGAGACTGGAGGGGACTGTGGATTCTGAGGGCTCTTAGGGGGCTTGGAGGCACAAAAGGTGATGCAGTTCCTGAAGGGAGCTGGGGGGGGGGGGTCACCTGTGGGGAATGTGGTCTATGGAGAGGTCTGGGTGTTTCTTCAGAAGGCTGGGGTTCTTTTCAGGGGCAATGTGGGAGACTGGGGGGGCACTGTGGAGGCCTGGAGGCAATGTGGGACATTATGGAAGACTGGGGGACACTGTATGAGTTGTGAGGCAGCGTGGGAGGTTGGGAGATCTGTAGCTAGCTTGAGATCCAGAAGAAGGAAGGCCATGGCCCAGTGGTTGAGAACCACGGGCCTATAACACAGACTTCCTACCAAATCACTTCAACCTTTGCTAAAGGACTCCAAAAACAATGAAGGGAAAACAGATTTTGGTGTAGTCGGGCGTGGCGACATTGGATATTTTTTTTATCTTGCTTTTGATAAATTTGTTCAGTGGAATGTAAATTCTGACTGATAAATGAAACAAAAGACAACTCTGGGCAAACCATATTTCTCTTTCCGTGTCCCTTGCCTGTGCTGTCCTCGGGTTTGAGGACCAGTAATCCAGAGATACAGTTGTATCCATACAAGCTGGCGCTTGCTGGTCCTGTTTTGTTGCAGACCCCTTCTTCTGGATCCTGAGAGGACCCGACCCCATAAGGAAGTGTCCACGTCATGCAGGCAGTGATGTGGACACCAGAAGATGGACCTCCTGTACACAGAAGACAGAGGACTCAGGAGCAGAACGTCCTTTGACCGTCGACTTAAGTAAGTAGAAGGGGTCTTTAGGCGGCTGGAGTTTTTACAGGGGTAATTTGGGAGACTGGAGGGCACTGTGGAAGGTTGAGAGGCATTGTGGGGGCAGATGGCACTTAGAGGGCTTGGAAGGTTCCCCCTCCGAGAGCATACCAGGCCCTTAGGTCTAAGGGGAACCCCCTACGCCGAAAAAACGGCATGGGGGTCCCCCCAGATCCACATCAGACCCTTATCCGAGCACACTACCCGGTCGGCCAGGAAAGGGGGTGGGGACAAGTGAGCCCCCCCCCCTCCTGAGCCGTACCAGGCCACGTGCCCTCAACATGGGGGGGTGCCTTGGGCAAGGGGGGCTGAGCGCCCCCCCACCCCAAAGCACCTTGTGGCCCGGCAAGAAGAACCGAAGAGGGGGACAAGACCCCCGAAGTCGGAAGAAGAGGGCGTCGGAGAAGAAGAAAGCCGGGCTCCTCCGCTAGTAAAAGATCAGAAGATAGCGGAGGAGTCCGGCGAGAAGACCCCCGGAGCTGTGCAATAAACTATTTTAACCCTTGTGTGTTGTGGTAGGGGGCCGGTATCCGGGGGCCCCCTTATTAAAGG
>NW_027507903.1:667824574-667834020 GCF_037356315.1 Lithobates pipiens
TTTTATGCACACATTTGGGGTTATTTACAAAAGGCAAATCCACTTTGCACTCCAAGTGCACTTGGAAGTGCAGTCGCTTAAATCTAAGGGGTATATCTGAAATGAGTGGAAGCTCTGCTGATTTTATCAGCCAATCATGTGCAATCTAAAAATGCTGTTTTTTTTATTTTCCTTGCATGTCCCCCTCAGATCTACAGTGACTTTATTTCCAAGTGCACTTGCAGTGCAAAGTGGATTTTCCTTTAGTAAATAACCCCCATTGTCACTTACTGAACTTCATGTTAAAGCCAAGAACAAGAACACAGGGACATTACCTCAAACTAGCAGGAGGAACGTTCAAGAGTAACGTTGGGAAGTATTAGGCCTTGTACACAAGGTCCGACATTCCGACAACAAAATCCGTCTGATTTTTTTCCAATGGATTTTGCCCGAAACTGGTGTTGCATACACACGGTCGGACAAAGTCGTCGGAAAATCCGATCGTTCGCAATGTGATGACGTTCGTTCATTATGACGGGACTACGTTCAGGCTAGTAGCCAATAGCTTTGGTCTCGTAATTTGATATGAGCATGCGTGGCACTTTGTCCGATCGGAATTCTCTACACACAAATCGGATCATGTTGTCGGAAACTTTTATATCCAGCTCTCAAACTTTGTTCGTCGGACATTCCGAAGGAAAAAGTCAGATGGAGCCCACACATGGTCGGATTATCCGACAACACGGTCTGATCGCACACTTTCCGTCAGAATGTCCGACCGTGTGTACAAGGGCTTAAGAATAGTTGATGCCTGGCACATGACTGTGAAGGTTCTCATTGATCCAAGTCATGCTATCTCTAGTAGTAGTTGGTCATATTTAACTGGACTTCTTTTGTAACGTTGAAGACATTTCATAGCTTCTACAATTCTAAGCCCTTGTACACACGGTTGGAGAATCCGTCGGAATGTGTCCTATCGGACCGTGTTGTCGGATAATCCGACTGTGTGTGGTATGCATCGGACTGTTTGTCGGAATATCCGTCGGACCCAATTCTCCAACTTGTTGGAAATATTTTCCGACCAACTGGTTCGATCGGACATACTCCGATCATGTGTAGAGAATTTTGATGGGACCAAGTGCCACGCATGCTCAGATCAAATTCCAACATCAAAGCTATTGGCTACTAGCCTGAACGTAGTCCCGTCGTAACGAAATTACGTCATCCCGTTCCGAATGATTGGATTTTTCGACAACTTAGTCCGACCGTGTGTATGCAACAGTTTCGGACAAGATCCGACGGGCAAAATCCGACGGATTTGGTTGTCGAAATCTCCGACCGTGTGTACAGGGGCTAAGACTCCTAAAGAAGTGGCTTGGAGAAACCACAAAACATCTTCAACATTACAGAACAAGCCCCGTCGAATGTGACCAACTACTACCAATGCACTGTGGATTAGCTAAAGAGACATCAGAAGTAGTTCTCTTTCACACATTGTCGCTTACTGAACCTCATGTTGATACTCAGACCAAGAACATGGGGTCATGACCTCAACCTAGCAGGAGGAACGTTCAAGAGAAACATTATGAAGTCTTATTTTACTGATGGAGTAGTTGATGCTTGGAACGTGACTACGAAGGTTCCCATTGATCCAAGTCATGCTATCTTAAGTAGTAGGTGGTCACATTTAACTGGACTTGTTCTGTAATATTGAAGACGTTTCGTAGCTTCTCCAGTTCTGAGACGAAGGTTCCCACCTATCTGGGTCATGGCATACCTAGGAGTTGGTCGCAGTGATGGAGGTACGAGTTGGGCAATGGTAGGTCCCCACAGAAGCTATTTGGGTATAACCACAGGACCAGAGCACAATTATAGGTTGGTACTCAGTCACCTAGAGAGATAGGTCCAGGTCCCTAGGCAATAGTTGGGACATGGCATGGTTTAAGTCCGAAGCCACAGGTCATTAATCCAGACAAGCAAGGGTTAAGGCAGCAGTCTGGCCAACAAGGATTAAAAATAGGAACTGCCCCGCTTACCTGATGGTATCTGGACAGTTCAGATACTCACCCATCCAGTGGAGCCAGAGTTTACCCACTGAGATCATCTCATGCCCGACTATAGATCCGTCCCGCACAGCCATGTTTACCCTGATGTCATCGAGAGGCTTGTCAGCTCTTCCAGGTTCAGCAAGCGGGCCTCTCAATGTCGCACCAATAGGCCTGCCCCATCCTCCTGTTCTTCAATGAAAGCCTATGCCTCCTGGGATATTTGGCATACATATCTCAGGAGGCACAGCGGGTAGTGTGCGCATCATTCAACTAAGGCAAGTCACGTGCATGAGGAGGTGGAGCGGACATAACAAAAAGAAAAAGAACACCGAAACAAAAAAAAAAGAAAAAGAACAACCAAAAACGATGCCTTATTCCAGCAGAGGGAAGGGGGAGGGGTGGAGAGGCGAGGATAGTATTGGAACGGTGAAGTTTCCCTTTAACGTCCTATAGCATAGGGCATCAATCTGTGCCCAGTCAAGAATTACGGCTCCATTTAAAATTAGCGCCAAAGTCGCACGATTTCCAGTGACTTTACATTCTTTGGACCAAAGTTGCATCAAAGCAGTGCAGGCAGCTTTTCAAAATCTCTGCAACATTAAGTTATGCTGATCTGAATGGGCGCCATTGCAAACAATGGGCTGCGACTTGTCATGTCCAAGTGAAGAAATGTCACCAGCACACCACAGATCCCTCAAAATAGGTCCAAAGGACTTCTCATGTCCAAAGTTTCATGACAAGTCGCACAAGTGTTAATGGGCCCTTAAGAAGCAGCCAAGGCAGCAAGAATTAATGGGACTCAAAGGAACTCTCAAAGAGGTTAGTCGGTCTAGTAGAGAAAGATCAGACAGGGATAATTTCAGAGGCAGTTAGCTGGGTCCTGAAAAAGGTGAGGTGGACCTGGGTGGCCAGCCCACAGCTTCATGACCACACATTGAGGTTGTCCTTGCTCATTTATTTTTATTGCATGCCTACAGAATATTTTGGCTTACCTTTAAAGAGAACGGAACGAGCCCATGCAGCAAGGTGTTCGCTCTTTTCCTGGTCTCATGGATGGTGCTGCATGGTCGGGAATCTTCTGAAAAGGAGCTTCCACGTGTCAGCGCTGGATGCATGAGCACATATGAATGTAGTCCACATCAGGAACCCGCCAACAAGGCTGGCTACATCCCACATACAGCGGCCCCATGTACAGCCAGTGTAGCTTCTTTCCTAACAGGAAGCGTGAGCAGCCAACTTTTTGAATTCATAGTTCACCTTACACTATTTGCTCTTGCCAGGTATCAAGGTGGCCTCATATGAAGGTATGGTATAATTTTTTCTTGGGAGTTATCAGACTCATCTAGTCCTGGGTGTACATTTTACATTGCTCGAAGTCAGCTATGATTCCCCTAGGGATTGCTAGGGGTTCCTCCAGAGATTATTAGGGGTTCCTTGAGCAATGGGTAATTCCTAGATACAGTATCAGATCAAAAACTAATGAATACAAAGATCCTTTGAACTTTGTATAAGGGGGGATTCTTTCTACAAAGTGTAACTATAAGGAACATTCTTCCCACTGATCACCAGTGTATTGGGGTCCTTCTCCAATAACCTGCAAGGTAAAAGGATACTTCTTCCACTTACCACTAATCTAAGGGGGCTTCTCCACTGACCACCAATCTAAGGGGGCTTCTCCACTGACCACCAATCTAAGGGGGCTTCTCCACTGACCACTAATCTAAGGGGGCTTTCCTCAATGACCACCAATCTAAGGGGGCTTTCCTCAATGACCACCAATCTAAGGGGGCTTTCCTCAATGACCACCAATCTAAGGGGGCTTTCCTCAATGACCACCAATCTAAGGGGGCTTTCCTCAATGACCACCAATCTAAGGGGGCTTTCCTCAATGACCACCAATCTAAGGGGGCTTTCCTCAATGACCACCAATCTAAGGGGGCTTTCCTCGCTGACCACCAATCTAAGGGGGCTTTCCTCGCTGACCACCAATCTAAGGGGGCTTTCCTCGCTGACCACCAATCTAAGGGGGCTTTCCTCGCTGACCACCAATCTAAGGGGGCTTTCCTCGCTGACCACCAATCTAAGGGGGCTTTCCTCGCTGACCACCAATCTAAGGAGGCTTTCCTCGCTGACCACCAATCTAAGGGGGCTTTCCTCACTGACCACCAATCTAAGGGGGCTTTCCTAAATGACCACTAATCTAAGCGGCTTTTCCCACTGACCACCAATCTAAGGGGGCTTCTCTACTAATCACAATCTAAGGGTCTTCACTGACCACCAATCTAAGAGGGCTTCTCTACTGACCACTCTAAGTAGGCTTCTCTACTCATCACAAATCTAAGGGGGCTTTCTTCACTAACCACTAATCAAAGAGGTCTTCTCTACTGAAGACCAATCTAAGGGGCTTTCCTCACTGACCATCAATCTGAGGAGGCTTCTCCACTGACCACCAATCTAAGAGGGCTTTCCTCACTGAAAAGAAATCTGAGGAGGCTTCTCCGCTGATCTGCAATCTAAGGGGGACACAATTCCTCCAAATGACTCAGGAATTTTCCTCCCAATGATGGGACACAATTCCTCCCAATGAAACCAAGGACGGATGGAACGCAATTCCTCCCAACACCAATGATGGAACGCAATTCCTCCCAACGACACCAATGATGGAACGCAATTCCTCCCAACGACACCAATGATGGAACGCAATTCCTCCCAACGACACCAATGATGGAACGCAATTCCTCCCAACGACACCAATGATGGAACACAATTCCTCCCAACCACACCAATGATGGGACAAAATTCCTCCCAATGATGGGACAAAATTCCTTCCAATTATACCAATGATGGATGGGGCTCAATTCCTTCCAATGACACTGATGATGGGACACAATTCCTACTAATGATAGGATACAATTATTCCTACTGACACCGATGATAGGACACAATTCCTACTAATGACACCAATGAGGGGACACGGTTCCTTCCACTGATACCAATGATGGGGACATAGGTGTGCGCAGCCTATTGCATTAGGGTGTGCACCCCAAAGCTCAAACATACATGCTTTATTCAGCAGCCTCATTTGCACGGGGCAGTGAATGAATGGGAAGAGCTCTCTGTGCTGAGAGGCTTCCTGCTCATTCACAAACTGAAGCACAGTAAACACAGTTTACTATGCTTCAGTTATAACACAGAGTTAGAACACAGTGAGTGAGTGTGTACACTGTGTTAATTTAAAAAAGGAAGGTGCGGGTAAATTACATATTTACTAGCCCCTTCCCACACTTTCCATCCTGAAATATCAACCGCAGCAGCCACAGGGGGGAGAGGAGGGAAGCCAGCAGCACGGGGGGGGGGGGCACCAGACTGGGGGGAGCCCAGGCGATAGGAGGAATTGGCACCGCACCCAGTGATTAGGGTGTGCCCAGGCACACCCCCCTGTGCACGCCTATGGATGGGACACAATTCCTTCCACTCACACCAATGAAGGGACACAATTCCTTCCACTCACACCAATGATGGATGGGACACAATTCCTCCCAATGATGGGATACAATTATTCCCACTGACAGGTTATGGGACACAATTCCTACTAATGACACCAATGAGGGGACACAATTCCTCCCACTGACACCAATGATGGGACACAATTCCTATTAATGACACCAATGATGGGACACCACTCCTACTAATGACACCAACAACAGGACACAATTCCTCCTAATGACACCAATGATAGATGGGACACAATTCTCCCCAACGATGAGATACAATCCCTCTCAATGACAGCAATGAGGGGACAAAATTCCTCCCGACGATAGGACACAATTCCTCCCAATGACACCAACAATCAGGCCAGAAAAGTCCTGCCAGCAGCTTCTTTGGAGCGGTATATTTACCGCTCCTCCCCATTGAAATCAATGGGGCATCGCTGTAATACCGCCGGCAAAACGCCGCTATTGTGGCGTATTGCCGGCCACTAGCGGGGGTAAAAGCGCCCAGCTAGCGTCCGAAATACGGCGCAAATGCGGTGGTAAAACACGGCTAAAAATATTTTTAGCCGCGTTTTACCGCCCACGCTATGGGCAGTGTGGTGTGAAAGGGGTCTAAAAGATGGGACTTTTCTACTCCCACTGGCCACAATCCGGCGTTCCCTGAAAGACAGTAAGCTGGCCCTTTGTTTAGAAAGTTTGGAGAACAGAGGTATATTTATCTAATGGAAAAGTGAGGCCCCACAACAGAGGTGGCGACAGCGACAGGCCGCTTAAGCAGTAGTGGGGGGAAGCTGCGATTGCCTCCCGTTAAACCTGATATAATAACATCAATGTCTCCAACAGGATAAGTAGGCAGAGTATGTGTGCTGACCTCTCCCTCTGCATCCCTGATTCCATCTGGATTGGGGGCATCCAAACTTCGGCACTCCAGCTGTTGCGGCACTGCATCTCCCATGAGGCACTGCAATATCATGACATGCCAAAAGCATGACTCCCAGAGGCATGCATTCTGCAACAGCTGGAGGGTCAAAGTTTCGCTGGGGCCATTTCACACCAGTTGCGGTTATGCCCATAAATAACTGTCACAGGTCTGGTTGAAGTGCGTTGCAGTGCTTTGTTGGCCCTATGAATGAGCTGTCCAACACAAATACACATTAAAACGAATCGTACCGCACATCATACAAGAACGTCTTACCGCAAGGCACTGGTGTGAAGGGGCCCATACTCTGACCTCTGCATATTTTTCTCAGCAAGCTTCCATTTTACTTTTCAAAACCCAAAAGGAGGAGAAGACCAGCTGCACTCCAAAAGGAAATTCAAACAATGGTAACCTTATTCAACTGGACAACATGAACAGGGTGTCCGCCTGGGACTCTGCAGCAGACTTGGTGGCCCTGTCAGGGATGAGATTTATGGATGGAGCTGGAAGGTACAGTGGTAGTCTTGGTCCATGAAGGAGGCTGATGATCTATGTATGAGACTGGGGCTTTTGGGAGATTGGGGGGCACTGCAGGGGCTACTGTGAGACACTATTGGGGCACTATGGGGGGCTGGAGACTCTGCAAAAAAACTAAAAGGACTGAGGGTTTTTGAGGGACTGAAGGGCACTGTAGGAGGTTAGGGGATCTGCAGCCAGCAGGAGGCCCAGAAACAGAGAGGCCACGGTCCAGTGGTCGAAAACCACTGGCATGGGAACTGGAAGGCACGTGGGGAGGTTTAGGGGGGTCTGCAGCTAGCTGAAGGCCCAGAAAATGGGATGCCATGGTCCAGTGGTTGAGAAACAATGGCATGGGAACTGGCAGGTCAGGGTATCGGCAGCTACCTGGAGGCCCAGCTGCAGTGATTGAGAACCACTGGCAAGGGAACTGGGAGGTTAGGGGGATCTGCAGCTAGCTGGAGGCCCAGAAACAAAGAGGCCATGGCCCAGTGGTTGAAAACCGCTGGCATGGGAACTGGGAGGTTTAGGGGGTCTGCAGCTAGCTGGAGGCCCAGAAAATGGGATGCCATGGTCCAGTGGTTAAGAATCAATGGCATGGGAACTGGCAGGTCAGGGTATCTGCAGCTAGCTGGAGGCCAAGGTCCAGTGATTGAGAACCACTGGCATGGGAACTCTGAGGCACCGTGGGAGGTTAGGGGGATCTCCAGCTAGCAGGAGGCAGAGAATAGTCCAATGGTTGGAGAATCACTGGCATGGTGAACACTGGAGATTACTCTCGCAACATAAGCAACGCCTTGCGTGTTTCTCAATGAAAGCAAGGTGTTCCCCGATTGGACTAGGTGGAGATTATGACATTACCTCCCTGGTTCTTCACCTCATCCAGAGTGCCTAGCATTCATTGAGCTAACTCAGCATGGGACCCAGAAGACCGAGACAATCACTGTAGTAGCTGAGACTACTACAGGGATTTTCATACCCTACAGGGGTCTCACAGGTATGGTCTAAGTTGGACCAGTTTAACAATGGTATAAAATCAATGCCTGGTTCAGCATTGTGTTGTCCAGATAAATAAAGTTACAAGGAATTAAATTTCCTTTGGACTTGTGCAGTTGGTGGGGCATAGGATGAGCCCCTGCTGGTGTCCACCAGCTGATCTTCCAGTTCTGTGCTTAGAAAGCAGAATACCGCATACTTTCTTTTTTGCTAGCATAGCCTCTGCCTCCATTGGCTATGCATTTAATCTCTTTAAGTTGATAAAAATGGGGCCAAAAAGACAAGGCTTCAAAAGACTCAGTCAAGAAAGTAGAGATTAATTTTCCACAACACAAGTCATCATCTGAACCACTAACTCTTCATTATAATAATCACACATAAATACGAACATAAAAAGTAGTTTTAAAAAAGCCAACCTAGCACATTGTCAGTCACTGGCCCCCACAGTTTGCGTGTCAAGTCCGTACATCTCTTGCTAGAGCAGTCCGTATCTCCTCGGCCGCTCCCTCCATCTCCATATCATCTTCCTCCACCTCACTAGGTTGCTCTAGTTCCTCTTCAGAGGCTTCCTCCAGCCAGTGATCTTCAAAAGGTTCTCTACGGCCCTCACAGATATTATGAAGGACGCAACAAGCGGTGACCAGGATTGGCAAGAAGGAGAGGTCCACATGGCTGCTCTTCAACAGGCAACGCCAACGGCTCTTGAGGCGCCCGAAGGCTATCTGAGTCAAGGTCAGGGCAGATGTAAAGCGGCGGTTCAGCTCCACGTCGGCCGCTGTTGATTCTTTGGTGAGGGGTGTCATAAGCCACGGGAGGAGGGGGTAAGAACGTGACCCCAACAAATGAATAGGTACCTCAACACCGTTCATGTTCTTGGCAGTGTTGGGGAACAGAGTTCCTTCTGTGCCATGCTCGTAAAGCTCCGAGGCCACCAAAACCTGAGAATCCGATAAGCTACCGGGGCAGCCGACGTTCAAGTCCCAAAAACAGAAGTCAGGATCCACCACTGCCTGGAGGACCACGGAACGCCAACCTTTGGTGTTGTAGAACTGGCCCGTAGAGTCGCTAGAGGGACCTATGGCTACATGTAGGGTCCCAACCACACCGGCCACCTGCGCTAGGCCATAGCGACGTTCAAACCCCTTAAGTGTCTCTTGAAGAATGTCTCCTTGAGGGACAGAAACTAATTTAGGGGCGAGGATGGACGCCACCGCTTCACACACGTCACGGATGACCCTATCTATGGTGGAACAAGAGAGCCCAAAGATCTCCTCCATCGTCTGGAAATCACAGGAGGAACCCAAGTGCCACAGCGCCACCGCCAACCGCACCTCCACTGGGATGGCTTGGCGCGTGCTGGCATCCATCCTGCGAATGACCGGCCGCAGCTGGTTACACAGGAAGTTGAAGGTCGGTTTGGTCATGCGGAAGCTCTCCATCCAGTCGAAGCGCGAGAAGGCCTTTTCGATGGCGGTGTTCCAAACCCGGGACTCC
>NW_027507903.1:667834220-668017190 GCF_037356315.1 Lithobates pipiens
TCTCTTCTCTGACGCTCACCCCCTGCCTCCTCTCCTCTCTCTTCTCTGACGCTCACCCCCTGCTCACTCTCCTCTCCTCCTCTCTCTCTCCTCCTCTCTCTCTTCTCTCTTCTCTGATGCTCACCCCCTGCCTCCTCTCCTCTCTCTTCTCTGACGCTCACCCCCTGCTCACTCTCCTCTCCTCTCTCTTCTCTGACGCTCACCCCCTGCCTCCTCTCCTCTCTCTTCTCTGACGCTCACCCCCTGCCTCCTCTCCTCTCTCTTCTCTGACGCTCACCCCCTGCTCACTCTCCTCTCTCTCTCTCCCTCCCCCCTCTCTCTCTCTCTCTCTTCTCTGATGCTCACCCCCTGCCTCCTCTCCTCTCTCTTCTCTGACGCTCACCCCCTGCTCACTCTCCTCGCCTCTCCTCTCCTCTCTCTTCTCTGACGCTCACCCCCTGCTCACTCTCCTCTCCTCTCTCTTCTCTGACGCTCACCCCCTGCCTCCTCTCCTCTCTCTTCTCTGACGCTCACCCCCTGCCTCCTCTCCTCTCTCTTCTCTGACGCTCACCCCCTGCCTCCTCTCCTCTCTCTTCTCTGACGCTCACCCCCTGCCTCCTCTCCTCTCTCTTCTCTGACGCTCACCCCCTGCTCACTCTCCTCTCCTCCTCGCTCACCCCCTCCTCACTCTCCTCTCCTCTCCTCCTCACTCTCCTCTCCTCCTCACTCTCCTCTCCTCCTCACTCTCCTCTCCTCCTCACTCTCCTCTCCTCCTCACTCTCCTCTCCTCCTCACTCTCCTCTCCTCCTCACTCTCCTCTCCTCCTCACTCTCCTCTCCTCCTCACTCTCCTCTCCTCCTCACTCTCCTCTCCTCCTCACTCTCCTCTCCTCCTCACTCTCCTCTTCTCTTCTCTGACGCTCACCCCCTGCTCACTCTCCTCTCCTCTCTCTTCTCTGACGCTCACCCCCCTGCTCACTCTCCTCTCCTCTCCTCTCTTCTCTGACGCTCACCCCCCTGCTCACTCTCCTCTCCTCTCTTCTCTGACGCTCACTCTCCTCTCTTTGACGCTCACCTCTGCTTTTTCTCCTCCTCTAGGAATTCTGTTCCTTGGTATATACTTCTCCATAGTGGCCGTCCTCCTGTCTCCAGTCGTCCCCATGGCTGTGGTCACAATGCTCCAGGCCGCCAATGTTCCGGCGATCATTATAAGTAGGGTGAGTCTATTGCAGCGTTTTAACCTTTTTTTATAGTTCATCTCTTTTGTGTGTCTTTAAAAATCTGCAGTGTGGGAGGAGCCACCAACTGAATTGTTGGTAACACCCACTTTTCTCTTATAGCTTATCCAAGCGATGACCAACTACAAGAACGGTCACACGGGTCAGTTATCGGTGGTCACAGTAGCACTTTTATTCCTCGGGTCTCTGGCTCGAATATTCACCTCCATCCAGGTAAGAGAATCATTTCTGTGTGTGTGTTGGGGGGAGGGCGGGGGGATTGGGGGATACTGTACTGGTCTGTGAGGTGTACCGTCCCATGTATCGCAGATGTGTCATGGTGTGGCGTTAGGTGTACCAAGCTGTGTATTGCAGACGTGTGTGTGGGGGGGGGGGGGTGCGGCGCGGCGGTGTGTATCGTAGATGTCATGGTGTGGCTGGAGGCATACCGGGCTGTGTATGGTAGACGTGTGATGGTGTGTGTGGGGGGGGGGGGGGGGTTGGTAAGGCATACTGGGTCGTGTATCGCAGACATGCAACAGGAGGTGTACCGTCTTATGTATCGCAGACATGTCAAGGTGAGGCGGGAGGCATTCCGGGTCGTGTATGGTAGACTTGTCATGGTGTGTTAGGGTGGTGGTAAGACATATGATGCCGTGTATCACAGATGTGGGACGGGAGGTGTACCGTCCTGTGTATCGCAGACGTGTCATGGTTTGGCTGGAGGCGTACCAGCCCGTGTATGGTAGGTGTGTCATGGTGTGGGGGGGGGGGGGGAGGCATACCGGGCCGTGTATGGCAGACGTGGGAAGGGAGGTGTACCGTCCCGTGTATCGCAGACGTGTCATGGTGTGGCGGGAGGCGTACCAGCCCATGTATGGTAGATGTGTCATAGTGTGGGGGGAGCCGTACTGGGTCGTGTATGGTAGATGTGTCATAGTGTGGGGGGAGCCGTACTGGGTCGTGTATGGTAGATGTGTCATAGTGTGGGGGGAGCCGTACTGGGTCGTGTATGGTAGATGTGTCATAGTGTGGGGGGGAGCCGTACTGGGTCGTGTATGGTAGATGTGTCATAGTGTGGGGGGAGCCGTACTGGGTCGTGTATGGTAGATGTGTCATAGTGTGGGGGGAGCCGTACTGGGTCGTGTATGGTAGATGTGTCATAGTGTGGGGGGAGCCGTACTGGGTCGTGTATGGTAGATGTGTCATGGTGTGACGGGAGGTGTACCAGCCTGTGTATGGTAGATGTCATGGTATGGGGGGGAGGCATACTGGCCTGTGTATTGTAGCCATGTCATGGTGTGGCGGGATGTTCACCGTCTCTCTCATATCTCCTTTCCTTTTGTTTTTCAGGAGACCGGAGACAATCTGATGGCTTTAACCTACGTGGTCTCCTCCTCTTGTAACGGGCTGATTTTCGCACAGCTGCTCTATTACTGGAACGTCGGGTCAGCTGAAGAGAAGAAGAAAAAGAAAAAGAGAAACTGAAGGAAGCGACAGAGACTTCCATAATCATTCCACTCCTAAAAATCCCGCCCACGCCTCACACGCCTACTGATTTCCCACCAATCATAGCTGGAATATTGGAATCATGGAATAAATCACTGTGGTTTTTTTATATCTGTGGCTCTGTCTCTGGTTTTCTGTTTGCAGTGATTTGCGATTAGTTGCAATGCAGATGTCATCTTACACTTTTTTTTTTTAACCACTTTCAGACCGGACCATTTTGCTGGTAAATGACCAGAGGTCTTTTTACACTTTGGCACTGCGCTGCTTTAACTGGTAATTGCGCGGTCATGCAATGTTGCACCCAAACAAAATTTGCGTCCTTTTCTTCCCACAAATAGAGCTTTCTTTTGATGGTATTTGATTGCCTCTGCGATTTTTATTTTTTGCGATATAAACGTAAAAAGACCGCAAATTTTGAAAAAAAAATGATATTTTCTACTTTTTGTTATTAGAAAAATCCAATAAACTCAATTTTAGTCATACATTTAGGCCAAAATGTATTCAGCCACATGTCTTTGGTAAAAAAAAAGTCAATAATTGTATATTTATTGGTTTGCGCAAAAGTTGTCACATCTACAAACTAAGGTACGTTTTCTGGAATTTACGCAGCTTTTAGTTTACGACTGCCTATCTCATTTCTTGAGGTGCTAAAATGGCAGGGCAGTACAAAACCCCCCCAAATGACCCCATTTTGGAAAGTAGACCCCCTAAGGAAATTGATAAGAGGCATGTTGAGCCCATTGAATATTTTATTTTTTTGCCTCAAGCGATTGAATAATGACAAAAAAAAAAATTTTTTTTTTTTTTAACACAAAGTTGTCACTAAATGATATATTGCTCACACATGCTATGGGCGTATGTGAAATGACACCCCAAAATACATTCTGCTGCTTCTCCTGAGTACGGGGATACCACATATGTGGGACTTTTTGGGAGCCTAGCCGCGTACGGGGCCCCGAAAACCAAGCACCGCCTTCAGGCTTTCTAAGGGCGTAAATTTTTGAGTTCACTTCTCACTACCTATTACAGTTTTGAAGGCCATAAAATGCCAAGATGGCACAAAACCCCCACAAATGACCCCATTTTAGAAAGTAGACACCCCAAGCTATTTGCTGAGAGGCATGTTGAGTCCATGGAATATTTTATATTTTGCCACAAGTTGCGGGAAAATTACAAACTTTTTTTTTTTTTTTTTTTTTCACAAAGTTGTCACTAAATGATATATTGCTCATGCATGCCATGGGCATATGTGAAATGACACCCCAAAATAAATTCTGCTGCTTCTCCTGAGTACGGGGATACCACATATGTGGGACTTTTTGGGAGCCTAGCCGCGTACGGGGCCCCGAAAACCAAGCACCGCCTTCAGGCTTTCTAAGGGCGTTACAGTTTTGAAGGCCATAAAATGCCAAGATGGCACAAACCCCCCCCAAATGACCCCATTTTGGAAAGTAGACACCCCTAAATTTAGGGGTACACTAGTGAGACTAGGTAATAAATGGCGGGTGCCCTGAAACTATAAAAAAATAACTAACCAACCAGCGTCACCTGTAACAGTTATATGGTGATCACTGGTGAAAGGGTTAACTAGGGGGCAATCAGGGGGCTTTATGCGGTAGTATATGGGGGTCCCTGGCGCTATAAAAAGCTGCGGCGAACCTAAATACCTACCTGCCTAACTAGCGTCACCTGTGACACTAATACAGCGATCAGAAAAACGATCGCTTATTAGGCTGGGTTCACACTGGAGCGATGCGGGAAGGCCACAAATCCGCGGCGGGTTCCCGCATCGCATGCCTCCCGGCGGCAGTTCACACTGCCCTATGCGAACTGCTGGGAGTGTCAGTGAAATGTTACTGACACCCCCAGATCAGTTCGCATATCGCAGTGCGATCTGCAAACTCGGATCGCATGGTGTGAACACCCATGCGATCCGATTCTGCTGCGGGCCAAAAAAAGGGTCCCGTGCGAATTTGCGGCGGGTGTGGCGGGTGCGGCGAATGGCTGAACTCGAATCGCACAGAGATCGGATGTGATTTGCACTGCAGTGCGGTGCGAATCACATTCGTTCTCATAAACCGCTGCAATGTGAACCCAGCCTTAGTGACACTGGCGACGGGGGGTGATCACGGGGTTAAACCTTTATTGGGGGGGTTAGGGGGGTACATTAGAACTAAAGGGGGCTAACTCTAACTGCCCTAACAGTTATTACAGTCACAAATGACACCAATGCAAAAAAAAAATGACATTGGTGTCACTGTGACTGGGGGGCAGGGGTAATTGGGGGGGTGATCGGGGGGTAAAGGGGGGGTGTGAGTGTGCCTGGCATGTTCTACTGTGTGTGTAGAGTGTTGGTGCAACTCACCGATCCGCTCTCCTCCGTGTCGGAACGAAAAATACCTACACGGAGGAGAGAATACATCACTTCCTCTCCTGTGTTTACATTACAGGAGAGGAAGTGATGTCACGGGGGATTTCTATTCGTCGGGAGCGATCGCGAGGGGGTGGCCATGAATGAATGGCCGCCCCCTCATCCCGGATCGCTCTCGAAGAAATGCCGACCGCCGCAGGCACCGGGGGGGGGCCCGATCGGGCCCCCCACCCGCGGGCAGGCAGGGACTTATATATACGCCCATATGCCTGCCCGTGCCATTCTGCCGACGTATATCGTCGTGCGGCGGTCGGCAAGTGGTTAAACAAGCTTTTAGTAGGCATAAAGCTGAGCTCCTCATCTTTGCTGCACAGCGGGTGCTCAACGCTCTTCCTTATTCCCGTATAATTAAAAATAAAACGCATAAGGTAAGCGCTAAATTCAACTCCGTAAACATACAGTACATTCTAAATGCATAATAACAAATGTAAAATCATACAAAGCCATCAATAGTAAATGAAAGTTTTATATATATATATATATATATATAATCTCTATATCTCAAAATGTAAATGGCGATCACAATAAGCATCCCTGACAGTCATTTCCAGACGAAACACGTAGGGCACGGCAACAACATGACACCATCACAATGCTGTGCCTTTTATTTAACCTTACAATGCACTTAACATTACATATCACCGTAAGCACATACTATTAAAATCCTACGATCCAGCAAAGCATGCAGATCCTCTCATGCCGGACTTCCGCCAGGCATTATGCGTGGAAGTCCGGCATAAGACGGTCTGTCTGCTTTGCTGGATCGTAGGATATTGATAGGATATAAATAGTATGTACTTATGGTGATATGTAATGTTAAGTGCATTGTAATTTTAAATAAAGACACGGTATTGTGATGTCACGTCGTTGCCATGTCCTACGTGTTTCGTTGGGAAATTACATCAGGGTGGTTTGTGATCTGTTTTCATTTTGCATGTTGCTCTTTTTATATATGAATTTCATTCCCTATTTTATTGATGGTTTGTATGATTATTTTTACATTTGTTATTAGGCATTTAAATAGCGTACTGTATGTTTACCAAGTTGAATTTAGCACTTAGCAAATACTACATAATTTGTGATTATATATATATATATATATATATATATATATATATATAATATTATAATATAATCCACCCAGCATGCAATGTGAGGCTACAATCCTCCACATAAAAATAGTTTCCACATGCGAACACCTATATGCCTACTGTCCATTTCTCCTGTAGGTGGCAGTGTAACCCTAGGTTGCCTGTTATCAACAAGCTGTGTCCTTCAATGGACTCGAAGAAAAGGGATTTTTTTTGGCAAATATGAAAATCCTATTGGCTCTTTATGGAGATCCGCTTGTCTAAATAATTGCCAGTGGGGTGGACTATTACAATAACACTGAGCATGGTCGTGTGATTAGCATGCAGGTCCCTCCCACTGAGCGCTGCCTACATAACAGAGGCGGGTAAGAATCTGACTTTTTTGAGGGGCCCGCTCAGGCCCTGGTAAGGTGGAGGGTAGGGTACTCGTGGGACAGAGGTGAAGGGGCCTGGGTGGGGGGGGGGAGGGTCCAGGATGTTCATGAGGTCAGAACTCTGCAACCTATCTACACAAAAACCCTCATCACAGGTTAACTTTTTGTTTTTAGTGAGAGGCCAATCAGAATCTTCCGTTTCATCATCCAGCATCATATAAGATAGTGGTCTCCAAACTGGGGGCAGGAGGGGTTGGTCAGGGATTTTTTTTTTTTTTTTTTTTACTTTGCTGTTACAGTGTCTGTAATTATGACAGTAATCATTTAAACTATCATGAATGGGTTACATTCATAACAGCTGTGATTACTATTGATCTGTGATTGGCTACAGGGAGCGGCGTGCCAGTGCACGTGTGCCAGGCAATGTACAGGCACGTCGCCTGGCTTGCAGCTCCTGCCCGCAGTAAAACTGCTGTGGGCAGACGGAAAGTGGTTAACTACTTGCCATCATAATACGGCGGGAGGTTGCCTCCCCTTTGCGCAAATCGATGTAGCTGTACGGCGGGTGCTTTAAGGGGTATAGGGGGGCGTGCTCCCACCGCGTGACGTAGGAGCTGATGCACGTGCCCGGCAGCCTCGATGTCTGCTGGACACCCACAATCGTGCTTAGAGAGGCAAAACAGAGATCTGTCAATGTAAACAGACAGATATCCCTTCTGTCAGGGGAGTAAAGAGAGATGTTCAGTTCCTAGTAATTAGGAACAGCGATCGGTCTCCTCCCCCAGTCAGTCCCATCCCCCCACAGTTAGAACACAGCAAGGGAACACATTTAACCCCTTGATCCCCCCCCCTTCAGGGGCGGACTGACAACTCATGGGGCCCCCGGGCAATAGAAGATTATGGGTCCCCTGGGCAATAGGAGTTTATGGGGCCCCCAGCAATAGATTATGGCCACACACCCACACACACACACTGAAAAGGTACTGGAGAAGCAGGGCAGCTATAATCTTGGGACTTTTAAAAAAAAAAAAAACAGATTTTTACATACTGTCCCTGGTTTTATTGAGGCTGGCAACCCTGATGGGGCCCTTGAGCAGTGCCCGAATGGTCAGTCCGCCCCTGCCCCCCCCCCCTAGTGTTAATCCCTTCACTGCCAAGGGACATTTATACTGTAATCAGTGGCTATTTTTTAGCACTGACCGCTGTATAAATGTCACTGGTCCCAAAAAAGTGTCCGATCTGTCCACCGTAAAGTTGCAGTCCCGCTAAAAAAAAAAATCGCAGACCGCCGCCATTTATAGTAATAAAAAAAAAAAAATGACATACATCTATCCCTTATTTTGTAGACGCTATAAATTATGCGCAAAACCAATCAATATGCGCCTATTGCGATTTTTTTTTTTTTTTTTTAAATCTTTGTGGGGAAAAAAAAGAACATTCATTTTGTTTGGTACAACGTCGCACGACCGCAAAATTGTCAGTCAAAGCGACACAGTGCCTGGTCAGGAAGGGGGTAAATCCTTCCAGGGCTGAAGTGGTTAAAGTGTTACTAAACCCACAACAGTAAAATCAGTCGTTGCATGCAGTAAAGCATGTTTGTTATACTCACTGTGGCACCAAAGAGGTTAATCCTCCGCATTGTGTATAACGGCTGTTTGATCTTGACTTTTCTAATCCTCCCCTTAATTCACTGTCCCCCAATCCATCTCCTATCCAAATCCTTGTGGGCAAGCTGCACATGCTCAGATTGGTGTGCATTGCTAGAGTTTTTTTTTTTTTTCTTGGGAGGGTGCATGTGATCAGCACAGGGCCAATCAGCACTGTCCAGATAGAGGGTCAGGGGGTCATGCAGCCTCAGTCAGAGGAGAATGAAAACTCCTCCTACAAGCTTTAACCAGACACTAATAGAAACCACAAGACTGCTATATACTGCTGATGAGAAAAATACATTTTGCAGTTTATGTTTACTAAAACTATTGTATTTCCATGTTCTGTGTACTATAGGGGACCAGATATAGTGAATGCAGGCTACTGAGGAGAGCAGATATAGTGAATGCAGGCTACTGAGGAGAGCAGATATAGTGAATGCAGGCTACTGAGGAGAGCAGATATAGTGAATGCAGGCTCCTAGGGAGACCAGATATAGTGAATGCAGGGTCCTGGGGAGAGCAGATATAGTGAATACAGGCTCCCGAGGAGACCAGCTATAGTGAATGCAGGCTCCCGAGGAGACCAGATATAGTGAATGCAGGCTCTTGGGGAGAGCAGATATAGTGAATGCAGGCTCCTGAGGAGAGCAGATATAGTGAATGCAGGCTCCTGAGGAGACCAGATTCAGTGAATGCAGGCTCCTGAGGAGAGCAGATATAGTGAATGCAGGGTCCTGGGGAGAGCAGATATAGTGAATGCAGGCTCCTGAGGAGAGCAGATATAGTGAATGCAGGCTCCTGAGGAGAGCAGATATAGTGAATACAGGCTCCCGAGGAGACCAGCTATAGTGAATGCAGGCTCCCGAGGAGACCAGATATAGTGAATGCAGGCTCTTGGGGAGAGCAGATATAGTGAATGCAGGCTCCTGAGGAGAGCAGATATAGTGAATGCAGGCTCCTGAGGAGACCAGATTCAGTGAATGCAGGCTCCTGAGGAGAGCAGATATAGTGAATGCAGGGTCCTGGGGAGAGCAGATATAGTGAATGCAGGCTCCTGAGGAGAGCAGATATAGTGAATGCAGGCTCCTGAGGAGAGCAGATATAGTGAATGCAGGCTCCTGGGGAGAACAGATGCAGTGAATACAGGCTCCTGGGGAGAGCAGATATAGTGAATGCAGGGTCCCGGGGGAGACCAGATATAGTGAATGCAGGCTCCTGGGGAGACCAAATATGGTAAATGTAGGTTTCTGGGGAGAGCAGATATAGTGAATGCAGGCTCCTGGGGAGACCAGATATAGTGAATGGAGGGTCCCGGGGAGAACAGATATAGTGAATGCAGGCTCCTGGGGAGAGCAGATCTAGTGAATGCAGGCTCCTGGGGAGAGCAGATCTAGTGAATGCAGGCTCCTGGGGAGTGCAGATATAGTGAATGCAGGCTCCTGGGGAGAGCAGATCTAGTGAATGCAGGCTCCTGAGGAGACCAGATATAGTGAATGCAGGCTCCTGAGGAGAGCAGATCTAGTGAATGCAGGCTCCTGGGGAGAGCAGATCTAGTGAATGCAGGCTCCTGAGGAGAGCAGATATAGTGAATGCAGGCTCCTGAGGAGACCAGATTCAGTGAATGCAGGCTCCTGAGGAGAGCAGATATAGTGAATGCAGGCTCCCGAGGAGACCAGATATAGTGAATGCAGGCTCTTGGGGAGAGCAGATATAGTGAATGCAGGCTCCTGAGGAGAGCAGATATAGTGAATGCAGGCTCCTGAGGAGACCAGATTCAGTGAATGCAGGCTCCTGAGGAGAGCAGATATAGTGAATGCAGGGTCCTGGGGAGAGCAGATATAGTGAATGCAGGCTCCTGAGGAGAGCAGATATAGTGAATGCAGGCTCCTGAGGAGAGCAGATATAGTGAATGCAGGCTCCTGGGGAGAACAGATGCAGTGAATGCAGGCTCCCGGGGAGAGCAGATATAGTGAATGCAGGGTCCCGGGGGAGACCAGATATAGTGAATGCAGGCTCCTGGGGAGACCAAATATGGTAAATGTAGGTTTCTGGGGAGAGCAGATATAGTGAATGCAGGCTCCTGGGGAGACCAGATATAGTGAATGCAGGGTCCCGGGGAGAACAGATATAGTGAATGCAGGCTCCTGGGGAGAGCAGATCTAGTGAATGCAGGCTCCTGGGGAGTGCAGATATAGTGAATGCAGGCTCCTGAGGAGACCAGATATAGTGAATGCAGGCTCCTGAGGAGACCAGATATAGTGAATGCAGGCTCCTGAGGAGAGCAGATCTAGTGAATGCAGGCTCCTGGGGAGAGCAGATCTAGTGAATGCAGGCTCCTGGGGAGAGCAGATATAGTGAATGTAGTCTCCTGAGGAGAGCAGATATAGTGAATGCAGGCTCCTGAGGAGACCAGATTCAGTGAATGCAGGCTCCTGAGGAGAGCAGATATAGTGAATGCAGGCTCCTGGGGAGAACAGATGCAGTGAATACAGGCTCCTGAGGAGAGCAGATCTAGTGAATGCAGGGTCCTGGGGAGACCAGCTATAGTGAATGCAGGCTCCTGAGGAGACCAGATATAGTGAATGCAGGCTCTTGGGGAGAGCAGATATAGTGAATGCAGGCTCCTGAGGAGAGCAGATATAGTGAATGCAGGCTCCTGAGGAGACCAGATTCAGTGAATGCAGGCTCCTGAGGAGAGCAGATATAGTGAATGCAGGGTCCCGGGGGAGACCAGATATAGTGAATGCAGGCTCCTGGGGAGACCAAATATGGTAAATGTAGGTTTCTGGGGAGAGCAGATCTAGTGAATGCAGGCTCCTGGGGAGAGCAGATATAGTGAATGCAGGCTCCTGGGGAGAGCAGATCTAGAGAATGCAGGCTCCTGGGGAGTGCAGATATAGTGAATGCAGGCTCCTGGGGAGAGCAGATCTAGTGAATGCAGGCTCCTGAGGAGACCAGATATAGTGAATGCAGGCTCCTGGGGAGAGCAGATATAGTGAATGCAGGCTCCTGAGGAGACCAGATATAGTGAATGCAGGCTCCTGAGGAGACCAGATTCAGTGAATGCAGGCTCCTGAGGGGAGCAGATATAGTGAATGCAGGCTCCTGGGGAGAACAGATGCAGTGAATACAGGCTCCTGAGGAGAGCAGATATAGTGAATGCAGGGTCCTGGGGAGACCAGCTATAGTGAATGCAGGCTCCCGAGGAGACCAGATATAGTGAATGCAGGCTCTTGGAGAGAGCAGATATAGTGAATGCAGGCTCCTGAGGAGAGCAGATATAGTGAATGCAGGCTCCTGAGGAGACCAGATTCAGTGAATGCAGGCTCCTGAGGAGAGCAGATCTAGTGAATGCAGGGTCCTGGGGAGAGCAGATATAGTGAATGCAGGCTCCTGAGGAGAGCAGATATAGTGAATGCAGGCTCCTGAGGAGAGCAGATATAGTGAATGCAGGTTCCTGGGGAGAACAGATGCAGTGAATGCAGGCTCCCGGGGAGAGCAGATATTGTGACTGCAGGGTCCCGGGGGAGACCAGATATAGTGAATGCAGGCTCCTGGGGAGACCAAATATGGTAAATGTAGGTTTCTGGGGAGAGCAGATATAGTGAATGCAGGCTCCTGGGGAGACCAGATATAGTGAATGCAGGGTCCCGGGGAGAACAGATATAGTGAATGCAGGCTCCTGGGGAGAGCAGATCTAGTGAATGCAGGCTCCTGGGGAGAGCAGATATAGTGAATGCAGGCTCCTGAGGAGACCAGATATAGTGAATGCAGGCTCCTGAGGAGACCAGATTCAGTGAATGCAGGCTCCTGAGGAGAGCAGATATAGTGAATGCAGGGTCCTGGGGAGAGCAGATATAGTGAATGCAGGCTCCTGAGGAGAGCAGATATAGTGAATGCAGGCTCCTGAGGAGAGCAGATATAGTGAATGCAGGCTCCTGGGGAGAACAGATGCAGTGAATGCAGGCTCCCGGGGAGAGCAGATATAGTGAATGCAGGGTCCCGGGGGAGACCAGATATAGTGAATGCAGGCTCCTGGGGAGACCAAATATGGTAAATGTAGGTTTCTGGGGAGAGCAGATATAGTGAATGCAGGCTCCTGGGGAGACCAGATATAGTGAATGCAGGCTCCTGGGGAGAGCAGATCTAGTGAATGCAGGCTCCTGGGGAGTGCAGATATAGTGAATGCAGGCTCCTGGGGAGAGCAGATCTAGTGAATGCAGGCTCCTGAGGAGACCAGATATAGTGAATGCAGGCTCCTGAGGAGAGCAGATCTAGTGAATGCAGGCTCCTGGGGAGAGCAGATCTAGTGAATGCAGGCTCCTGGGGAGAGCAGATATAGTGAATGCAGGCTCCTGAGGAGACCAGATATAGTGAATGCAGGCTCCTGAGGAGAGCAGATATAGTGAATGCAGGCTCCTGGGGAGAACAGATGCAGTGAATACAGGCTCCTGAGGAGAGCAGATATAGTGAATGCAGGGTCCTGGGGAGACCAGCTATAGTGAATGCAGGCTCCCGAGGAGAGCAGATATAGTGAATGCAGGCTCTTGGGGAGAGCAGATATAGTGAATGCAGGCTCCTGAGGAGAGCAGATATAGTGAATGCAGGCTCCTGAGGAGACCAGATTCAGTGAATGCAGGCTCCTGAGGAGAGCAGATATAGTGAATGCAGGCTCCTGAGGAGAGCAGATATAGTGAATGCAGGCTCCTGGGGAGAACAGATGCAGTGAATGCAGGCTCCCGGGGAGAGCAGATATAGTGAATGCAGGGTCCCGGGGGAGACCAGATATAGTGAATGCAGGCTCCTGGGGAGACCAAATATGGTAAATGTAGGTTTCTGGGGAGAGCAGATCTAGTGAATGCAGGCTCCTGGGGAGAGCAGATATAGTGAATGCAGGCTCCTGGGGAGAGCAGATCTAGTGAATGCAGGCTCCTGGGGAGTGCAGATATAGTGAATGCAGGCTCCTGGGGAGAGCAGATCTAGTGAATGCAGGCTCCTGAGGAGACCAGATATAGTGAATGCAGGCTCCTGGGGAGAGCAGATATAGTGAATGCAGGCTCCTGAGGAGAGCAGATATAGTGAATGCAGGCTCCTGAGGAGAGCAGATATAGTGAATGCAGGCTCCTGGGGAGAACAGATTCAGTGAATGCAGGCTCCTGAGGAGACCAGATTCAGTGAATGCAGGCTCCTGAGGAGAGCAGATATAGTGAATGCAGGCTCCTGGGGAGAACAGATGCAGTGAATACAGGCTCCTGAGGAGAGCAGATATAGTGAATGCAGGGTCCTGGGGAGACCAGCTATAGTGAATGCAGGCTCCCGAGGAGACCAGATATAGTGAATGCAGGCTCTTGGGGAGAGCAGATATAGTGAATGCAGGCTCCTGAGGAGAGCAGATATAGTGAATGCAGGCTCCTGAGGAGACCAGATTCAGTGAATGCAGGCTCCTGAGGAGACCAGATTCAGTGAATGCAGGCTCCTGAGGAGAGCAGATCTAGTGAATGCCGGGTCCTGGGGAGAGCAGATATAGTGAATGCAGGCTCCTGAGGAGAGCAGATATAGTGAATGCAGGCTCCTGAGGAGAGCAGATATAGTGAATGCAGGCTCCTGGGGAGAACAGATGCAGTGAATGCAGGCTCCCGGGGAGAGCAGATATTGTGACTGCAGGGTCCCGGGGGAGACCAGATATAGTGAATGCAGGCTCCTGGGGAGACCAAATATGGTAAATGTAGGTTTCTGGGGAGAGCAGATATAGTGAATGCAGGCTCCTGGGGAGACCAGATATAGTGAATGCAGGGTCCCGGGGAGAACAGATATAGTGAATGCAGGCTCCTGGGGAGAGCAGATCTAGTGAATGCAGGCTCCTGGGGAGAGCAGATATAGTGAATGCAGGCTCCTGGGGAGAGCAGATATAGTGAATGCAGGCTCCTGAGGAGACCAGATATAGTGAATGCAGGCTCCTGGGGAGAGCAGATCTAGTGAATGCAGGCTCCTGGGGAGAGCAGATATAGTGAATGCAGGCTCCTGGGGAGAGCAGATCTAGTGAATGCAGGCTCCTGGGGAGAGCAGATCTAGTGAATGCAGGCTCCTGAGGAGACCAGATATAGTGAATGCAGGCTCCTGGGGAGAGCAGATATAGTGAATACAGGCTCCTGGGGAGTGCAGATATAGTGAATGCAGGCTCCTGAGGAGACCAGATCTAGTGAATGCAGGCTCCCGGGGAGAGCAGATATAGTGAATGCAGGCTCCTGAGGAGACCAGATCTAGTGAATGCAGGCTCCTGGGGAGAGCAGATATAGTGAATGCAGGCTCCTGAGGAGAGCAGATATAGTGAATGCAGGCTCCTGGGGAGAACAGATGCAGTGAATGCAGGCTCCCGGGGAGAGCAGATATAGTGAATGCAGGGTCCCGGGGGAGACCAGATATAGTGAATGCAGGCTCCTGGGGAGACCAAATATGGTAAATGTAGGTTTCTGGGGAGAGCAGATATAGTGAATGCAGGCTCCTGGGGAGACCAGATATAGTGAATGCAGGGTCCCGGGGAGAACAGATATAGTGAATGCAGGCTCCTGGGGAGAGCAGATCTAGTGAATGCAGGCTCCTGGGGAGTGCAGATATAGTGAATGCAGGCTCCTGGGGAGAGCAGATCTAGTGAATGCAGGCTCCTGAGGAGACCAGATTCAGTGAATGCAGGCTCCTGGGGAGAGCAGATCTAGTGAATGCAGGCTCCTGAGGAGACCAGATATAGTGAATGCAGGCTCCTGAGGAGACCAGATATAGTGAATGCAGGCTCCTGGGGAGTGCAGATATAGTGAATGCAGGCTCCTGGGGAGAGCAGATATAGTGAATGCAGGCTCCTGAGGAGAGCAGATATAGTGAATGCAGGCTCCTGAGGAGACCAGATATAGTGAATGCAGGCTCCTGAGGAGACCAGATATAGTGAATGCAGGCTCCTGGGGAGAGCAGATATAGTGAATGCAGGCTCCTGAGGAGAGCAGATATAGTGAATGCAGGCTCCTGGGGAGAACAGATGCAGTGAATGCAGGCTCCCGGGGAGAGCAGATATAGTGAATGCAGGGTCCCGGGGGAGACCAGATATAGTGAATGCAGGCTCCTGGGGAGACCAAATATGGTAAATGTAGGTTTCTGGGGAGAGCAGATATAGTGAATGCAGGCTCCTGGGGAGACCAGATATAGTGAATGCAGGGTCCCGGGGAGAACAGATATAGTGAATGCAGGCTCCTGGGGAGAGCAGATCTAGTGAATGCAGGCTCCTGGGGAGTGCAGATATAGTGAATGCAGGCTCCTGGGGAGAGCAGATCTAGTGAATGCAGGCTCCTGAGGAGACCAGATATAGTGAATGCAGGCTCCTGAGGAGAGCAGATCTAGTGAATGCAGGCTCCTGGGGAGAGCAGATCTAGTGAATGCAGGCTCCTGGGGAGAGCAGATATAGTGAATGCAGGCTCCTGAGGAGAGCAGATATAGTGAATGCAGGCTCCTGAGGAGACCAGATATAGTGAATGCAGGCTCCTGAGGAGAGCAGATATAGTGAATGCAGGCTCCTGGGGAGAACAGATGCAGTGAATACAGGCTCCTGAGGAGAGCAGATATAGTGAATGCAGGGTCCTGGGGAGACCAGCTATAGTGAATGCAGGCTCCCGAGGAGAGCAGATATAGTGAATGCAGGCTCTTGGGGAGAGCAGATATAGTGAATGCAGGCTCCTGAGGAGAGCAGATATAGTGAATGCAGGCTCCTGAGGAGACCAGATTCAGTGAATGCAGGCTCCTGAGGAGAGCAGATATAGTGAATGCAGGCTCCTGAGGAGAGCAGATATAGTGAATGCAGGCTCCTGGGGAGAACAGATGCAGTGAATGCAGGCTCCCGGGGAGAGCAGATATAGTGAATGCAGGGTCCCGGGGGAGACCAGATATAGTGAATGCAGGCTCCTGGGGAGACCAAATATGGTAAATGTAGGTTTCTGGGGAGAGCAGATCTAGTGAATGCAGGCTCCTGGGGAGAGCAGATATAGTGAATGCAGGCTCCTGGGGAGAGCAGATCTAGTGAATGCAGGCTCCTGGGGAGTGCAGATATAGTGAATGCAGGCTCCTGGGGAGACCAGATATAGTGAATGCAGGCTCCTGGGGAGAGCAGATATAGTGAATGCAGGCTCCTGAGGAGAGCAGATATAGTGAATGCAGGCTCCTGAGGAGAGCAGATATAGTGAATGCAGGCTCCTGGGGAGAACAGATTCAGTGAATGCAGGCTCCTGAGGAGACCAGATTCAGTGAATGCAGGCTCCTGAGGAGAGCAGATATAGTGAATGCAGGCTCCTGGGGAGAACAGATGCAGTGAATACAGGCTCCTGAGGAGAGCAGATATAGTGAATGCAGGGTCCTGGGGAGACCAGCTATAGTGAATGCAGGCTCCCGAGGAGACCAGATATAGTGAATGCAGGCTCTTGGGGAGAGCAGATATAGTGAATGCAGGCTCCTGAGGAGAGCAGATATAGTGAATGCAGGCTCCTGAGGAGACCAGATTCAGTGAATGCAGGCTCCTGAGGAGAGCAGATCTAGTGAATGCCGGGTCCTGGGGAGAGCAGATATAGTGAATGCAGGCTCCTGAGGAGAGCAGATATAGTGAATGCAGGCTCCTGAGGAGAGCAGATCTAGTGAATGCAGGCTCCTGGGGAGAACAGATGCAGTGAATGCAGGCTCCCGGGGAGAGCAGATATTGTGACTGCAGGGTCCCGGGGGAGACCAGATATAGTGAATGCAGGCTCCTGGGGAGACCAAATATGGTAAATGTAGGTTTCTGGGGAGAGCAGATATAGTGAATGCAGGCTCCTGGGGAGACCAGATATAGTGAATGCAGGGTCCCGGGGAGAACAGATATAGTGAATGCAGGCTCCTGGGGAGAGCAGATCTAGTGAATGCAGGCTCCTGGGGAGAGCAGATATAGTGAATGCAGGCTCCTGGGGAGAGCAGATATAGTGAATGCAGGCTCCTGAGGAGACCAGATATAGTGAATGCAGGCTCCTGGGGAGAGCAGATCTAGTGAATGCAGGCTCCTGGGGAGAGCAGATATAGTGAATGCAGGCTCCTGAGGAGAGCAGATCTAGTGAATGCAGGCTCCTGGGGAGAGCAGATCTAGTGAATGCAGGCTCCTGAGGAGACCAGATATAGTGAATGCAGGCTCCTGGGGAGAGCAGATATAGTGAATACAGGCTCCTGGGGAGTGCAGATATAGTGAATGCAGGCTCCTGAGGAGACCAGATCTAGTGAATGCAGGCTCCCGGGGAGAGCAGATATAGTGAATGCAGGCTCCTGAGGAGACCAGATCTAGTGAATGCAGGCTCCTGGGGAGAGCAGATATAGTGAATGCAGGCTCCTGAGGAGAGCAGATATAGTGAATGCAGGCTCCTGGGGAGAACAGATGCAGTGAATGCAGGCTCCCGGGGAGAGCAGATATAGTGAATGCAGGGTCCCGGGGGAGACCAGATATAGTGAATGCAGGCTCCTGGGGAGACCAAATATGGTAAATGTAGGTTTCTGGGGAGAGCAGATATAGTGAATGCAGGCTCCTGGGGAGACCAGATATAGTGAATGCAGGGTCCCGGGGAGAACAGATATAGTGAATGCAGGCTCCTGGGGAGAGCAGATCTAGTGAATGCAGGCTCCTGGGGAGTGCAGATATAGTGAATGCAGGCTCCTGGGGAGAGCAGATCTAGTGAATGCAGGCTCCTGAGGAGACCAGATTCAGTGAATGCAGGCTCCTGGGGAGAGCAGATCTAGTGAATGCAGGCTCCTGAGGAGACCAGATTCAGTGAATGCAGGCTCCTGGGGAGAGCAGATCTAGTGAATGCAGGCTCCTGAGGAGACCAGATATAGTGAATGCAGGCTCCTGAGGAGACCAGATATAGTGAATGCAGGCTCCTGGGGAGTGCAGATATAGTGAATGCAGGCTCCTGGGGAGAGCAGATATAGTGAATGCAGGCTCCTGAGGAGAGCAGATATAGTGAATGCAGGCTCCTGAGGAGACCAGATATAGTGAATGCAGGCTCCTGAGGAGACCAGATATAGTGAATGCAGGCTCCTGGGGAGAGCAGATCTAGTAAATGCAGGCTCCTGGGGAGTGCAGATATAGTGAATGCAGGCTCCTGAGGAGACCAGATCTAGTGAATGCAGGCTCCTGGGGAGTGCAGATATAGTGAATGCAGGCTCCTGGGGAGAGCAGATATAGTGAATGCAGGCTCCTGAGGAGAGCAGATATAGTGAATGCAGGCTCCTGAGGAGACCAGATTCAGTGAATGCAGGCTCCTGAGGAGAGCAGATATAGTGAATGCAGGCTCCTGGGGAGAACAGATGCAGTGAATACAGGCTCCTGAGGAGAGCAGATATAGTGAATGCAGGGTCCTGGGGAGACCAGCTATAGTGAATGCAGGCTCCTGAGGAGACCAGATATAGTGAATGCAGGCTCTTGGGGAGAGCAGATATAGTGAATGCAGGCTCCTGAGGAGAGCAGATATAGTGAATGCAGGCTCCTGAGGAGACCAGATTCAGTGAATGCAGGCTCCTGAGGAGACCAGATTCAGTGAATGCAGGCTCCTGAGGAGAGCAGATCTAGTGAATGCAGGGTCCTGGGGAGAGCAGATATAGTGAATGCAGGCTCCTGAGGAGAGCAGATATAGTGAATGCAGGCTCCTGAAGATAGCAGATAAAATGAATGCAGGCTCCTGGGGAGAACAGATGCAGTGAATGCAGGCTCCCGGGGAGAGCAGATATTGTGACTGCAGGGTCCCGGGGGAGACCAGATATAGTGAATGCAGGCTCCTGGGGAGACCAAATATGGTAAATGTAGGTTTCTGGGGAGAGCAGATATAGTGAATGCAGGCTCCTGGGGAGACCAGATATAGTGAATGCAGGGTCCCGGGGAGAACAGATATAGTGAATGCAGGCTCCTGGGGAGAGCAGATCTAGTGAATGCAGGCTCCTGGGGAGAGCAGATATAGTGAATGCAGGCTCCTGAGGAGACCAGATATAGTGAATGCAGGCTCCTGAGGAGACCAGATTCAGTGAATGCAGGCTCCTGAGGAGAGCAGATATAGTGAATGCAGGGTCCTGGGGAGAGCAGATATAGTGAATGCAGGCTCCTGAGGAGAGCAGATATAGTGAATGCAGGCTCCTGAGGAGAGCAGATATAGTGAATGCAGGCTCCTGGGGAGAACAGATGCAGTGAATGCAGGCTCCCGGGGAGAGCAGATATAGTGAATGCAGGGTCCCGGGGGAGACCAGATATAGTGAATGCAGGCTCCTGGGGAGACCAAATATGGTAAATGTAGGTTTCTGGGGAGAGCAGATATAGTGAATGCAGGCTCCTGGGGAGACCAGATATAGTGAATGCAGGCTCCTGGGGAGAGCAGATCTAGTGAATGCAGGCTCCTGGGGAGTGCAGATATAGTGAATGCAGGCTCCTGGGGAGAGCAGATCTAGTGAATGCAGGCTCCTGAGGAGACCAGATATAGTGAATGCAGGCTCCTGAGGAGAGCAGATCTAGTGAATGCAGGCTCCTGGGGAGAGCAGATCTAGTGAATGCAGGCTCCTGGGGAGAGCAGATATAGTGAATGCAGGCTCCTGAGGAGAGCAGATATAGTGAATGCAGGCTCCTGAGGAGACCAGATATAGTGAATGCAGGCTCCTGAGGAGAGCAGATATAGTGAATGCAGGCTCCTGGGGAGAACAGATGCAGTGAATACAGGCTCCTGAGGAGAGCAGATATAGTGAATGCAGGGTCCTGGGGAGACCAGCTATAGTGAATGCAGGCTCCCGAGGAGAGCAGATATAGTGAATGCAGGCTCTTGGGGAGAGCAGATATAGTGAATGCAGGCTCCTGAGGAGAGCAGATATAGTGAATGCAGGCTCCTGAGGAGACCAGATTCAGTGAATGCAGGCTCCTGAGGAGAGCAGATATAGTGAATGCAGGCTCCTGAGGAGAGCAGATATAGTGAATGCAGGCTCCTGGGGAGAACAGATGCAGTGAATGCAGGCTCCCGGGGAGAGCAGATATAGTGAATGCAGGGTCCCGGGGGAGACCAGATATAGTGAATGCAGGCTCCTGGGGAGACCAAATATGGTAAATGTAGGTTTCTGGGGAGAGCAGATCTAGTGAATGCAGGCTCCTGGGGAGAGCAGATATAGTGAATGCAGGCTCCTGGGGAGAGCAGATCTAGTGAATGCAGGCTCCTGGGGAGTGCAGATATAGTGAATGCAGGCTCCTGGGGAGAGCAGATCTAGTGAATGCAGGCTCCTGAGGAGACCAGATATAGTGAATGCAGGCTCCTGGGGAGAGCAGATATAGTGAATGCAGGCTCCTGAGGAGAGCAGATATAGTGAATGCAGGCTCCTGAGGAGAGCAGATATAGTGAATGCAGGCTCCTGGGGAGAACAGATTCAGTGAATGCAGGCTCCTGAGGAGACCAGATTCAGTGAATGCAGGCTCCTGAGGAGAGCAGATATAGTGAATGCAGGCTCCTGGGGAGAACAGATGCAGTGAATACAGGCTCCTGAGGAGAGCAGATATAGTGAATGCAGGGTCCTGGGGAGACCAGCTATAGTGAATGCAGGCTCTTGGGGAGAGCAGATATAGTGAATGCAGGCTCCTGAGGAGAGCAGATATAGTGAATGCAGGCTCCTGAGGAGACCAGATTCAGTGAATGCAGGCTCCTGAGGAGACCAGATTCAGTGAATGCAGGCTCCTGAGGAGAGCAGATCTAGTGAATGCCGGGTCCTGGGGAGAGCAGATATAGTGAATGCAGGCTCCTGAGGAGAGCAGATATAGTGAATGCAGGCTCCTGAGGAGAGCAGATATAGTGAATGCAGGCTCCTGGGGAGAACAGATGCAGTGAATGCAGGCTCCCGGGGAGAGCAGATATTGTGACTGCAGGGTCCCGGGGGAGACCAGATATAGTGAATGCAGGCTCCTGGGGAGACCAAATATGGTAAATGTAGGTTTCTGGGGAGAGCAGATATAGTGAATGCAGGCTCCTGGGGAGACCAGATATAGTGAATGCAGGGTCCCGGGGAGAACAGATATAGTGAATGCAGGCTCCTGGGGAGAGCAGATCTAGTGAATGCAGGCTCCTGGGGAGAGCAGATATAGTGAATGCAGGCTCCTGGGGAGAGCAGATATAGTGAATGCAGGCTCCTGAGGAGACCAGATATAGTGAATGCAGGCTCCTGGGGAGAGCAGATCTAGTGAATGCAGGCTCCTGGGGAGAGCAGATATAGTGAATGCAGGCTCCTGGGGAGAGCAGATCTAGTGAATGCAGGCTCCTGGGGAGAGCAGATCTAGTGAATGCAGGCTCCTGAGGAGACCAGATATAGTGAATGCAGGCTCCTGGGGAGAGCAGATATAGTGAATACAGGCTCCTGGGGAGTGCAGATATAGTGAATGCAGGCTCCTGAGGAGACCAGATCTAGTGAATGCAGGCTCCCGGGGAGAGCAGATATAGTGAATGCAGGCTCCTGAGGAGACCAGATCTAGTGAATGCAGGCTCCTGGGGAGAGCAGATATAGTGAATGCAGGCTCCTGAGGAGAGCAGATATAGTGAATGCAGGCTCCTGGGGAGAACAGATGCAGTGAATGCAGGCTCCCGGGGAGAGCAGATATAGTGAATGCAGGGTCCCGGGGGAGACCAGATATAGTGAATGCAGGCTCCTGGGGAGACCAAATATGGTAAATGTAGGTTTCTGGGGAGAGCAGATATAGTGAATGCAGGCTCCTGGGGAGACCAGATATAGTGAATGCAGGGTCCCGGGGAGAACAGATATAGTGAATGCAGGCTCCTGGGGAGAGCAGATCTAGTGAATGCAGGCTCCTGGGGAGTGCAGATATAGTGAATGCAGGCTCCTGGGGAGAGCAGATCTAGTGAATGCAGGCTCCTGAGGAGACCAGATTCAGTGAATGCAGGCTCCTGGGGAGAGCAGATCTAGTGAATGCAGGCTCCTGAGGAGACCAGATATAGTGAATGCAGGCTCCTGAGGAGACCAGATATAGTGAATGCAGGCTCCTGGGGAGTGCAGATATAGTGAATGCAGGCTCCTGGGGAGAGCAGATATAGTGAATGCAGGCTCCTGAGGAGAGCAGATATAGTGAATGCAGGCTCCTGAGGAGACCAGATATAGTGAATGCAGGCTCCTGAGGAGACCAGATATAGTGAATGCAGGCTCCTGGGGAGAGCAGATATAGTGAATGCAGGCTCCTGAGGAGAGCAGATATAGTGAATGCAGGCTCCTGGGGAGAACAGATGCAGTGAATGCAGGCTCCCGGGGAGAGCAGATATAGTGAATGCAGGGTCCCGGGTGAGACCAGATATAGTGAATGCAGGCTCCTGGGGAGACCAAATATGGTAAATGTAGGTTTCTGGGGAGAGCAGATATAGTGAATGCAGGCTCCTGGGGAGACCAGATATAGTGAATGCAGGGTCCCGGGGAGAACAGATATAGTGAATGCAGGCTCCTGGGGAGAGCAGATCTAGTGAATGCAGGCTCCTGGGGAGTGCAGATATAGTGAATGCAGGCTCCTGGGGAGAGCAGATCTAGTGAATGCAGGCTCCTGAGGAGACCAGATATAGTGAATGCAGGCTCCTGAGGAGAGCAGATCTAGTGAATGCAGGCTCCTGGGGAGAGCAGATCTAGTGAATGCAGGCTCCTGGGGAGAGCAGATATAGTGAATGCAGGCTCCTGAGGAGAGCAGATATAGTGAATGCAGGCTCCTGAGGAGACCAGATATAGTGAATGCAGGCTCCTGAGGAGAGCAGATATAGTGAATGCAGGCTCCTGGGGAGAACAGATGCAGTGAATACAGGCTCCTGAGGAGAGCAGATATAGTGAATGCAGGGTCCTGGGGAGACCAGCTATAGTGAATGCAGGCTCCCGAGGAGAGCAGATATAGTGAATGCAGGCTCTTGGGGAGAGCAGATATAGTGAATGCAGGCTCCTGAGGAGAGCAGATATAGTGAATGCAGGCTCCTGAGGAGACCAGATTCAGTGAATGCAGGCTCCTGAGGAGAGCAGATATAGTGAATGCAGGCTCCTGAGGAGAGCAGATATAGTGAATGCAGGCTCCTGGGGAGAACAGATGCAGTGAATGCAGGCTCCCGGGGAGAGCAGATATAGTGAATGCAGGGTCCCGGGGGAGACCAGATATAGTGAATGCAGGCTCCTGGGGAGACCAAATATGGTAAATGTAGGTTTCTGGGGAGAGCAGATCTAGTGAATGCAGGCTCCTGGGGAGAGCAGATATAGTGAATGCAGGCTCCTGGGGAGAGCAGATCTAGTGAATGCAGGCTCCTGGGGAGTGCAGATATAGTGAATGCAGGCTCCTGGGGAGACCAGATATAGTGAATGCAGGCTCCTGGGGAGAGCAGATATAGTGAATGCAGGCTCCTGAGGAGAGCAGATATAGTGAATGCAGGCTCCTGAGGAGAGCAGATATAGTGAATGCAGGCTCCTGGGGAGAACAGATTCAGTGAATGCAGGCTCCTGAGGAGACCAGATTCAGTGAATGCAGGCTCCTGAGGAGAGCAGATATAGTGAATGCAGGCTCCTGGGGAGAACAGATGCAGTGAATACAGGCTCCTGAGGAGAGCAGATATAGTGAATGCAGGGTCCTGGGGAGACCAGCTATAGTGAATGCAGGCTCCCGAGGAGACCAGATATAGTGAATGCAGGCTCTTGGGGAGAGCAGATATAGTGAATGCAGGCTCCTGAGGAGAGCAGATATAGTGAATGCAGGCTCCTGAGGAGACCAGATTCAGTGAATGCAGGCTCCTGAGGAGAGCAGATCTAGTGAATGCCGGGTCCTGGGGAGAGCAGATATAGTGAATGCAGGCTCCTGAGGAGAGCAGATATAGTGAATGCAGGCTCCTGAGGAGAGCAGATATAGTGAATGCAGGCTCCTGGGGAGAACAGATGCAGTGAATGCAGGCTCCCGGGGAGAGCAGATATTGTGACTGCAGGGTCCCGGGGGAGACCAGATATAGTGAATGCAGGCTCCTGGGGAGACCAAATATGGTAAATGTAGGTTTCTGGGGAGAGCAGATATAGTGAATGCAGGCTCCTGGGGAGACCAGATATAGTGAATGCAGGGTCCCGGGGAGAACAGATATAGTGAATGCAGGCTCCTGGGGAGAGCAGATCTAGTGAATGCAGGCTCCTGGGGAGAGCAGATATAGTGAATGCAGGCTCCTGGGGAGAGCAGATATAGTGAATGCAGGCTCCTGAGGAGACCAGATATAGTGAATGCAGGCTCCTGGGGAGAGCAGATCTAGTGAATGCAGGCTCCTAGGGAGAGCAGATATAGTGAATGCAGGCTCCTGAGGAGAGCAGATCTAGTGAATGCAGGCTCCTGGGGAGAGCAGATCTAGTGAATGCAGGCTCCTGAGGAGACCAGATATAGTGAATGCAGGCTCCTGGGGAGAGCAGATATAGTGAATACAGGCTCCTGGGGAGTGCAGATATAGTGAATGCAGGCTCCTGAGGAGACCAGATCTAGTGAATGCAGGCTCCCGGGGAGAGCAGATATAGTGAATGCAGGCTCCTGAGGAGACCAGATCTAGTGAATGCAGGCTCCTGGGGAGAGCAGATATAGTGAATGCAGGCTCCTGAGGAGAGCAGATATAGTGAATGCAGGCTCCTGGGGAGAACAGATGCAGTGAATGCAGGCTCCCGGGGAGAGCAGATATAGTGAATGCAGGGTCCCGGGGGAGACCAGATATAGTGAATGCAGGCTCCTGGGGAGACCAAATATGGTAAATGTAGGTTTCTGGGGAGAGCAGATATAGTGAATGCAGGCTCCTGGGGAGACCAGATATAGTGAATGCAGGGTCCCGGGGAGAACAGATATAGTGAATGCAGGCTCCTGGGGAGAGCAGATCTAGTGAATGCAGGCTCCTGGGGAGTGCAGATATAGTGAATGCAGGCTCCTGGGGAGAGCAGATCTAGTGAATGCAGGCTCCTGAGGAGACCAGATTCAGTGAATGCAGGCTCCTGGGGAGAGCAGATCTAGTGAATGCAGGCTCCTGAGGAGACCAGATATAGTGAATGCAGGCTCCTGAGGAGACCAGATATAGTGAATGCAGGCTCCTGGGGAGTGCAGATATAGTGAATGCAGGCTCCTGGGGAGAGCAGATATAGTGAATGCAGGCTCCTGAGGAGAGCAGATATAGTGAATGCAGGCTCCTGAGGAGACCAGATATAGTGAATGCAGGCTCCTGAGGAGACCAGATATAGTGAATGCAGGCTCCTGGGGAGAGCAGATCTAGTGAATGCAGGGTCCCGGGGAGTGCAGATATAGTGAATGCAGGCTCCTGAGGAGACCAGATCTAGTGAATGCAGGCTCCTGGGGAGTGCAGATATAGTGAATGCAGGCTCCTGGGGAGAGCAGATATAGTGAATGCAGGCTCCTGAGGAGAGCAGATATAGTGAATGCAGGCTCCTGAGGAGACCAGATTCAGTGAATGCAGGCTCCTGAGGAGAGCAGATATAGTGAATGCAGGCTCCTGGGGAGAACAGATGCAGTGAATACAGGCTCCTGAGGAGAGCAGATATAGTGAATGCAGGGTCCTGGGGAGACCAGCTATAGTGAATGCAGGCTCCTGAGGAGACCAGATATAGTGAATGCAGGCTCTTGGGGAGAGCAGATATAGTGAATGCAGGCTCCTGAGGAGAGCAGATATAGTGAATGCAGGCTCCTGAGGAGACCAGATTCAGTGAATGCAGGCTCCTGAGGAGACCAGATTCAGTGAATGCAGGCTCCTGAGGAGAGCAGATCTAGTGAATGCAGGGTCCTGGGGAGAGCAGATATAGTGAATGCAGGCTCCTGAGGAGAGCAGATATAGTGAATGCAGGCTCCTGAAGATAGCAGATAAAATGAATGCAGGCTCCTGGGGAGAACAGATGCAGTGAATGCAGGCTCCTGGGGAGAGCAGATCTAGTGAATGCAGGCTCCTGGGGAGAGCAGATATAGTGAATGCAGGCTCCTGGGGAGAGCAGATCTAGTGAATGCAGGCTCCTGGGGAGAGCAGATCTAGTGAATGCAGGCTCCTGAGGAGACCAGATATAGTGAATGCAGGGTCCCGGGGAGAACAGATATAGTGAATGCAGGCTCCTGGGGAGAGCAGATCTAGTGAATGCAGGCTCCTGGGGAGAGCAGATCTAGTGAATGCAGGCTCCTGGGGAGAGCAGATATAGTGAATGCAGGCTCCTGGGGAGAACAGATGCAGTGAATACAGGCTCCTGAGGAGAGCAGATATAGTGAATGCAGGGTCCTGGGGAGACCAGCTATAGTGAATGCAGGCTCCCGAGGAGACCAGATATAGTGAATGCAGGCTCTTGGGGAGAGCAGATATAGTGAATGCAGGCTCCTGAGGAGAGCAGATATAGTGAATGCAGGCTCCTGAGGAGACCAGATTCAGTGAATGCAGGCTCCTGAGGAGAGCAGATATAGTGAATGCAGGGTCCCGGGGGAGACCAGATATAGTGAATGCAGGCTCCTGGGGAGACCAAATATGGTAAATGTAGGTTTCTGGGGAGAGCAGATCTAGTGAATGCAGGCTCCTGGGGAGAGCAGATATAGTGAATGCAGGCTCCTGGGGAGAGCAGATCTAGAGAATGCAGGCTCCTGGGGAGTGCAGATATAGTGAATGCAGGCTCCTGGGGAGAGCAGATCTAGTGAATGCAGGCTCCTGAGGAGACCAGATATAGTGAATGCAGGCTCCTGGGGAGAGCAGATATAGTGAATGCAGGCTCCTGAGGAGAGCAGATATAGTGAATGCAGGCTCCTGAGGAGACCAGATTCAGTGAATGCAGGCTCCTGAGGAGAGCAGATATAGTGAATGCAGGCTCCTGGGGAGAACAGATGCAGTGAATACAGGCTCCTGAGGAGAGCAGATATAGTGAATGCAGGGTCCTGGGGAGACCAGCTATAGTGAATGCAGGCTCCCGAGGAGACCAGATATAGTGAATGCAGGCTCTTGGAGAGAGCAGATATAGTGAATGCAGGCTCCTGAGGAGAGCAGATATAGTGAATGCAGGCTCCTGAGGAGACCAGATTCAGTGAATGCAGGCTCCTGAGGAGAGCAGATCTAGTGAATGCAGGGTCCTGGGGAGAGCAGATATAGTGAATGCAGGCTCCTGAGGAGAGCAGATATAGTGAATGCAGGCTCCTGAGGAGACCAGATTCAGTGAATGCAGGCTCCTGAGGAGACCAGATTCAGTGAATGCAGGCTCCTGAGGAGAGCAGATCTAGTGAATGCAGGGTCCTGGGGAGAGCAGATATAGTGAATGCAGGCTCCTGAGGAGAGCAGATATAGTGAATGCAGGCTCCTGAAGATAGCAGATAAAATGAATGCAGGCTCCTGGGGAGAACAGATGCAGTGAATGCAGGCTCCCAGGGAGAGCAGATATTGTGACTGCAGGGTCCCGGGGGAGACCAGATATAGTGATTGCAGGCTCCTGGGGAGACCAAATATGGTAAATGTAGGTTTCTGGGGAGAGCAGATATAGTGAATGCAGGCTCCTGGGGAGACCAGATATAGTGAATGCAGGGTCCCGGGGAGAACAGATATAGTGAATGCAGGCTCCTGGGGAGAGCAGATCTAGTGAATGCAGGCTCCTGGGGAGAGCAGATCTAGTGAATGCAGGCTCCTGGGGAGAGCAGATATAGTGAATGCAGGCTCCTGGGGAGAACAGATGCAGTGAATACAGGCTCCTGAGGAGAGCAGATATAGTGAATGCAGGGTCCTGGGGAGACCAGCTATAGTGAATGCAGGCTCCCGAGGAGACCAGATATAGTGAATGCAGGCTCTTGGGGAGAGCAGATATAGTGAATGCAGGCTCCTGAGGAGAGCAGATATAGTGAATGCAGGCTCCTGAGGAGACCAGATTCAGTGAATGCAGGCTCCTGAGGAGAGCAGATATAGTGAATGCAGGGTCCCGGGGGAGACCAGATATAGTGAATGCAGGCTCCTGGGGAGACCAAATATGGTAAATGTAGGTTTCTGGGGAGAGCAGATCTAGTGAATGCAGGCTCCTGGGGAGAGCAGATATAGTGAATGCAGGCTCCTGGGGAGAGCAGATCTAGAGAATGCAGGCTCCTGGGGAGTGCAGATATAGTGAATGCAGGCTCCTGGGGAGAGCAGATCTAGTGAATGCAGGCTCCTGAGGAGACCAGATATAGTGAATGCAGGCTCCTGGGGAGAGCAGATATAGTGAATGCAGGCTCCTGAGGAGAGCAGATATAGTGAATGCAGGCTCCTGAGGAGACCAGATTCAGTGAATGCAGGCTCCTGAGGAGAGCAGATATAGTGAATGCAGGCTCCTGGGGAGAACAGATGCAGTGAATACAGGCTCCTGAGGAGAGCAGATATAGTGAATGCAGGGTCCTGGGGAGACCAGCTATAGTGAATGCAGGCTCCCGAGGAGACCAGATATAGTGAATGCAGGCTCTTGGAGAGAGCAGATATAGTGAATGCAGGCTCCTGAGGAGAGCAGATATAGTGAATGCAGGCTCCTGAGGAGACCAGATTCAGTGAATGCAGGCTCCTGAGGAGAGCAGATCTAGTGAATGCAGGGTCCTGGGGAGAGCAGATATAGTGAATGCAGGCTCCTGAGGAGAGCAGATATAGTGAATGCAGGCTCCTGAGGAGAGCAGATATAGTGAATGCAGGCTCCTGGGGAGAACAGATGCAGTGAATGCAGGCTCCCGGGGAGAGCAGATATTGTGACTGCAGGGTCCCGGGGGAGACCAGATATAGTGAATGCAGGCTCCTGGGGAGACCAAATATGGTAAATGTAGGTTTCTGGGGAGAGCAGATATAGTGAATGCAGGCTCCTGGGGAGACCAGATATAGTGAATGCAGGGTCCCGGGGAGAACAGACATAGTGAATGCAGGCTCCTGGGGAGAGCAGATCTAGTGAATGCAGGCTCCTGGGGAGAGCAGATATAGTGAATGCAGGCTCCTGAGGAGACCAGATATAGTGAATGCAGGCTCCTGAGGAGACCAGATTCAGTGAATGCAGGCTCCTGAGGAGAGCAGATATAGTGAATGCAGGGTCCTGGGGAGAGCAGATATAGTGAATGCAGGCTCCTGAGGAGAGCAGATATAGTGAATGCAGGCTCCTGAGGAGAGCAGATATAGTGAATGCAGGCTCCCGGGGAGAGCAGATATAGTGAATGCAGGGTCCCGGGGGAGACCAGATATAGTGAATGCAGGCTCCTGGGGAGACCAAATATGGTAAATGTAGGTTTCTGGGGAGAGCAGATCTAGTGAATGCAGGCTCCTGGGGAGACCAGATATAGTGAATGCAGGGTCCCGGGGAGAACAGATATAGTGAATGCAGGCTCCTGGGGAGAGCAGATCTAGTGAATGCAGGCTCCTGGGGAGTGCAGATATAGTGAATGCAGGCTCCTGGGGAGAGCAGATCTAGTGAATGCAGGCTCCTGAGGAGACCAGATATAGTGAATGCAGGCTCCTGAGGAGAGCAGATCTAGTGAATGCAGGCTCCTGGGGAGAGCAGATCTAGTGAATGCAGGCTCCTGGGGAGAGCAGATATAGTGAATGCAGGCTCCTGAGGAGAGCAGATATAGTGAATGCAGGCTCCTGAGGAGACCAGATATAGTGAATGCAGGCTCCTGAGGAGAGCAGATATAGTGAATGCAGGCTCCTGAGGAGACCAGATTCAGTGAATGCAGGCTCCTGAGGAGAGCAGATATAGTGAATGCAGGCTCCTGAGGAGAGCAGATATAGTGAATGCAGGCTCCTGGGGAGAACAGATGCAGTGAATGCAGGCTCCCGGGGAGAGCAGATATAGTGAATGCAGGGTCCCGGGGGAGACCAGATATAGGGAATGCAGGCTCCTGGGGAGACCAAATATGGTAAATGTAGGTTTCTGGGGAGAGCAGATCTAGTGAATGCAGGCTCCTGGGGAGAGCAGATATAGTGAATGCAGGCTCCTGGGGAGAGCAGATCTAGTGAATGCAGGCTCCTGGGGAGTGCAGATATAGTGAATGCAGGCTCCTGGGGAGAGCAGATCTAGTGAATGCAGGCTCCTGAGGAGACCAGATATAGTGAATGCAGGCTCCTGGGGAGAGCAGATATAGTGAATGCAGGCTCCTGAGGAGAGCAGATATAGTGAATGCAGGCTCCTGAGGAGAGCAGATATAGTGAATGCAGGCTCCTGGGGAGAACAGATTCAGTGAATGCAGGCTCCTGAGGAGACCAGATTCAGTGAATGCAGGCTCCTGAGGAGAGCAGATATAGTGAATGCAGGCTCCTGGGGAGAACAGATGCAGTGAATACAGGCTCCTGAGGAGAGCAGATATAGTGAATGCAGGGTCCTGGGGAGACCAGCTATAGTGAATGCAGGCTCCCGAGGAGACCAGATATAGTGAATGCAGGCTCTTGGGGAGAGCAGATATAGTGAATGCAGGCTCCTGAGGAGAGCAGATATAGTGAATGCAGGCTCCTGAGGAGACCAGATTCAGTGAATGCAGGCTCCTGAGGAGACCAGATTCAGTGAATGCAGGCTCCTGAGGAGAGCAGATCTAGTGAATGCCGGGTCCTGGGGAGAGCAGATCTAGTGAATGCAGGCTCCTGAGGAGACCAGATATAGTGAATGCAGGCTCCTGGGGAGAGCAGATATAGTGAATGCAGGCTCCTGAGGAGAGCAGATATAGTGAATGCAGGCTCCTGAGGAGACCAGATTCAGTGAATGCAGGCTCCTGAGGAGAGCAGATATAGTGAATGCAGGCTCCTGGGGAGAACAGATGCAGTGAAAAGAGGCTCCTGAGGAGAGCAGATATAGTGAATGCAGGGTCCTGGGGAGACCAGCTATAGTGAATGCAGGCTCCCGAGGAGACCAGATATAGTGAATGCAGGCTCTTGGAGAGAGCAGATATAGTGAATGCAGGCTCCTGAGGAGAGCAGATATAGTGAATGCAGGCTCCTGAGGAGACCAGATTCAGTGAATGCAGGCTCCTGAGGAGAGCAGATCTAGTGAATGCAGGGTCCTGGGGAGAGCAGATATAGTGAATGCAGGCTCCTGGGGAGAGCAGATATAGTGAATGCAGGCTCCTGGGGAGAGCAGATATAGTGAATGCAGGCTCCTGAGGAGAGCAGATATAGTGAATGCAGGCTCCTGGGGAGAACAGATGCAGTGAATGCAGGCTCCCGGGGAGAGCAGATATAGTGAATGCAGGGTCCCGGGGGAGACCAGATATAGGGAATGCAGGCTCCTGGGGAGACCAAATATGGTAAATGTAGGTTTCTGGGGAGAGAAGATCTAGTGAATGCAGGCTCCTGGGGAGAGCAGATATAGTGAATGCAGGCTCCTGGGGAGAGCAGATCTAGTGAATGCAGGCTCCTGGGGAGTGCAGATATAGTGAATGCAGGCTCCTGGGGAGAGCAGATCTAGTGAATGCAGGCTCCTGAGGAGACCAGATATAGTGAATGCAGGCTCCTGGGGAGAGCAGATATAGTGAATGCAGGCTCCTGAGGAGAGCAGATATAGTGAATGCAGGCTCCTGAGGAGAGCAGATATAGTGAATGCAGGCTCCTGGGGAGAACAGATTCAGTGAATGCAGGCTCCTGAGGAGACCAGATGCAGTGAATACAGGCTCCTGAGGAGAGCAGATATAGTGAATGCAGGGTCCTGGGGAGACCAGCTATAGTGAATGCAGGCTCCCGAGGAGACCAGATATAGTGAATGCAGGCTCTTGGGGAGAGCAGATATAGTGAATGCAGGCTCCTGAGGAGAGCAGATATAGTGAATGCAGGCTCCTGAGGAGACCAGATTCAGTGAATGCAGGCTCCTGAGGAGACCAGATTCAGTGAATGCAGGCTCCTGGGGAGAGCAGATATAGTGAATGCAGGCTCCTGGGGAGAGCAGATCTAGTGAATGCAGGCTCCTGGGGAGTGCAGATATAGTGAATGCAGGCTCCTGGGGAGAGCAGATCTAGTGAATGCAGGCTCCTGAGGAGACCAGATATAGTGAATGCAGGCTCCTGGGGAGAGCAGATATAGTGAATGCAGGCTCCTGAGGAGAGCAGATATAGTGAATGCAGGCTCCTGAGGAGAGCAGATATAGTGAATGCAGGCTCCTGGGGAGAACAGATTCAGTGAATGCAGGCTCCTGAGGAGACCAGATTCAGTGAATGCAGGCTCCTGAGGAGAGCAGATATAGTGAATGCAGGCTCCTGGGGAGAACAGATGCAGTGAATACAGGCTCCTGAGGAGAGCAGATATAGTGAATGCAGGGTCCTGGGGAGACCAGCTATAGTGAATGCAGGCTCCCGAGGAGACCAGATATAGTGAATGCAGGCTCTTGGGGAGAGCAGATATAGTGAATGCAGGCTCCTGAGGAGAGCAGATATAGTGAATGCAGGCTCCTGAGGAGACCAGATTCAGTGAATGCAGGCTCCTGAGGAAACCAGATTCAGTGAATGCAGGCTCCTGAGGAGAGCAGATCTAGTGAATGCCGGGTCCTGGGGAGAGCAGATATAGTGAATGCAGGCTCCTGAGGAGAGCAGATATAGTGAATGCAGGCTCCTGAGGAGAGCAGATATAGTGAATGCAGGCTCCTGGGGAGAACAGATGCAGTGAATGCAGGCTCCCGGGGAGAGCAGATATTGTGACTGCAGGGTCCCGGGGGAGACCAGATATAGTGAATGCAGGCTCCTGGGGAGACCAAATATGGTAAATGTAGGTTTCTGGGGAGAGCAGATATAGTGAATGCAGGCTCCTGGGGAGACCAGATATAGTGAATGCAGGGTCCCGGGGAGAACAGATATAGTGAATGCAGGCTCCTGGGGAGAGCAGATCTAGTGAATGCAGGCTCCTGGGGAGTGCAGATATAGTGAATGCAGGCTCCTGGGGAGAGCAGATCTAGTGAATGCAGGCTCCTGAGGAGACCAGATATAGTGAATGCAGGCTCCTGAGGAGAGCAGATCTAGTGAATGCAGGCTCCTGGGGAGAGCAGATCTAGTGAATGCAGGCTCCTGGGGAGAGCAGATATAGTGAATGCAGGCTCCTGAGGAGAGCAGATATAGTGAATGCAGGCTCCTGAGGAGACCAGATATAGTGAATGCAGGCTCCTGAGGAGAGCAGATATAGTGAATGCAGGCTCCTGGGGAGAACAGATGCAGTGAATACAGGCTCCTGAGGAGAGCAGATATAGTGAATGCAGGGTCCTGGGGAGACCAGCTATAGTGAATGCAGGCTCCCGAGGAGAGCAGATATAGTGAATGCAGGCTCTTGGGGAGAGCAGATATAGTGAATGCAGGCTCCTGAGGAGAGCAGATATAGTGAATGCAGGCTCCTGAGGAGACCAGATTCAGTGAATGCAGGCTCCTGAGGAGAGCAGATATAGTGAATGCAGGCTCCTGAGGAGAGCAGATATAGTGAATGCAGGCTCCTGGGGAGAACAGATGCAGTGAATGCAGGCTCCCGGGGAGAGCAGATATAGTGAATGCAGGGTCCCGGGGGAGACCAGATATAGTGAATGCAGGCTCCTGGGGAGACCAAATATGGTAAATGTAGGTTTCTGGGGAGAGCAGATCTAGTGAATGCAGGCTCCTGGGGAGAGCAGATATAGTGAATGCAGGCTCCTGGGGAGAGCAGATCTAGTGAATGCAGGCTCCTGGGGAGTGCAGATATAGTGAATGCAGGCTCCTGGGGAGACCAGATATAGTGAATGCAGGCTCCTGGGGAGAGCAGATATAGTGAATGCAGGCTCCTGAGGAGAGCAGATATAGTGAATGCAGGCTCCTGAGGAGAGCAGATATAGTGAATGCAGGCTCCTGGGGAGAACAGATTCAGTGAATGCAGGCTCCTGAGGAGACCAGATTCAGTGAATGCAGGCTCCTGAGGAGAGCAGATATAGTGAATGCAGGCTCCTGGGGAGAACAGATGCAGTGAATACAGGCTCCTGAGGAGAGCAGATATAGTGAATGCAGGGTCCTGGGGAGACCAGCTATAGTGAATGCAGGCTCCCGAGGAGACCAGATATAGTGAATGCAGGCTCTTGGGGAGAGCAGATATAGTGAATGCAGGCTCCTGAGGAGAGCAGATATAGTGAATGCAGGCTCCTGAGGAGACCAGATTCAGTGAATGCAGGCTCCTGAGGAGAGCAGATCTAGTGAATGCCGGGTCCTGGGGAGAGCAGATATAGTGAATGCAGGCTCCTGAGGAGAGCAGATATAGTGAATGCAGGCTCCTGAGGAGAGCAGATATAGTGAATGCAGGCTCCTGGGGAGAACAGATGCAGTGAATGCAGGCTCCCGGGGAGAGCAGATATTGTGACTGCAGGGTCCCGGGGGAGACCAGATATAGTGAATGCAGGCTCCTGGGGAGACCAAATATGGTAAATGTAGGTTTCTGGGGAGAGCAGATATAGTGAATGCAGGCTCCTGGGGAGACCAGATATAGTGAATGCAGGGTCCCGGGGAGAACAGATATAGTGAATGCAGGCTCCTGGGGAGAGCAGATCTAGTGAATGCAGGCTCCTGGGGAGAGCAGATATAGTGAATGCAGGCTCCTGGGGAGAGCAGATATAGTGAATGCAGGCTCCTGAGGAGACCAGATATAGTGAATGCAGGCTCCTGGGGAGAGCAGATCTAGTGAATGCAGGCTCCTGGGGAGAGCAGATATAGTGAATGCAGGCTCCTGAGGAGAGCAGATCTAGTGAATGCAGGCTCCTGGGGAGAGCAGATCTAGTGAATGCAGGCTCCTGAGGAGACCAGATATAGTGAATGCAGGCTCCTGGGGAGAGCAGATATAGTGAATACAGGCTCCTGGGGAGTGCAGATATAGTGAATGCAGGCTCCTGAGGAGACCAGATCTAGTGAATGCAGGCTCCCGGGGAGAGCAGATATAGTGAATGCAGGCTCCTGAGGAGACCAGATCTAGTGAATGCAGGCTCCTGGGGAGAGCAGATATAGTGAATGCAGGCTCCTGAGGAGAGCAGATATAGTGAATGCAGGCTCCTGGGGAGAACAGATGCAGTGAATGCAGGCTCCCGGGGAGAGCAGATATAGTGAATGCAGGGTCCCGGGGGAGACCAGATATAGTGAATGCAGGCTCCTGGGGAGACCAAATATGGTAAATGTAGGTTTCTGGGGAGAGCAGATATAGTGAATGCAGGCTCCTGGGGAGACCAGATATAGTGAATGCAGGGTCCCGGGGAGAACAGATATAGTGAATGCAGGCTCCTGGGGAGAGCAGATCTAGTGAATGCAGGCTCCTGGGGAGTGCAGATATAGTGAATGCAGGCTCCTGGGGAGAGCAGATCTAGTGAATGCAGGCTCCTGAGGAGACCAGATTCAGTGAATGCAGGCTCCTGGGGAGAGCAGATCTAGTGAATGCAGGCTCCTGAGGAGACCAGATATAGTGAATGCAGGCTCCTGAGGAGACCAGATATAGTGAATGCAGGCTCCTGGGGAGTGCAGATATAGTGAATGCAGGCTCCTGGGGAGAGCAGATATAGTGAATGCAGGCTCCTGAGGAGAGCAGATATAGTGAATGCAGGCTCCTGAGGAGACCAGATATAGTGAATGCAGGCTCCTGAGGAGACCAGATATAGTGAATGCAGGCTCCTGGGGAGAGCAGATCTAGTGAATGCAGGCTCCTGGGGAGTGCAGATATAGTGAATGCAGGCTCCTGAGGAGACCAGATCTAGTGAATGCAGGCTCCTGGGGAGTGCAGATATAGTGAATGCAGGCTCCTGGGGAGAGCAGATATAGTGAATGCAGGCTCCTGAGGAGAGCAGATATAGTGAATGCAGGCTCCTGAGGAGACCAGATTCAGTGAATGCAGGCTCCTGAGGAGAGCAGATATAGTGAATGCAGGCTCCTGGGGAGAACAGATGCAGTGAATACAGGCTCCTGAGGAGAGCAGATATAGTGAATGCAGGGTCCTGGGGAGACCAGCTATAGTGAATGCAGGCTCCTGAGGAGACCAGATATAGTGAATGCAGGCTCTTGGGGAGAGCAGATATAGTGAATGCAGGCTCCTGAGGAGAGCAGATATAGTGAATGCAGGCTCCTGAGGAGACCAGATTCAGTGAATGCAGGCTCCTGAGGAGACCAGATTCAGTGAATGCAGGCTCCTGAGGAGAGCAGATCTAGTGAATGCAGGGTCCTGGGGAGAGCAGATATAGTGAATGCAGGCTCCTGAGGAGAGCAGATATAGTGAATGCAGGCTCCTGAAGATAGCAGATAAAATGAATGCAGGCTCCTGGGGAGAACAGATGCAGTGAATGCAGGCTCCCAGGGAGAGCAGATATTGTGACTGCAGGGTCCCGGGGGAGACCAGATATAGTGATTGCAGGCTCCTGGGGAGACCAAATATGGTAAATGTAGGTTTCTGGGGAGAGCAGATATAGTGAATGCAGGCTCCTGGGGAGACCAGATATAGTGAATGCAGGGTCCCGGGGAGAACAGATATAGTGAATGCAGGCTCCTGGGGAGAGCAGATCTAGTGAATGCAGGCTCCTGGGGAGAGCAGATCTAGTGAATGCAGGCTCCTGGGGAGAGCAGATATAGTGAATGCAGGCTCCTGGGGAGAACAGATGCAGTGAATACAGGCTCCTGAGGAGAGCAGATATAGTGAATGCAGGGTCCTGTGGAGACCAGCTATAGTGAATGCAGGCTCCCGAGGAGACCAGATATAGTGAATGCAGGCTCTTGGGGAGAGCAGATATAGTGAATGCAGGCTCCTGAGGAGAGCAGATATAGTGAATGCAGGCTCCTGAGGAGACCAGATTCAGTGAATGCAGGCTCCTGAGGAGAGCAGATATAGTGAATGCAGGGTCCCGGGGGAGACCAGATATAGTGAATGCAGGCTCCTGGGGAGACCAAATATGGTAAATGTAGGTTTCTGGGGAGAGCAGATCTAGTGAATGCAGGCTCCTGGGGAGAGCAGATATAGTGAATGCAGGCTCCTGGGGAGAGCAGATCTAGAGAATGCAGGCTCCTGGGGAGTGCAGATATAGTGAATGCAGGCTCCTGGGGAGAGCAGATCTAGTGAATGCAGGCTCCTGAGGAGACCAGATATAGTGAATGCAGGCTCCTGGGGAGAGCAGATATAGTGAATGCAGGCTCCTGAGGAGAGCAGATATAGTGAATGCAGGCTCCTGAGGAGACCAGATTCAGTGAATGCAGGCTCCTGAGGAGAGCAGATATAGTGAATGCAGGCTCCTGGGGAGAACAGATGCAGTGAATACAGGCTCCTGAGGAGAGCAGATATAGTGAATGCAGGGTCCTGGGGAGACCAGCTATAGTGAATGCAGGCTCCCGAGGAGACCAGATATAGTGAATGCAGGCTCTTGGAGAGAGCAGATATAGTGAATGCAGGCTCCTGAGGAGAGCAGATATAGTGAATGCAGGCTCCTGAGGAGACCAGATTCAGTGAATGCAGGCTCCTGAGGAGAGCAGATCTAGTGAATGCAGGGTCCTGGGGAGAGCAGATATAGTGAATGCAGGCTCCTGAGGAGAGCAGATATAGTGAATGCAGGCTCCTGAGGAGAGCAGATATAGTGAATGCAGGCTCCTGGGGAGAACAGATGCAGTGAATGCAGGCTCCCGGGGAGAGCAGATATTGTGACTGCAGGGTCCCGGGGGAGACCAGATATAGTGAATGCAGGCTCCTGGGGAGACCAAATATGGTAAATGTAGGTTTCTGGGGAGAGCAGATATAGTGAATGCAGGCTCCTGGGGAGACCAGATATAGTGAATGCAGGGTCCCGGGGAGAACAGACATAGTGAATGCAGGCTCCTGGGGAGAGCAGATCTAGTGAATGCAGGCTCCTGGGGAGAGCAGATATAGTGAATGCAGGCTCCTGAGGAGACCAGATATAGTGAATGCAGGCTCCTGAGGAGACCAGATTCAGTGAATGCAGGCTCCTGAGGAGAGCAGATATAGTGAATGCAGGGTCCTGGGGAGAGCAGATATAGTGAATGCAGGCTCCTGAGGAGAGCAGATATAGTGAATGCAGGCTCCTGGGGAGAACAGATGCAGTGAATGCAGGCTCCCGGGGAGAGCAGATATAGTGAATGCAGGGTCCCGGGGGAGACCAGATATAGTGAATGCAGGCTCCTGGGGAGACCAAATATGGTAAATGTAGGTTTCTGGGGAGAGCAGATCTAGTGAATGCAGGCTCCTGGGGAGACCAGATATAGTGAATGCAGGGTCCCGGGGAGAACAGATATAGTGAATGCAGGCTCCTGGGGAGAGCAGATCTAGTGAATGCAGGCTCCTGGGGAGTGCAGATATAGTGAATGCAGGCTCCTGGGGAGAGCAGATCTAGTGAATGCAGGCTCCTGAGGAGACCAGATATAGTGAATGCAGGCTCCTGAGGAGAGCAGATCTAGTGAATGCAGGCTCCTGGGGAGAGCAGATCTAGTGAATGCAGGCTCCTGGGGAGAGCAGATATAGTGAATGCAGGCTCCTGAGGAGAGCAGATATAGTGAATGCAGGCTCCTGAGGAGACCAGATATAGTGAATGCAGGCTCCTGAGGAGAGCAGATATAGTGAATGCAGGCTCCTGAGGAGACCAGATTCAGTGAATGCAGGCTCCTGAGGAGAGCAGATATAGTGAATGCAGGCTCCTGAGGAGAGCAGATATAGTGAATGCAGGCTCCTGGGGAGAACAGATGCAGTGAATGCAGGCTCCCGGGGAGAGCAGATATAGTGAATGCAGGGTCCCGGGGGAGACCAGATATAGGGAATGCAGGCTCCTGGGGAGACCAAATATGGTAAATGTAGGTTTCTGGGGAGAGCAGATCTAGTGAATGCAGGCTCCTGGGGAGAGCAGATATAGTGAATGCAGGCTCCTGGGGAGAGCAGATCTAGTGAATGCAGGCTCCTGGGGAGTGCAGATATAGTGAATGCAGGCTCCTGGGGAGAGCAGATCTAGTGAATGCAGGCTCCTGAGGAGACCAGATATAGTGAATGCAGGCTCCTGGGGAGAGCAGATATAGTGAATGCAGGCTCCTGAGGAGAGCAGATATAGTGAATGCAGGCTCCTGAGGAGAGCAGATATAGTGAATGCAGGCTCCTGGGGAGAACAGATTCAGTGAATGCAGGCTCCTGAGGAGACCAGATTCAGTGAATGCAGGCTCCTGAGGAGAGCAGATATAGTGAATGCAGGCTCCTGGGGAGAACAGATGCAGTGAATACAGGCTCCTGAGGAGAGCAGATATAGTGAATGCAGGGTCCTGGGGAGACCAGCTATAGTGAATGCAGGCTCCCGAGGAGACCAGATATAGTGAATGCAGGCTCTTGGGGAGAGCAGATATAGTGAATGCAGGCTCCTGAGGAGAGCAGATATAGTGAATGCAGGCTCCTGAGGAGACCAGATTCAGTGAATGCAGGCTCCTGAGGAGACCAGATTCAGTGAATGCAGGCTCCTGAGGAGAGCAGATCTAGTGAATGCCGGGTCCTGGGGAGAGCAGATCTAGTGAATGCAGGCTCCTGAGGAGACCAGATATAGTGAATGCAGGCTCCTGGGGAGAGCAGATATAGTGAATGCAGGCTCCTGAGGAGAGCAGATATAGTGAATGCAGGCTCCTGAGGAGACCAGATTCAGTGAATGCAGGCTCCTGAGGAGAGCAGATATAGTGAATGCAGGCTCCTGGGGAGAACAGATGCAGTGAATACAGGCTCCTGAGGAGAGCAGATATAGTGAATGCAGGGTCCTGGGGAGACCAGCTATAGTGAATGCAGGCTCCCGAGGAGACCAGATATAGTGAATGCAGGCTCTTGGAGAGAGCAGATATAGTGAATGCAGGCTCCTGAGGAGAGCAGATATAGTGAATGCAGGCTCCTGAGGAGACCAGATTCAGTGAATGCAGGCTCCTGAGGAGAGCAGATCTAGTGAATGCAGGGTCCTGGGGAGAGCAGATATAGTGAATGCAGGCTCCTGGGGAGAGCAGATATAGTGAATGCAGGCTCCTGAGGAGAGCAGATATAGTGAATGCAGGCTCCTGGGGAGAACAGATGCAGTGAATGCAGGCTCCCGGGGAGAGCAGATATAGTGAATGCAGGGTCCCGGGGGAGACCAGATATAGGGAATGCAGGCTCCTGGGGAGACCAAATATGGTAAATGTAGGTTTCTGGGGAGAGAAGATCTAGTGAATGCAGGCTCCTGGGGAGAGCAGATATAGTGAATGCAGGCTCCTGGGGAGAGCAGATCTAGTGAATGCAGGCTCCTGGGGAGTGCAGATATAGTGAATGCAGGCTCCTGGGGAGAGCAGATCTAGTGAATGCAGGCTCCTGAGGAGACCAGATATAGTGAATGCAGGCTCCTGGGGAGAGCAGATATAGTGAATGCAGGCTCCTGAGGAGAGCAGATATAGTGAATGCAGGCTCCTGAGGAGAGCAGATATAGTGAATGCAGGCTCCTGGGGAGAACAGATTCAGTGAATGCAGGCTCCTGAGGAGACCAGATTCAGTGAATGCAGGCTCCTGAGGAGAGCAGATATAGTGAATGCAGGCTCCTGGGGAGAACAGATGCAGTGAATACAGGCTCCTGAGGAGAGCAGATATAGTGAATGCAGGGTCCTGGGGAGACCAGCTATAGTGAATGCAGGCTCCCGAGGAGACCAGATATAGTGAATGCAGGCTCTTGGGGAGAGCAGATATAGTGAATGCAGGCTCCTGAGGAGAGCAGATATAGTGAATGCAGGCTCCTGAGGAGACCAGATTCAGTGAATGCAGGCTCCTGAGGAGACCAGATTCAGTGAATGCAGGCTCCTGGGGAGAGCAGATCTAGTGAATGCAGGCTCCTGGGGAGAGCAGATCTAGTGAATGCAGGCTCCTGGGGAGTGCAGATATAGTGAATGCAGGCTCCTGGGGAGAGCAGATCTAGTGAATGCAGGCTCCTGAGGAGACCAGATATAGTGAATGCAGGCTCCTGGGGAGAGCAGATATAGTGAATGCAGGCTCCTGAGGAGAGCAGATATAGTGAATGCAGGCTCCTGAGGAGAGCAGATATAGTGAATGCAGGCTCCTGGGGAGAACAGATTCAGTGAATGCAGGCTCCTGAGGAGACCAGATTCAGTGAATGCAGGCTCCTGAGGAGAGCAGATATAGTGAATGCAGGCTCCTGGGGAGAACAGATGCAGTGAATACAGGCTCCTGAGGAGAGCAGATATAGTGAATGCAGGGTCCTGGGGAGACCAGCTATAGTGAATGCAGGCTCCCGAGGAGACCAGATATAGTGAATGCAGGCTCTTGGGGAGAGCAGATATAGTGAATGCAGGCTCCTGAGGAGAGCAGATATAGTGAATGCAGGCTCCTGAGGAGACCAGATTCAGTGAATGCAGGCTCCTGAGGAGACCAGATTCAGTGAATGCAGGCTCCTGAGGAGAGCAGATCTAGTGAATGCCGGGTCCTGGGGAGAGCAGATATAGTGAATGCAGGCTCCTGAGGAGAGCAGATATAGTGAATGCAGGCTCCTGAGGAGAGCAGATATAGTGAATGCAGGCTCCTGGGGAGAACAGATGCAGTGAATGCAGGCTCCCGGGGAGAGCAGATATTGTGACTGCAGGGTCCCGGGGGAGACCAGATATAGTGAATGCAGGCTCCTGGGGAGACCAAATATGGTAAATGTAGGTTTCTGGGGAGAGCAGATATAGTGAATGCAGGCTCCTGGGGAGACCAGATATAGTGAATGCAGGGTCCCGGGGAGAACAGATATAGTGAATGCAGGCTCCTGGGGAGAGCAGATCTAGTGAATGCAGGCTCCTGGGGAGAGCAGATATAGTGAATGCAGGCTCCTGGGGAGAGCAGATATAGTGAATGCAGGCTCCTGAGGAGACCAGATATAGTGAATGCAGGCTCCTGGGGAGAGCAGATCTAGTGAATGCAGGCTCCTGGGGAGAGCAGATATAGTGAATGCAGGCTCCTGGGGAGAGCAGATCTAGTGAATGCAGGCTCCTGGGGAGAGCAGATCTAGTGAATGCAGGCTCCTGAGGAGACCAGATATAGTGAATGCAGGCTCCTGGGGAGAGCAGATATAGTGAATACAGGCTCCTGGGGAGTGCAGATATAGTGAATGCAGGCTCCTGAGGAGACCAGATCTAGTGAATGCAGGCTCCTGAGGAGACCAGATCTAGTGAATGCAGGCTCCCGGGGAGAGCAGATATAGTGAATGCAGGCTCCTGAGGAGACCAGATCTAGTGAATGCAGGCTCCTGGGGAGAGCAGATATAGTGAATGCAGGCTCCTGAGGAGAGCAGATATAGTGAATGCAGGCTCCTGGGGAGAACAGATGCAGTGAATGCAGGCTCCCGGGGAGAGCAGATATAGTGAATGCAGGGTCCCGGGGGAGACCAGATATAGTGAATGCAGGCTCCTGGGGAGACCAAATATGGTAAATGTAGGTTTCTGGGGAGAGCAGATATAGTGAATGCAGGCTCCTGGGGAGACCAGATATAGTGAATGCAGGGTCCCGGGGAGAACAGATATAGTGAATGCAGGCTCCTGGGGAGAGCAGATCTAGTGAATGCAGGCTCCTGGGGAGTGCAGATATAGTGAATGCAGGCTCCTGGGGAGAGCAGATCTAGTGAATGCAGGCTCCTGAGGAGACCAGATTCAGTGAATGCAGGCTTCTGGGGAGAGCAGATCTAGTGAATGCAGGCTCCTGAGGAGACCAGATATAGTGAATGCAGGCTCCTGAGGAGACCAGATATAGTGAATGCAGGCTCCTGGGGAGTGCAGATATAGTGAATGCAGGCTCCTGGGGAGAGCAGATATAGTGAATGCAGGCTCCTGAGGAGAGCAGATATAGTGAATGCAGGCTCCTGAGGAGACCAGATATAGTGAATGCAGGCTCCTGAGGAGACCAGATATAGTGAATGCAGGCTCCTGGGGAGAGCAGATCTAGTGAATGCTGGCTCCTGGGGAGTGCAGATATAGTGAATGCAGGCTCCTGGGGAGTGCAGATATAGTGAATGCAGGCTCCTGAGGAGAGCAGATATAGTGAATGCAGGCTCCTGAGGAGACCAGATATAGTGAATGCAGGCTCCTGAGGAGACCAGATATAGTGAATGCAGGCTCCTGAGGAGACCAGATCTAGTGAATGCAGGCTCCTGGGGAGTGCAGATATAGTGAATGCAGGCTCCTGGGGAGAGCAGATATAGTGAATGCAGGCTCCTGAGGAGAGCAGATATAGTGAATGCAGGCTCCTGAGGAGACCAGATTCAGTGAATGCAGGCTCCTGAGGAGAGCAGATATAGTGAATGCAGGCTCCTGGGGAGAACAGATGCAGTGAATACAGGCTCCTGAGGAGAGCAGATATAGTGAATGCAGGGTCCTGGGGAGACCAGCTATAGTGAATGCAGGCTCCTGAGGAGACCAGATATAGTGAATGCAGGCTCTTGGGGAGAGCAGATATAGTGAATGCAGGCTCCTGAGGAGAGCAGATATAGTGAATGCAGGCTCCTGAGGAGACCAGATTCAGTGAATGCAGGCTCCTGAGGAGACCAGATTCAGTGAATGCAGGCTCCTGAGGAGAGCAGATCTAGTGAATGCAGGGTCCTGGGGAGAGCAGATATAGTGAATGCAGGCTCCTGAGGAGAGCAGATATAGTGAATGCAGGCTCCTGAAGATAGCAGATAAAGTGAATGCAGGCTCCTGGGGAGAACAGATGCAGTGAATGCAGGCTCCCAGGGAGAGCAGATATTGTGACTGCAGGGTCCCGGGGGAGACCAGATATAGTGATTGCAGGCTCCTGGGGAGACCAAATATGGTAAATGTAGGTTTCTGGGGAGAGCAGATATAGTGAATGCAGGCTCCTGGGGAGACCAGATATAGTGAATGCAGGGTCCCGGGGAGAACAGATATAGTGAATGCAGGCTCCTGGGGAGAGCAGATCTAGTGAATGCAGGCTCCTGGGGAGAGCAGATATAGTGAATGCAGGCTCCTGGGGAGAGCAGATATAGTGAATGCAGGCTCCTGAGGAGACCAGATATAGTGAATGCAGGCTCCTGGGGAGAGCAGATCTAGTGAATGCAGGCTCCTGGGGAGAGCAGATATAGTGAATGCAGGCTCCTGGGGAGAGCAGATCTAGTGAATGCAGGCTCCTGGGGAGAGCAGATCTAGTGAATGCAGGCTCCTGAGGAGACCAGATATAGTGAATGCAGGCTCCTGGGGAGAGCAGATATAGTGAATACAGGCTCCTGGGGAGTGCAGATATAGTGAATGCAGGCTCCTGAGGAGACCAGATCTAGTGAATGCAGGCTCCTGAGGAGACCAGATCTAGTGAATGCAGGCTCCTGGGGAGAGCAGATATAGTGAATGCAGGCTCCTGAGGAGAGCAGATATAGTGAATGCAGGCTCCTGGGGAGAACAGATGCAGTGAATGCAGGCTCCCGGGGAGAGCAGATATAGTGAATGCAGGGTCCCGGGGGAGACCAGATATAGTGAATGCAGGCTCCTGGGGAGACCAAATATGGTAAATGTAGGTTTCTGGGGAGAGCAGATATAGTGAATGCAGGCTCCTGGGGAGACCAGATATAGTGAATGCAGGGTCCCGGGGAGAACAGATATAGTGAATGCAGGCTCCTGGGGAGAGCAGATCTAGTGAATGCAGGCTCCTGGGGAGTGCAGATATAGTGAATGCAGGCTCCTGGGGAGAGCAGATCTAGTGAATGCAGGCTCCTGAGGAGACCAGATTCAGTGAATGCAGGCTCCTGGGGAGAGCAGATCTAGTGAATGCAGGCTCCTGAGGAGACCAGATATAGTGAATGCAGGCTCCTGGGGAGAGCAGATCTAGTGAATGCAGGCTCCTGAGGAGACCAGATATAGTGAATGCAGGCTCCTGAGGAGACCAGATATAGTGAATGCAGGCTCCTGGGGAGTGCAGATATAGTGAATGCAGGCTCCTGGGGAGAGCAGATATAGTGAATGCAGGCTCCTGAGGAGAGCAGATATAGAGAATGCAGGCTCCTGAGGAGACCAGATATAGTGAATGCAGGCTCCTGAGGAGACCAGATATAGTGAATGCAGGCTCCTGGGGAGAGCAGATCTAGTGAATGCAGGCTCCTGGGGAGTGCAGATATAGTGAATGCAGGCTCCTGAGGAGACCAGATCTAGTGAATGCAGGCTCCTGGGGAGAGCAGATCTAGTGAATGCAGGCTCCTGGGGAGTGCAGATATAGTGAATGCAGGCTCCTGGGGAGAGCAGATATAGTGAATGCAGGCTCCTGAGGAGAGCAGATATAGTGAATGCAGGCTCCTGAGGAGACCAGATCTAGTGAATGCAGGCTCCTGAGGAGACCAGATCTAGTGAATGCAGGCTCCTCGGGAGAGCAGATCTAGTGAATGCAGGCTCCTGGGGAGTGCAGATATAGTGAATGCAGGCTCCTGGGGAGAGCAGATATAGTGAATGCAGGCTCCTGAGGAGAGCAGATATAGTGAATGCAGGCTCCTGAGGAGACCAGATATAGTGAATGCAGGCTCCTGAGGAGACCAGATATAGTGAATGCAGGCTCCTGAGGAGAGCAGATATAGTGAATGCAGGCTCCTGAGGAGACCAGATATAGTGAATGCAGGCTCCTGAGGAGACCAGATATAGTGAATGCAGGTTCCTGGGGAGAGCAGATATAGTGATTTTGGTAATGGATAAAGTGGATTACGTGGGAGAGATGAGGTAATTTAGGTGATCCACAAGAACACGTATGTGAATTGCCACCATCCCTTGGTAATGTATGAAATAACCTAAAAAAAGTGGCATTTTATGGGCGATAAAAATATATATATAGAAAACTTCACATATAGAAAGTGTTATTTATTATAGAAAAATTGTATCAAAAAAAAAAACTCATGGTGATAATACAAAGCATCATAAGAATAGCATTCCTTCCTGCAGCATTCCTTGTCAGAAACCACGATATAAAGGAACAGCAAGTAGATTGGGATTGCCACTTCATGGTTCAAATGGGCAAATGTGCAATGTTTGCAAATTTTATTCATACAGTGTGCAATGTTGAAAATGCTATTCTTATGATGCTTTGTATTATCACCATGAGATTTTTTTTATTTTTTTATTTATTTTTTTTAAACAACAGGAGTGCTTTATTATCCAACATACATACACAGTACATAATGACCAAGAGTACAATGGGTCAAACTACCGGCGCAGCCGGAGCACAGTAGGATACGAAACGTGTTACATACATCAGCATATGTCATTCGGTGATACAAAAAAATACAGACTAAAATACAAACTAAAATACAAACTAAGAGGACGAGGGCTTCTACAAAGACCCAGAGACCACCTCAGCCTCCCGATGTCCACGGGAGCCAGATTCTGTCAAACTTCCACGGACAACCGCGATTTAGGTAGGTTATTTTATACAAAGGCAAAACACTATTCACACTTTTCTCCCACTGAATCACACTAGGAGGAGTGGACGAGAACCATTTACAGATGATTTCTTTCTTAGCGTAAAAAAGTAAATAGGAAATCAACAACTTAGAGTAATAGGGTCTACTTTCATCCGCGTGAATGCCCAGTAGGGCCATCTCAGGAGTCCTAGGGACCTCCAGCCCCAACCGAGTGTTGAGGTGATCAAACACCTCGGACCAATACGTATGCAGTCTGCAGCAGTCCCAGAACATATGAAGGTAGGTACCAAGTTCCACCCTGCACCTAGGGCAGTGTGGATCCCTATTAGGGTATATTCTCGCCAGGCGCGTAGGAGTGTGATATACCCTATACACAAACTTCGTTTGAATAAGTTTATCACCCGCAGAAATGACCAGTTGGGGACCTTTTTCCAAACATTCCTCCCAATCCTCCCGCTCCAGAGATGGGATATCCTCCTTCCATTTGTCCCAAAGAGAGTCCAGCTTATGAGAGTCAATCGGGAGTACAATCCGGTACACATCTGATAGGGGTTTTTGGGGGCCCTCACCCTCAAACAGCTCCTCCAGCGGAGTAGTCCGCAGGGTTGGGGATTCAGGAAACTGTGCCCTAGCCGCATGACGCAGCTGAGCATAACGAAAGAACATCCAGCCTGGCAGGCCATGGGAGCGAGTCAGCTGGCCAAACGTCAGCAGGGTACCTGCCGGCATAACATCCCGCAGAGTTGTAATCCCAAATCGCACCCAGATCTGCGGGTCTGGAATTGTCCTAAAGTGGGGAAGGTTAGGGTTATTCCAGAGGGGCTGGGCCGGGGACCAGTCACCCGGCCGAACAAATCTGCGCCCCGCCATCTTCCATACCCGAAGAGAAGCCTTCGTCGGCCCAGGAAGAGCCGCGTACGCCCCAGCCCCCCTGTATACTAGGCCCTGCAGGTCAGACACGGAGCCCACCAGCGCTGCCTCCAAGCGCACCGCCACGTTCGAATCCCGCGCCGCGAACCACCATGAAACAGTGACCAGCATAGCGGCCCAGTAGTAAAATCGCAAGTTGGGAAGGGCTAGACCTCCCACCCTTACCGGGGACTGAAGCGTAGACTTAGCCAACCTAGGGGCAGCACCATTCCACAAGAAGGAGCTAATACACTTATCCGCCTCCCGGAAAAAGGAGCCCGGAACCCACCCCGGACAGTTCCGAAATATGTAATTGAACTTAGGGAGAAGCACCATTTTTAGAATGTTTATACGTCCCACCAAGTTCAACGGAAGTCCAGACGAGGCCCGGCACCTCTCTCGCAGTAGTCGGAGAAGGGGGAGTACATTTAACATGTAATACTTATTGGGATCTCTGGCCACCCGTACCCCGAGATAGGTAAATTCAGAGGACCACTGTAGTAACGACCCACCAGGGGACGAAGGCACACCCGCATCCAAGGGAAAGAGGAGAGATTTTGACCAGTTAATGCGAACGCCAGAAAAGGACCCAAATTTGTCAAAAATCGCAAGAGCTTCCGAAAGGGAAGGACCGGTATCGTTTAAATACAACAAGGCGTCGTCCGCGTATAGTGAGATCTTCTCCTCCGTACATCCCTTTCGCAGTCCCCGTATAGACGACTCTCTAATTAATATGGCGAGAGGCTCCAGGGCCAGGGCGAACAACCCAGGCGAGAGAGGACACCCCTGTCGCGTGCCCCGTTGCAATGAGAAGGGTTCCGACATCCAACCATTGGTGCGCACCCTGGCCCTAGGAGCCGCGTAAAGCAGTCGCACCCACCGTAAAAATTTAGGACCAAACCCAAAACTCCGAAGCACCCCCCAAAGGAACTCCCACTCCACAGAATCAAATGCCTTCTCAGCATCTAAGGAGGCAATTGCTCTGCTGCCCACCTCATCATGGTCAGAGGAGAGATTTAGAAAGAGGCGTCTGATGTTAATGTCCGTGCCCTTCCCAGGCATGAAGCCCGTTTGGTCAGCATGCACCAGGGAGGATATTACGGAGTTCAAGCGGGTGGCTAGGATCTTAGCCAACAGCTTGGCATCCACGTTCAGTAGGGAGATAGGGCGGTAAGACCCACACTCCCCAGGATCCTTACCCGGTTTGGGAATCAGGACAATAGTCGCCTCTCCCATGGACTCAGGAAGACTATCAGTCTCCCCGATTCCATCAAGAAGGGCCCGAAACCTAGGGGCTAACAGGTCAGCGTGCTGTGAGTAAAACTCAGAGGGTAGTCCGTCAGCCCCCGGAGTCTTACCCCCTTGAAGACTACCGATGGCCAGCTGGACCTCCTCCAGCGACACGTCCCTGTCCAGTAATTCCCTGTCATCCCCTGAAAGCTGGGGAAAGGGAATCCCTCCCAGATAGTCCTGCAGTTCCGCAGCCGTACATTGGGACCTGGAGGTATATATACCTTGGAAGAAGTCATAGAATCTACGGTTGATCTCCGCCGGAGAGGTAAGCTCCCGGCCCTGCACATCCCGGATACTAGCAATATGAGTAGAGGGCCTCTGGGTGCGTGCCAGCCACGCCAGCAACCTACCATTCTTATTGCCATATTCAAATAGTCTTTGTTTGGAATACAACATAGACTGCTGCGTCTGCGTTACATTAAGCAGGGATACTTCCCGAAGGACCTCCTGCCACCTCCTGTACACATCCCCATCCCCCGTCCGAACATACTCCGCCTCCCTCCTCCCACTTTCCTCCTCCAAGGCTTCAAGGGACCTAGACGTCTCTTTACGTAGGGACGCGATGTGAGAGATAAAATGATCCCGGATGGCAGCCTTAAAAGCGTCCCAAGCCACCCCACCCTCAGTCGAGCCTTCGTTAAGTTGCCAGAAATTGCAAATAGCCTCCGATGTCCCCTCCTGTAGCCTGTCATCCACAGCCCAGTATCTGGATAGGCGCCACAGCCTCACCCCGGGGGGGGGGGCGCCAAAGAGATAGTGAGCATAAGGGGTGCATGGTCCGAAATCCCACGGGGCAAATGCCGCGCCGTCCTCGACCACCCCAGAGCCCCGGGGGAGGCAAACGCCAGGTCAATGCGCAACAGTGCCCGGTGGGAGGCGGAGTGACAGGTATACCCCCTCTCCTGCGGGTGATAGTGGCGCCACACATCCGCCAGGGCAAAAGTGTCCGCCCAGCGCTGCAGCTCACCACTTGGACGGGACGTGGGGCGGAGCCTATCCACATCGTGCTGAGGAACTAAATTAAAATCCCCAAAGACAAAAACCTCAGGTATCTGAAAACCGAGAACAGTGTGCATAATATCGTACAGAAGTTGCCCATTAGCTGGCGGGGGAAGATACAACCCCACCAGTACCATATCCCTATCATGTAAGGTAACACACAGTATTACAAATCTACCCCCAGGATCCGTGCGCACCTCGTGAACTCGCAGCGGAAGGGACCTGTGGATCAAAACACTAACTCCCCGAGCATATGAAGAGTAAGTAGCGTGATAGTGGGTGCCTACCCACGCCCTCCTAACCCCCAAAACCCGGGAGCCAATCAGGTGCGTTTCTTGTAATATACATATATGGGGGTTATACTTTTGCAGATATTTAAACACCAGAGATCTCTTGATAGCGGAATTAAGACCCCTGACATTCCAAGAGATAATGGATATATCAGCCATATCGCACTTCACACACACCACCTAACCAGATCCACAGGTCCCTCCCAGCCGTCGTTTCCCAGCACAGACACCCCAGACCTAGAATCAAGAAAAGATCAGTTGAATGACACCATATATGTAGTGGACCGTACCCCGTGTAAGTAGCAAGCAACTCCATTAAACAGTCAAAAGCAAAAAAACAAAAAAACAACATGAAACTAAACTTTTTCCCCATCCGCAACTGCGGATACAACCCCCCGCCCCCCCACCCCACACCCCCCCCCAAACCTGAGGGTGCATAGATCCCCCAAGTAACCAAAAAGTACATTGCTTAACTAGAGCGTGTAAACATAGCAAGAGGTGATGCCTAACGGCATTAGAGAGCCACAGAGATGCTGACATCCAGTGCAGATGAGGATAAGACGTCATCTTGTCTCCCAGCTCCTGCCAGGGCCGCAGTCAGTAAGTACACACAGGTGCAAGTAACAGACAGCCCACCCGGGTCCAGTTAGAACAGCCAAGTAACATAACATCCCCCCCGACCCCCCCCCCCCCCCCTTTGAGAGTGAATAACAGAAAGGAGTCCATGGCAAAAAACAGAGAAACGGTACCAAGTCAAGAAAGTACCCCCAACCGCTGCCCCCTGGAACACAGTACCCCAAAAATTTGTCCGTGTTTAGAGGGGTATCATACCCAAACATGGGTTTGTCCGGGCTGGATGAGTACACAAGTCTGATACACCAGAAAACCCCCCCCGGTCCACCATCACACAACATCCAGGGGGACAGCAGCATAAAAGAAAACAGGGGAAAAAATATGAGCCAGAACCGAAGGCATCCATAGCAGCCAGCTAGAAGGCACAGTCATTCCCACAGTTCTAGTGACGGGCCGGTAGCGACTCCAGCCAGGCGGCAGCCTCCCGCGGGTTGGTAAAAAATTTAGTGGTCTCACCATCCTGTACCCGTAGCTTTGCAGGGAAAAGGACACTATATTTGATGTTTCGAGCCCTCAGGCCTACCTTCACCTGGTCGAAGGATCTGCGGAGCTTCTGTGTTTCCATGGAATAGTCCGGGAACATCATCACCCTGGCATTCTGGAAACGCAATTCACCCACCCTTCGGGCAGCTCGCAACGCTTCATCCCTGTCCCGAAAATGCAGGAGCCGGAATATCAGGGTGCGCGGCCTCGCTCCAGGAGGCCCCGGGGTAGGAGGGACACGATGCGCCCGTTCCACAGAGTAGTATGGGGAAAACTGCGCATCAGGCAGCAGAGTCCGTAGCAGCTCCTCCACAAAGACCGCCGGGTTCTTCCCCTCCGCTCCTTCGGGGAGGCCAACCACGCGGAGGTTATTCCTCCGGTTCCTATTCTCCGCGTCGTCAGCCTTGTATTCTAGGGCACGAACCCGAGTGTGCAGGGAGCGGATGGACTCCGCATGGTCAGCCGCGAGGTCCTCCACCCGCCCGACCCGCTGTTCAGCCTCTGTAACTCTGGACCGGAGCTTGTCAAGATCCTGACGGACCAGGCCGACATCTAGCTGCACAGCTTCGATTTTGTTAGTCAGGGTAGCTTGACACGTGGCTATAGCCGCCATCACGTCCCTGAGTCCGATCTCCTCAGCACCTTCCTGGTCATCCATCTCCGTCTGGGACGCCATATTGCGCGCCCTTGCAGGGGGGGGTCGTCGCTTGCAGGGCCGGTACCGAGGGGGAGTCCGGGAAACGAAGCTTCTTACCCCTGTACCGAGTTTTGCAGGACATCCGGAGCACCTGTGGGTAGGTTGTGCAGTAAAAGGAACAGCAGGTAGCTAGGTTCAGGATAAAAAGGCAGCAGAGCTCTGGCTTCCACAACCTCTCAGGTCGCCATCTTGGACACGCCCCCACCATGAGATTTTTTTGATACAATTTTTCTATAATAAATAACATTTTCTATATGTGAAGTTTTCTCTCTCTCTCTATCTATATCTATATATATCTATATATATATAGATATATATATTTTTTATCGCCCATAAAATCCCACTTTTTGAGGTTATTTCATACGTGGGAGAGATGAATGGAATACGTAATACACGTTTACCACTAAATTCCAACCCAACTAATACTTTTAAGAAATAATTGCAGAAGATTGTGAATTTCTGCATATAAAGGGCGAATTTCCCCCCCAAAAAAAAGACTTTCTTGTTCCATGTGGTACTCTGTCACATCTAGAAATGGCAAGTATATATATATATATATATATATATACAGATGAGTTTTTGCAGTCGTTGGTAGGCAAAGCACCGTCCTGTTTGAAGGACACATGTCCTGTTGGAGGGAGTTCAGAGGAAGGAAGGTAATGTCTTTCCCCACAGACGTTTCCTCTCTTTACTCTGTCAGCTCACATGGTTTCGAAGCAGTTTCCCATTTTTCGGGGACAGGATGCGACATTATCATCCCAGCACTAGGGGTCGCCACCTTTTCTTCAAGTCGAACCCAAACACTTTAGCGGTGCACAGCTATTTATTTTTTATTGTTATAAACTATACATATATTTTGATGTTAAATAACATTTCTAATCATATGAAGTTAATAACAAGAGTTCCCCATTTACATCTAAACTCACAGAGTTCCCTTTCACTGTAAGGGGGGGACTCTGACATAAGGGGTGCTCTGGGAACCGTGATGTAAGGGAGAACACTGAGAACTCTGATGTATGGAGAGGACTCTGATGTAAGAGGGAACACTGAGAACTCTGATGTATGGAGAGGACTCTGATGTAAAGGGGAACTCTGATTTACCTTACTGTACTTACTCAGAGGCAGGAGATAGAAGGGGGGAGACTTAAGTCACAGACACCCAGTGCCCCACACCCTCATACCGTACACCCAGTGCCCCACACCCTCATACCGTACACCCAGTGCCCCACACCCTCATACCGTACACCCAGTGCCCCACACCCTCATACCGTACACCCTGCGCCCCACATCCTCATACCGTACACCCAGTGCCCCACACCCTCATACCGTACACCCAGAGCCCCACACCCTCATACCGTACACCCTGCGCCCCACATCCTCATACCGTACACCCAGTGCCCCACACCCTCATACCGTACACCCAGAGCCCCACACCCTCATACCGTACACCCTGCGCCCCACATCCTCATACCGTACACCCAGTGCCCCACACCCTCATACCGTACACCCAGTGCCCCACACCCTCATACCGTACACCCAGTGCCCCACACCCTCATACCATACACCCAGTGCCCCACACCCTCATACCGTACACCCAGTGCCCCACACCCTCATACCGTACACCCAGTGCCCCACACCCTCATACCATACACCCAGAGCCCCACACCCTCATACCGTACACCCTGCGCCCCACACCCTCATACCGTACACCCTGCGCCCCACATCCTTATACCGTACACCCAGTGCCCCACACCCTCATACCGTACACCCAGTGCCCCACACCCTCATACCGTACACCCAGTGCCCCACACCCTCATACCGTACACCCAGTGCCCCACACCCTCATACCGTACACCCTGCGCCCCACATCCTCATACCGTACACCCAGTGCCCCACACCCTCATACCGTACACCCAGTGCCCCACACCCTCATACCGTACACCCAGTGCCCCACACCCTCATACCGTACACCCTGCCCCCCACATCCTCATACCGTACACCCAGCGCCCCACACCCTCATACCGTACACCCTGCGCCCCACATCCTCATACCGTACACCCTGCGCCCCACATCCTCATACCGTACACCCAGTGCCCCACACCCTCATACCGTACACCCTGCGCCCCACACCCTCATACCGTACACCCTGCACCCCACACCCTCATACTGTACACCCTGCGCCCCACATCCTCATACCGTACACCCAGTGCCCCACACCCTCATACCGTACACCCTGCGCCCCACATCCTCATACCGTACACCCAGTGCCCCACACCCTCATACCGTACACCCTGCGCCCCACACCCTCATACCGAACACCCAGTGCCCCACACCCTCATACCGTACACCCTGCGCCCCACATCCTCATACCGTACACCCTGCGCCCCACACCCTCATACCGTACACCCAGTGCCCCCACCCTCATACCATACACCCTGCGCCCCACATCCTCATACCGTACACCCAGTGCCCCACACCCTCATACCGTACACCCAGTGCCTCTCATACCGTACACCCTGCGTCCCACACCCTCATACCGTACACCCAGTGCCCGCACCCTTATACCGTACACCCTGCGCCCCACACCCTTATACTACCATACACCCAGTGCCCGCACCCTCATATCGTACACCCAGTGCCCCACATCCTCATACCGTACACCCTGCGCCCCACACCCTCATACCGTACACCCAGTGCCCCACACCCTCATACCATACACCCAGTGCCCCACACCCTCATACCGTACACCCAGTGCCCCACACCCTCATACCGTACACCCAGTGCCCCACACCCTCATACCGTACACCCAGAGCCCCACACCCTCATACCGTACACCCTGCGCCCCACACCCTCATACCGTACACCCTGCGCCCCACATCCTCATACCGTACACCCAGTGCCCCACACCCTCATACCGTACACCCAGTGCCCCACACCCTCATACCGTACACCCAGTGCCCCACACCCTCATACCGTACACCCAGTGCCCCACACCCTCATACCGTACACCCTGCGCCCCACATCCTCATACCGTACACCCAGCGCCCCACACCCTCATACCGTACACCCAGAGCCCCACACCCTCATACCGTACACCCTGCGCCCCACATCCTCATACCGTACACCCAGTGCCCCACACCCTCATACCGTACACCCAGAGCCCCACACCCTCATACCGTACACCCTGCGCCCCACATCCTCATACCGTACACCCAGTGCCCCACACCCTCATACCGTACACCCAGTGCCCCACACCCTCATACCGTACACCCAGTGCCCCACACCCTCATACCATACACCCAGTGCCCCACACCCTCATACCGTACACCCAGTGCCCCACACCCTCATACCGTACACCCAGTGCCTCTCATACCGTACACCCTGCGTCCCACACCCTCATACCGTACACCCAGTGCCCGCACCCTTATACCGTACACCCTGCGCCCCACACCCTTATACTACCATACACCCAGTGCCCGCACCCTCATATCGTACACCCAGTGCCCCACATCCTCATACCGTACACCCTGCGCCCCACACCCTCATACCGTACACCCAGTGCCCCACACCCTCATACCGTACACCCAGTGCCCCACACCCTCATACCATACACCCAGTGCCCCACACCCTCATACCGTACACCCAGTGCCCCACACCCTCATACCGTACACCCAGTGCCCCACACCCTCATACCGTACACCCAGAGCCCCACACCCTCATACCGTACACCCTGCGCCCCACACCCTCATACCGTACACCCTGCGCCCCACATCCTCATACCGTACACCCAGTGCCCCACACCCTCATACCGTACACCCAGTGCCCCACACCCTCATACCGTACACCCAGTGCCCCACACCCTCATACCGTACACCCAGTGCCCCACACCCTCATACCGTACACCCTGCGCCCCACATCCTCATACCGTACACCCAGCGCCCCACACCCTCATACCGTACACCCAGAGCCCCACACCCTCATACCGTACACCCTGCGCCCCACATCCTCATACCGTACACCCAGTGCCCCACACCCTCATACCGTACACCCAGAGCCCCACACCCTCATACCGTACACCCTGCGCCCCACATCCTCATACCGTACACCCAGTGCCCCACACCCTCATACCGTACACCCAGTGCCCCACACCCTCATACCGTACACCCAGTGCCCCACACCCTCATACCATACACCCAGTGCCCCACACCCTCATACCGTACACCCAGTGCCCCACACCCTCATACCGTACACCCAGTGCCCCACACCCTCATACCGTACACCCAGAGCCCCACACCCTCATACCGTACACCCTGCGCCCCACACCCTCATACCGTACACCCTGCGCCCCACATCCTCATACCGTACACCCAGTGCCCCACACCCTCATACCGTACACCCAGTGCCCCACACCCTCATACCGTACACCCAGTGCCCCACACCCTCATACCGTACACCCAGTGCCCCACACCCTCATACCGTACACCCAGTGCCCCACACCCTCATACCGTACACCCAGTGCCCCACACCCTCATACCGTACACCCTGCGCCCCACATCCTCATACCGTACACCCAGTGCCCCACACCCTCATACCGTACACCCAGTGCCCCACACCCTCATACCGTACACCCAGTGCCCCACACCCTCATACCGTACACCCTGCCCCCCACATCCTCATACCGTACACCCAGCGCCCCACACCCTCATACCGTACACCCTGCGCCCCACATCCTCATACCGTACACCCTGCGCCCCACATCCTCATACCGTACACCCAGTGCCCCACACCCTCATACCGTACACCCTGCGCCCCACACCCTCATACCGTACACCCTGCGCCCCACATCCTCATACCGTACACCCAGTGCCCCACACCCTCATACCGTACACCCTGCGCCCCACACCCTCATACCGTACACCCTGCACCCCACACCCTCATACTGTACACCCTGCGCCCCACATCCTCATACCGTACACCCAGTGCCCCACACCCTCATACCGTACACCCTGCGCCCCACATCCTCATACCGTACACCCAGTGCCCCACACCCTCATACCGTACACCCTGCGCCCCACACCCTCATACCGAACACCCAGTGCCCCACACCCTCATACCGTACACCCTGCGCCCCACACCCTCATACCGAACACCCAGTGCCCCACACCCTCATACCGTACACCCTGCGCCCCACATCCTCATACCGTACACCCTGCGCCCCACACCCTCATACCGTACACCCAGTGCCCCCACCCTCATACCGTACACCCTGCGCCCTACATCCTCATACCGTACACCCAGTGCCCCACACCCTCATACCGTACACCCAGTGCCTCTCATACCGTACACCCTGCGTCCCACACCCTCATACCGTACACCCAGTGCCCGCACCCTTATACCGTACACCCTGCGCCCCACACCCTTATACTACCATACACCCAGTGCCCGCACCCTCATATCGTACACCCAGTGCCCCACATCCTCATACCGTACACCCTGCGCCCCACACCCTCATACCGTACACCCAGTGCCCCACACCCTCATACCGTACACCCAGTGCCCCACACCCTCATACCATACACCCAGTGCCCCACACCCTCATACCGTACACCCAGTGCCCCACACCCTCATACCGTACACCCAGTGCCCCACACCCTCATACCGTACACCCAGAGCCCCACACCCTCATACCGTACACCCTGCGCCCCACATCCTCATACCGTACACCCAGTGCCCCACACCCTCATACCGTACACCCAGTGCCCCACACCCTCATACCGTACACCCAGTGCCCCACACCCTCATACCATACACCCAGTGCCCCACACCCTCATACCGTACACCCAGTGCCCCACACCCTCATACCGTACACCCAGTGCCCCACACCCTCATACCGTACACCCAGAGCCCCACACCCTCATACCGTACACCCTGCGCCCCACACCCTCATACCGTACACCCTGCGCCCCACATCCTCATACCGTACACCCAGTGCCCCACACCCTCATACCGTACACCCAGTGCCCCACACCCTCATACCGTACACCCAGTGCCCCACACCCTCATACCGTACACCCAGTGCCCCACACCCTCATACCGTACACCCAGTGCCCCACACCCTCATACCGTACACCCTGCGCCCCACATCCTCATACCGTACACCCAGTGCCCCACACCCTCATACCGTACACCCAGTGCCCCACACCCTCATACCGTACACCCAGTGCCCTACACCCTCATACCGTACACCCTGCCCCCCACATCCTCATACCGTACACCCAGCGCCCCACACCCTCATACCGTACACCCTGCGCCCCACATCCTCATACCGTACACCCTGCGCCCCACATCCTCATACCGTACACCCAGTGCCCCACACCCTCATACCGTACACCCTGCGCCCCACACCCTCATACCGTACACCCTGCGCCCCACATCCTCATACCGTACACCCAGTGCCCCACACCCTCATACCGTACAACCTGCGCCCCACACCCTCATACCGTACACCCTGCACCCCACACCCTCATACTGTACACCCTGCGCCCCACATCCTCATACCGTACACCCAGTGCCCCACACCCTCATACCGTACACCCTGCGCCCCACATCCTCATACCGTACACCCAGTGCCCCACACCCTCATACCGTACACCCTGCGCCCCACACCCTCATACCGAACACCCAGTGCCCCACACCCTCATACCGTACACCCTGCGCCCCACACCCTCATACCGAACACCCAGTGCCCCACACCCTCATACCGTACACCCTGCGCCCCACATCCTCATACCGTACACCCTGCGCCCCACACCCTCATACCGTACACCCAGTGCCCCCACCCTCATACCGTACACCCTGCGCCCCACATCCTCATACCGTACACCCAGTGCCCCACACCCTCATACCGTACACCCAGTGCCTCTCATACCGTACACCCTGCGTCCCACACCCTCATACCGTACACCCAGTGCCCGCACCCTTATACCGTACACCCTGCGCCCCACACCCTTATACTACCATACACCCAGTGCCCGCACCCTCATATCGTACACCCAGTGCCCCACACCCTCATACCGTACACCCAGTGCCCCACACCCTCATACCGTACACCCTGCGCCCCACAGCCTCATACCGTACACCCAGCGCCCCACACCCTCATACTACCATACACCCAGTGCCCCACACCCTCATACCATACATCCAGCACCCCACACCCTCATACCATATACCCAGCGCCAGACACCCTTACACAACCAGCAATGTAGGGGTTCAGTTCTTGGGTGAGTTGATGTACACAGATAGGTAGGATTTGGTATAAGACTTTTATTAGGACACAGACATTATAGGTGGAGTTGCACTTTATTTCCCACACCCGGTTTCTGTTGGGGTGCAAGTCGTTAGAAGATGGGGATGGGGGAAATCTCAGGATAAAATCCCACGTCACATTGCTTATAAAAACATGGCAGACAAGTCATGACTTCTGAACGATTCACCGTCCAATAAGGAACAAGAAATCCTTCACACACACAGTGCGAATTCATCAACACACAAAGCTTTTTCTCTGCCGTGTGCAGAACGCATCAGTCCGGGAGGCGCGGCACCACGGCTCGTATTGGTAGGTCACAGTTCATTGTTTGTTTCATTTATTTCTGGAGAAATCATCCCACACGGGGAGTCGTCAGAGGGGCCGCCGACCTATAGGAAGACAGACGCAGTGTCATTGGAGAGAGTTGCCCTGGTACCTTTAACCATCTCCTGTACCAATTCTACAATCTCTGACCATCTCCTGTACCAATTCTACAATCTCTGACCATCTCCTGTACCAATTCTACAATCTCTGACCATCTCCTGTACCAATTCTACAGTCTCTGACCATCTCCTGTAGCATGTCTGCAGTCTCTGACCATCTCCTGTAGCATGTCTGCAGTCTCTGACCATCTCCTGTAGCATGTCTGCAGTCCCTGACCATCTCCTTTAATATGTCTGCAGTCTCTGACCATCTAATCTAATATGTCTGCAGTCTCTGACCATCTCCTCCAGTATGTCTGCAGTCTCTGACCATCTCCTCTGATATGTCTGCAGTCTCTGAACATCTCATCTAATATGTCTGCAGTCTCTGAACATCTCCTGTAGTATAACTGCAGTCTCTGATCATCTCTAGTGCTGTGTAAACTGTTGGCGCTATATAAATCCTGTATAATAATAATATAATAATAATAATAATCTCCTGTAGCATGTCTGCAGTTTCTGACCATCTCCTAAAATAGGTCTGCAGTCTCTGACCATCTCCTGTACCAACTCTGCAGTCTGTGGCCATCTCCTGTAGTATGTTTGCAGTCTCTGACCATCTCTTGCAAACGGCCTGCAGTCTCTTACCATCTCCTGTACTATGTCTAGAGTCTCTGACCATCTCCTGTAGTATATCTGCAGTCTCTGACCATCTCCTGTACCATGTCTGCAGTCTCTGACCTTCTCTTGTACTATGTCTGCAGTCTCTGTCCATCTCCTGTAATAGCTCTGCAATCTCTGAGAATCTTCTGTGATCTGTAGTTGACTATAGTGTTACATAAACTGATTATTCTGTACGACCCCTTGGCTGCAGTCAGGCAGACTACCTCTGTTTTACAGGCTCTTTAACTTAAATAAAATTTTATTAACACAAAATTAAAAAACTTTCTGTTGAAGGATACTTCCTCAGCCTGCACAACCACGGAACAATAAACTAGTTGATAAATACTATAAACAAATGGCGGTTGTTATGTACAATGTGGTAGATAGATGGCGCAAAGCTCTGAGGATTCTCCATACCTGATGCTAACAGCCCAGCCCACTGAAAGTTCCAATCCGTTCCAGTTTCATCCCAAAACATCCACGAGAATTTCCCGATTTCTTTGTGCGCCCCCGAAACTTCTTCTGGTTGTTCATGAAATCACTGAAGAGGCGGAGCCAGGCGCGGTTAGGCGGGAGTTGGGAGGAGTCCTGAGGCACGGCTGTATCCCGGGGGCGGGGCCCGGAGATGGACGCCCCCAAATCTTCCAGACTCTCCATGAGTAGGACCTCCTCCGAGGAACTCAGGTCCTGGGATAAAAGATCGGCTAAAGACTGTGGAGGGGCAGCAGAGAATGAAAGGAGGGCAGAAAGTTGTTGGTGGGGTAGGAGAGAGAGAGTTGGAAAAAGAGATAGAGAGAGAACGTTAGATAAATAGCAAATTAGTAACAATTCAACTCAAAATTCTGTCTTTCCTTTAATTTCCTTCTATCCCTTTTTCATAGATCTCTGTATATATTTAACCCCTTCTTACCCTTATCTTTCCATCTATTTGGAGGGACAAGGTCAGTCGTATCTTCTGACTACTTCTTATTGAAGTCTATAGATCAACAATAGACTGGGGCAACGTGCGTTTTTTATGGATGGAGGCCTTGACATGGCAACGTGTGGCTTTGTATGTTTTGTTCTTTAAGGGAAACTATAGTCACCTCTGCTTGAGCTCCCTCTTTGGCACTGACATCTTCTCACTGGCTTCTTCCAGGCCTTCCTCTCAGAATCTTCGGCCTTCTTGATTGGCCAGGAAAGGATGACCTAGCCCCCGTGCATGGGAGTTAAATACTTGTGGACTCTTTCCGGTGTTGTTTAATTCTTGCCAGTGTTGGGATCAGTTGGGTCTGCTGGACAACAAGGAGTTGACTCCTTGCTGGCGGGAGGATTGGTTGTGTCTGCTGGAAAGCAAACAGTTGGCCCCTCCTTGCTGGTGGGGGGCATCAGTTAGGCCCACAGAAAAGCAAGGAGTTGACTCCTCCTTGCTGGTGGGGGCATCAGTTGTGTCCACGGGACAGCAAGGAGTTGACTCCTCCTTGCTGGTGGGGGCATCAGTTGGCTCCACAGGACAGCAAGGAGTTGACTCCTTTATGCTGGTAAGAGGATCGGTTGGGTCTACTGGACAGCAAGGAGTTGACTCCTCCTTGTTGGTGGAAGGATATGTTGGGTCTGCTAGACAGCAAGGAGTTGACACCTCCTTGTTGGTAGGGGGCATCAGTTGGGTCTACAGGACAGCAAAGAGGAGTTGACGCCTCCTTGCTGGGGAGAGGATTGGTTGGGTCCGCTGGACACAAAGGAATTCACTCATCCTTGCTGCTGGGGGATCAGTTGGGTCCCCGGGACAGCAGGAGTTGACTCATCCTTACTGGTGAGGTATCGGTTGGGCCTGCTTGTATTATGAGTGTTCATCTTTCTCCTCCTCCTGATCCACACCATATAAAGCCAAATGAGCGTTTTTATGCCCATCATTTTTATAAAAAATACTATCAACTGATTATTTGGACACTCAGCCCCTATTTACGCTTGAGTGTGAGCCTTTTAGGCAACTTTTGAGCATTTTCAGCCAATGAAAAGCTACTAGGAGAAAAAGCAAGCATTATGACCCATATTTTGTCTTTTTTTCCAGGATCTCCAATTGAAGTCTATAGGGGCCAAGACCACAAAAATCTCACCTACTTTTTTGACCTTTGAGTGACAAGCTTCAAGTGATGGTTGTTAACGGGAATCACAATTTTGAGCATTGACACACTTCGGGAAACAAATTTCAAATCGCTGTGGGGTGAACGGGGTCACAATGAGACTATTGACTAACTACTTTGGGTTCTTTGTTAGCTCCAGTGGTCCAGGTCCTCTCCTTGTGTCTCCTAATATCTTCTTATGCATGGGAATAGGACTAGGGTTCATTATCTGGTTGTTCTTCTGTATACATACATATATACATACATACATACATATATATATATTATATATATATACATACATATATATATATATATATATATATATATATATATATATATATATATATCCTCTCCACATTTCCTAATCAAGCAGATCTTCTGATCTAGGAAAAGTGTTGAATATTACCCCCACCCCACTGCATGGAAAGACCCTGTGTGTGCCGGAATGTAGAGATATGGAAACTTTCTGTAGTAATTGTTGCTCCTCATACTGTCTTTAGACCCCAATCAAGCATTTTTTCTTTTATATTTTTGAAAACGTAAAAAAAAAAATATTTTTTTCAGTTGCTCTATGATGTATAGAATGTATATTATTAAGAAAAATCCATCTTGCACCTTTTTACTGCCTTGAAAAGGGAGCACGGCCAGCGCAGATACCGTTAAAATCTAAAAGAAAAACCCAAAAAGATAGTGGCCTCCAGTCTTCACCGAGATCTTCGGTGTCACAATAACACGGCTTGTGCAAATAAAAGTATAAAAGCCGACAATTCAGAGACAATGAGGTCCCCTCTGTAGGGGTGGTGTCTGTGAAAATGTCGGAAGGGTTTATATATGTGTTTGCTCACATTGTTACTACAAGTCAGACCTCAGTAAAATCTGGAGGACGCGATCTTCTGGTGCATTGGCCGTTTCTTTCCCCCAAAAAATTTATCAACAGGAAAGTCCTGGAATCCGTTCTAATGGTGATCCCGTATTCATACAGGATCTGGTGCCGCGATCATTCCAGGAATACGATCTACAGATCACCGATATATCTCACCTTCACACTGTACAATCTCACTATTAATAACTGGATCCATATCTCCGACTGTATGATACAATGTATAATTCATAGAACACAATAGATCTGCCTCACCTATACATCATACAAGCTCACTCATGCAATCCCGAAAAGATACAATGTATCAAATACGTCAGCCTCATATTATTTTATCTCAACAATAGAATACGTCAGCCTCACATTCATATTATTTTATCTCAGTGATAGGATATGTCAGCCTCACCTTTCTATTATTTTATCTCAGCACTCCTACCTGTAGCCATATTTAGGACTTATGATATGTGAAATGCAACCCCTCCGAAAAGTTACAATGTATAATTAATATGATAAAATGTCCGCCCCTTCTTTCTACTATTTTATCTCAGCAATAGATCATGTCAGCCTCACCTTTCTATTATTTTCTATTATTATTTATTGATATTTATAATAATTTTTATTGATAATAATATGTATTATTTCCATTATTTATAAAAATGTACAAAATATTATAAATTTTTTACTATATTATTATTAAATTATTATACAATTTATCATTTATATTTATGATAATATTCATTATTTATTTCTATTATTTATTATTATTTCTATCAATCTATTGTTATTCTTTCCGTTATTTCATCTCAGCACTCCTAGCTGTATCCCCATAATTAGGACTCATGATATGTGAAATGTAACCCCCCAAAAAGTTACAATGTATAATACATAGAATATCACATCTATCCCATCTTTATATTATTTTATCTCAGCTTTTTTTTAACTGGATCAATTTTTTCAGATTCATCATACAAGAAGTGTACCCCAGAAAGGATACAATGTATAATAATTCAAAGAGGTCTGCCTCACCTTCATATTATTTTATCTCAGCAATAGAATACATCTGCCTCACCTTCATATTATTTTATCTCAGCGATAGAATACATCTGCCTCACCTTCATATTATTTTATCTCAGCGATAGAAAATATCAGCCTCACCTTTTTCTATTATTTTATTATATATATATATATATATATATATATATATATATATATATATATATATATATATATATAATAGCTGTACCCATATTTAGGACTTATGATATGTGAAATACAACCCCCCGAAAAGTTATAATGTGTAATTAATATAATAAAATGTCTGCCCCTTCTTTCCACTATTTTATCTCAGCAATAGATCATGTCAGCCTCACCTTTCTATTATTTTTTTTATTATTATTTTCTATTATTTATTGATATTTATAATAATTTTATTGATAATAATATGTATTATTTCTATTATTTATAAAAATTTACTAAATATTATAACATTTTTACTATATTATTATGAAATTATTATACAATTTATCATTTCTATTTATAATAATATTCATTATTTATTTCTATTATTTCTATCATTCTATTGTTATTCTTTGCGTTATTTCATCTCAGCACTCCTAGCTGTACCCCATAATTAGGACTCATGATATGTTAAATGTAACCCCCCCCCAAAAAGTTACAATGTATTATAATACATAGAATATGACATCAGTTCCCACCTTTATATTATTTTATCTCAGCAGTTTTTAACCGGATCCATTTTTCAGACTCATCATACAAGAAGTGTTACCCAGAAAGGATAAAATGTATGCCCTTCATATTATTTTATCTCAGCGATAGAATAAGTCAGCCTCACCTCTTCATATTATTTTATCTCAGCAATAGAATACGTCAGCCTCACCTTCATATTATTTTATCTCAGCGAAATAATACGTCTGCCTCACCTTCATATTATTTTATCTCAGCAATAGAATACATCTACCTCACCTTCATATTATTTTATCTCAGCAATAGAATACATCTACCTCACCTTCATATTATTTTATCTCAGCAATAGAATACATCTACCTCACCTTCATATTATTTTATCTCAGTAATAGAATGCATCTGTCTCACCTTCATATTATTTTATCTCAGTAATAGAATGCATCTGTCTCACCTTCATATTATTTTATCTCAGTAATAGAATGCATCTGTCTCACCTTCATATTATTTTATCTCAGTAATAGAATGCATCTGTCTCACCTTCATATTATTTTATCTCAGCGATAGAATAAGTCAGCCTCACCTTTCTATTATTTTATCTCAGCTATAGAATACGTCTGCCTCACCTCTTCATATTATTTTATCTCAGCGACAGAATAAGTCAGCCTCACCTTTCTATTATTTTATCTCAGCTATAGAATACGTCTGCCTCACCTTCATATTATTTTATCTTGGCAATAGAATATGTCTGCCTCACCTCTTCATATTATTTTACCTCAGCAATAGAATAAGTCTGCCTCACCCTCATATTATTTTATCTCAAGATGCAATGTATAACACATAGAATATGATGTCTGCTTTACCTTTATATGGTTTTATCTCAGCATTAATAACTGGATCCAATCTTCAGACTCATGACAAAAAGAGTGTAAACCAGGAGAAATACAATGCCTATTAAATATAATATGACGTCTGCCCCGCCACCTGTATCTGATTTTATCTCAGCTCTCCTGGCTGTCCCCATATGTTACAATGTATAATAAAAGAATACGATGTCTGCCCCACCTGTATATGATTTTATCTCAGCGCTCCTAACTATTCCCATATATTACAATGTATAATAAAAGAATACGATGTCTGCCCCACCTGTATCTGATTTTATCTCAGCGCTCCTAGCTATCCCCATATATTACAATGTATAATAATAGAATACGATTTCTGCACCACCTGTATATGATTTTATCTCAGCGCCCCTAGCTATCCCCATATGTTACAATGTATAATAAAAGAATACGATGTCTGCCCCACCTGTATATGATTTTATCTCAGCGCCCCTAGCTATCCCCATATGTTACAATGTATAATAAAAGAATACGATGTCTGCCCCACCTGTATATGATTTTATCTCAGCGCCCCTAGCTGTCCCCATATGTTACAATGTATAATAAAAGAATACGATGTCTGCCCCACCTGTATATGATTTTATCTCAGCGCCTCTAGCTATCCCCATATGTTACAATGTATAATAAAAGAATACGATGTCTGCCCCACCTGTATATGATTTTATCTCAGCGCCCCTAGCTGTCCCCATATGTTACAATGTATAATAAAAGAATACGATGTCTGCCCCACCTGTATATGGTTTTATCTCAGCGCTCCTATATGTTACAATATATAAAAAAAGAAGACGATTTTTGTCCCACCTGTATATGGTTTTATCTCAGCGCCCCTAGCTGTCCCCCATATGTTACAATGTATAATAAAATAATAAAATGCCCGCCTTTACCTTCAGGTGTTTGAGTTGTGGGGACGGACGTCCGGATACCCCGACGATCAGTAGGGTCACCAGGGTCAGCGCTGACACTCCTCCCATCATTTTTTGGGGTGATATATGAGATTTGGGGGTTTTCAGTGGCCCTCTGGTCTCAGCAGGGTCAGTCAGGAAGGTAAGGTTCAGATTTTGGTTTTTTTTTTCGGTAGATTTGGGGGGTTTTCAGTGGCCCTCTGGTCTCAGCAGGGTCAGTCGGGAAGGTAAGGTTCAGATTTGGGGGGGGTTTTCGGTAGATTTGGGGGTTTTCAGTGGCCCTCTGGTCTCAGCAGGGTCAGTCGGGAAGGTAAGGTTCAGATTTGGGGGTTTTTTCGGTAGATTTGGGGGTTTTTTAGTGGCCCTCTAGTCTCAGCAGGGTCAGTCGGGATTAGGAAGTTGCGTTCAGTTTCAGGATTTGCTCGGTTTCAGTATGTCTGTCCTGATTTCAGGACTGGTCAGTTCTGAGTGGTGCCGGCAGTGCGGGTATATATAAAGGAGGATGGGGAGAGGGGGGCTGTTTTATTATAGATGGAGGAGGGAGGGTTACCCCGGGAGACCCCCTCTTCTTATTATAGGAATGTCACCCCTCCCCAGCAGACATCACTGACAACGGAGGGCAGTATAATGGTACAGGAGGAGATGTAATGTACCAGCATCTGTATAGGAGGAGATATACATCCATCTACAGGGCACAGTATACAGTGATGGTGTGTCAGTACATAGACATCTCTATATACAGCGCCTTGAAAAAGTATTCATACCCCTTGAAATTTCCCACATTTTGTCATGTTACAACCAAAAACGTAAATGTATTTTATTGGGATTTTATGTGATAGACCAACACAAAGTGGCACATAATTGTGAAGTGGAAGGAAAATGATAAATGGTTTTCAACATTTTTTTTACAAATAAATACGTGAAAAGTGTGGGGTACATTTGTATTCAGCCCCCTTTACTCTGATACCCCTAACTAAAATCTAGTGGAACCAATTGCCTTCAGAAGTCACCTAATTAGTAAATAGAGTCCACCTGTGTGTAATTTAATCTCGGTATAAATACAGCTGTTCTGTGAAGCCCTCAGAGGTTAGTTAGGGAACCTTAGTGAACAAACAGCATCATGAAGGCCAAGGAACACACCAGACAGGTCAGGGATAAAGTTGTGGAGAAGTATAAAGCAGGGATAGGTTATAAAAAAAATATCCCAAGCTTTGAACATCTCACGGAGCTCTGTTCAATCCATCATCACCCGAAAATGGAAAGAATATGGCACAACCACAAACCTACCAGGACATGGCCGTCCACCTAAACTGAGCGGCCGGGCAAGGAGAGCATTCATCAGAGAAGCAGCCAAGAGGCCCATGGTAACTCTGGAGGAGCTGCAGAGATCCACAGCTCAGGGGGGAGAATCTGTCCACAGGACAACTATTAGTCGTCTCTCCACAAATCTGACCTTTATGGAAGAGTGACAAGAAGAAAGACATTGGTGAAAGAAAGTCCTGTTTGTAGTTTGCGAGAAGCCATGTGGAGGACACAGCAAACATGTGGAAGAAGGTGCTCTGGTCAGATGAGACCAAAACTGAACTTTTTGGCCTAAAAGCAAAACGCTATGTGTGGCGGAAAACTAATGCCGCGTACACACGGGCGGACTGTATGGCGTACTTAGTTCGTCATACAATCCGACGGACAGTCCGTTGTACTTTCGACTGAACGGACTTGACCACACACGGATGCACAAACAGTCCGTCGAAAGCTTGCGCGATGACGTGTACAGCACGTACGACGGGACTAGAAATAGGAAGTCCAATACACAGCAAAGCACCCTTCCGCCGTGTAAATCCTTTCTGGGCATGCGCCATTCTTAGTCCGTCGAACTAGCCTACTCACGAGCGGACTGTCCGCTGAAACCAAAGTACGACGGACAGAATTTCGAAAAATTCGAAATACTTAGTACGCCAGACTGCACGCTGAAAAAGTCCGCTGAAGCCCACACACGAGCGGACTGTCCGCTGAAATGTGTTTAGACGGACTAAGTACGCCATACAGTCCACCCGTGTGTACGCGGCATAACACTGGCACATCACCCTGAACACACCATCCCCACCATGAACATGGTGGTGGCAGCATCATGTTGTGGAGATGCTTTTCTTAAGCAGGGACAGGGAAGCTGGTCAGAGTTGATGTGAAGATGGATGGAGCCAAATACAGGGCAATCTTAGAAGAAAACCTGTTATGCCCCGTACACACGAGCGGACTTTTCGACATCCAAACTCCGACGGACTGAGTCCGGCGGACTATCCGCTCGTGTGTGGGCTGCAACGGACTTTAGCTTCGCAAAAGTCTGACGGACTTTAGAAATGAAGCATGCTTCAAATTTTCCCGACGGAACTCCGCCGGACCCGGTCCCCTTCGAAAAATTCGCTCGTGTGTGTGCTACTCCGACGGACTAAAACCGTCGCTAGGGCAGCTATTGGCTACTGTCTATGAACTTCCTACGTCGAATCCAGTCGTACGTCATCACGTTCGACTCCGTCGGAGTTTGGTGTGATGGTGTGTGGTCAAGTCCGTTCGGTCGAAAAGTCCGCCAGAACTCCGGCGGAACTCCGCTAGAACTCCGTCGGAAGTCTGTCAGACTTAATCCCTCTCGTGTGTACGGGGCATTAGAGTCTGCAAAAGACTTGAGACCGGGGCGGAGGTTCACCTTCCGGGAGGGCAACAACCCGAAACATACAGCCAGAGCTACAATGGAATGGTTTAGATCAAAGCGGTGTGTCGGTTAGTGCCCCCTGTACAGGGAGAGTGGTGTGTCGGTTAGTGTCCCCCCTACAGAGTGATTTCGGTGTGTCGCTTAGTACCCTCTGTACAGAGCGATTTCGGTGTGTCCGTTAGTGCCCCCTGTAGAAAGGTATTTCGGTGTGCCTGTTAGTGCCCCCTGTAGAAAGGTATTTCGGTGTGTTGGTTAGTGCCCCCTGTAGAAAGGTATTTAGATGTGTCAGTTAGTGACCCCTGTACAGAGGTATTTCGGTGTGTTGGTTAGTGCCCCCTGTACAGGGGGATTTCGGTGTGCCGGTTAGTGCCCCCTGTACAGAGGGATTTTGGTGTGTCGGTTACTGCCCCCTGTAGATAGGTATTTCGATGTGTCAGTTAGTGCCCCCTGTACAGAGGTATTTCGGTGTGTCGGTTAGTGCCCCTGTACAGACGTATTTCGGTGTGTGTGCGTTAGTGCCCCCTGTACAGACAGAGGGATTTTGGTGTGTCCGTTAGTGACCCCTGTACGGAGGTATTTCGGTGCGTCGGTTAGTGCCCCCTGTACAGAGGGATTTCGGTGTGTTGGTTAGTGCCCCCTGTACGAAGGGATTTCGGTGTGTCGGTTAGTGACCCCTGTACAGAGGGATTTCGGTGTGTTGGTTAGTGACCCCTGTATAGAGGGATTTCGGTGTGTCGGTTAGTGCCCCCTGTAGAAAGGTATTTAGATGTGTCAGTTAGTGACCCCTGTACAGAGGTATTTCGGTGTGTTGGTTAGTGCCCCCTGTACAGGGGGATTTCGGTGTGCCGGTTAGTGCCCCCTGTACGGAGGGTTTTCGGTGTGTCGGTTAGTGCCCCCTGTACAGAGGGATTTTGGTGTGTCGGTTACTGCCCCCTGTAGAAAGGTATTTCGATGTGTCAGTTAGTGCCCCTGTACAGACGTATTTCGGTGTGTGTGCGTTAGTGCCCCCTGTACAGACAGAGGGATTTTGGTGTGTCCGTTAGTGACCCCTGTACGGAGGTATTTCGGTGTGTCGGTTAGTGCCCCCTGTACAGAGGGATTTCGGTGTGTTGGTTAGTGCCCCCTGTACGAAGGGATTTCGGTGTGTCGGTTAGTGACCCCTGTACAGAGGGATTTCGGTGTGTTGGTTAGTGACCCCTGTACAGAGGGATTTCGTTGTGTTGGTTAGTGCCCCCTGTACGGAGGGATTTCGGTGTGTTGGTTAGTGACCCCTGTACAGAGGGATTTCGTTGTGTTGGTTAGTGCCCCCTGTACAGAGGGATTTCGGTGTGTTGGTTAGTGCCCCCTGTACGGAGGGATTTCGGTGTGTTGGTTAGTGCCCCACTGTACGGAGGGATTTCGGTGTGTTGGTTAGTGCCCCCTGTATGGAGGGATTTCGGTGTGTCGGTTAGTGCCCCCTATAGAAAGGGATTTCTGTGTGTCGGTTAGTGCCCCATGTAAAGAGTGATTTTGGTGTGTCAGTTAGTGCCCTCTGCGCAGAGGGATTTCGGTGTGACGGTTAGTGATCCCTGTACAGAGGGATTTTGGTGTGTTGGTTAGTGCCCCCTGTACGGAGGGATTTCGGTGTGACGGTTAGTGCCCACTGTACAGAGGGATTTCGGTGTGTCGGTTAGTGATCCCTGTACAGAGGGATTTCGGTGTGTTGGTTAGTGCCCCCTGTACGGAGGGATTTCGGTGCGACGGTTTGTGCCCCCTGTACAGAGGGATTTCGGTGTGTCAGTAGACAGTGACGTGGGGTGTCTATTTTGGTGCTTTCCACCCACACATCCCCCCCCCCCCGTCCCTCTATTATCTCGGTTCTCATTAATTAATGAGGATAATCCCCGATAATCCCTCTATTGATCACCGCGGAGACACTGGGCGGGGGAGGAGAACCGTGGATGGGGGATTATTGTCTGTACTTCGGGAATGTCTGATCAATGACAAACCTAAAGGGGAACTCTGATTATGGCATGGAACCAGCCTGTGAGCCGATCATCTACTGCAGGAATCCTATGATGGGATTGGATGTGATGTGAGCACACACAGGCAGATTTCATTGCTATCGGAGAAGATGGGGTACCTGGATTGTATGTGGCCAGATCTGGGGATTGGTTATACTGGAGACTGACAACCAGTACAAAGCCTTCCATTACCAACTGTTGACTGTATAGGAAGGGGTCGGTAAGCGAGGGGTTTACCTCTATTGTTCTCATGGTGACCATACACTATACAATCTGATTGTACAATCTCTTCTATGGTGACCATACCGTACAATCTCCTTTTCGATCTTCCATATGCAGTGCAAGGACCTGATTTGATACACATTGAACAGATTGTTTAGATGTGTCCCCATTAAGGCTTTTCCCTACATTACATGCAGTTTCAGCACAGCCCTTTTCACGTTTGGTGGCAGGCAGCCGATGAGTAGATGGTGAGCACAGCCCTTTTCACGTTTGGTGGCGGGCAGCCGATGGGTAGATGATGAGCACAGCTCTTTTCACTTTTGTTGGCGGGCAGCCGAAGGTTAGATGGTGAGCACAGCCCTTTTCACTTTTGGTGGCGGACAGCCGATGGGTGAGCACAGCCCTTCTCACTTTTGGTGGCGGGCAGCCGATGGGTGAGCACAGCCCTTCTCACTTTTGGTGGCGGGCAGCCGATGGGTGAGCCCAGCCCTTCTCAATTTTGGTGGCAGGCAGCCGATGGGTGAGCACAGCCCTTCTCACTTTTGGTGGCAGGCAGCCGATGGATGAGCACAGCCCTTCTCACTTTTGGTGGCGGGCACCCAATGGGCAGATGGGTGAGTACAGCCCTTTTCACTTCTGGTGGCGGGCAGACGATGGGTAGATTGTGAGCACAGCCCTTTTCACTTTTGGTGGCAGGCAGCCAATGGGTAGATGGTGAGCACAGCCCTTTTCACCTTTGGTGGTGGGCAGCCGATGGGTAGATGGGTGAGCACAGCCCTTTTCACTTTTGGTGGTGGGCAGCCAATGGGTAGATGGGTGAGCACAGCCCTTTTCACTTTTGGTGGTGGGCAGCCAATGGGTAGATGGGTGAGCACAGCCCTTTTATCTTTTGGTAGTGGGTAGGCGATGGGTAGATGGGTGAGCACAGCCCTTTTCACTTTTGGTATTGGGCAGGCGATGGGTAGATGGGTGAGCACAGCCCTTTTCACTTTTGGAGGAGAGACAGATGACACTGTTTTGTGGGGGAGGACAGAGGACACTAAAGTGGGGGAGGGTGAGGTGAAGGGGGCAGAGGACACCACTGTGGGTGACGGCACAGGACTCTTCTATAGGGGGAAGAGGACAATACTGTAGGGGGGGAAGTGATGTGAAGGGGATAGAGGACACTTGCATGGGGGGGGGGGGGGAGGATACTGCTATGGGCATGCAGAGGACACTACTGTGGGGGGGGGGGTGTAAACTGAACAGAGGACACTGGGTGGGTTGATGTGAAAGGGGACTAAGGACACTGCTATTGGGGGGGGAGCACACCACTATTTGGGGGGCAGAGGACACTACAGTGGGGGGATGTGAAGGGAGGCAGAGGACACTACAGTTCTACAGTGGGGGGTGGGTGATGTAAAGGGGGGCATAGGACACTTGTATTGGGGGGGGGGGCACGGGACACTGCGATCTGGGCAAAATACACTACTGTGTGGAGGGGGTGATGCACAAAGGGGACAGAAGACACTGTTGGATAGGAGGGGACAGAGGACACTGCTATGGGGGGGGGGGGAGCAGAAGACTCTATGATGTGAAAGGGGACAAAGGACACTGCTATTGGGGTGGTGGCACAGGGCACTGCTATTGGTGGGGGGATGTGTAGAGGATACTGCTATGAGGGGGTGAGAGACGTAAAGGGGACAGAGGACACTTGTATGGGGGGGCAGAGGACACTACTGTGTGTGTGTGGGGGGTAATATGAAGGGGACAGAAGACACTTGTATGGGGTGGAGGATAAAGGGCACTGCTATGGGGGGGGGGGCTGAGGACACTACTGTGGGGGGAAGTGATGTTAAGGTGAGAAAGGACACTGCTAAGGGAGCTCAGATGTGAAAGGGGACAAAGGCACTGCTGTTGGGGGGGCAGAGGACACTACAGTGCTGCAGTGGGGTTGAGTGAAGTGAAGGGGACAGAGGACACTTGTATTGGGGGGGGGTGGCGGCACAGGACAATGCTATCGGGGCAAAATACCCTACTGTGTGTGTGTGGGGGGGGGGATGTAAAGGGGACAGAGGACACTGTTATGGGGGGGGGGATAAGAGGACACTACTGTGGGGGGGGGGTGTAAAGTGAACAGAGGACACTGGGGGGGTTGATGTGAAAGGGGACAAAGACACTGCTATTGGGGGGCAGAGGACACTACTGTACGGCAGTGGGGTTGAGTGATGTGAAGGGGACAGAGGACACTTGTATTGGGGGGGGGGACACTGCGATCGGGGCAAAATACACTACTGTGTGGAGGGGACAGAAGACACTGTTGGATAGGATGTGAAAGGGGACAAAGGACACTGCTATTGGGGTGGTGGCACAGGACACTGCTATTGGTGGGGGGATGTGTAGAGGATACTGCTATGAGGGGGTGAGAGATGTAAAGGGGGCAGAGGTTACTTCTGTGTGTGTGTGTGTGTGTGTGTGTGTGTGTGTGTGTGGGGGGGGGGTGTGTGTGTGGGGGGGGGTGATGTGAAGGGGACAGAGGACACTTGTATGGGGGGGGGGGGGCACAGGACACTGCTGTATGGAGGGGGGTGATGTAACGAGGACAGATGACACTGTTGGATAGGAGGGGGCAGAGGACACTGTTGGATAGGAGGGGGCAGAGGACACTGTTGGATAGGAGGGGGCAGAGGATACTGTTATGGGTGGGGCGATGTGAAAGGAGACAAAGGACACTGCTATTGGGGTGGTGGCACAGGACACTGCTATTGGTGGGGGGATGTGGAGGGGTGGAGGATCCTCTTATGAGGGGGGGCAGTTCTACAGTGGGGGGCGGGTGATGGAAAGGGTGCAGAGGACATTTGTATTGGGGGGGCACAGGACTCTGCTGGGGGGGCAGAAAACGCTAATATCTGGGGGGGGGGGGGGTTATGTGAAGGGGACAGAGGACACTTGTAGGGGGGTGGGGCAGAGGACACTACTGTGGGGGGGGGTGATGTGAAGGTGACAAAGGACACTGTTGGGGGGAGGGGACAGAGGACACTGCTAAGGGGGGCATATGTGAAAGGGGACAAAGGACACTGCTATGGGGGAGGGGGGGGGTGACACTATGGTGCTGCAGTAGGGAGTGGGTGATGTGAAGGGGCAAAGGACTCTACTGTGGGTGGGGACAGAGTACATTGCTCTGGGGGTGGCTTATGTGAAGGGGCAGAGGACACTACTGGTGAGGGGGGGGGGGGGGCGAGGACACTACTGGGGGGGCAGAGGAAACTACTGGGGGGGGCGAGGACACTACTGGGGGGGCAGAGGACACTACTGGGGGGTACAGGAAACTACTGGGGGGGGCGAGGACACACTGGGGGGGCAGAGGAAACTACTGGGGAGCGAGGACACTACTGGGGGGCGAGGACACACTGGGGGGCAGAGGAAACGACTGTGGGGGCAGAGGACACTACTGGGGGGGGCAAGGACACTACTGGGGGGTGGCAGAGGACACTACTGTGGGGGGGGTGTAAAGTGGACAGAGGACACTGGGTGGGTTGATGTGAAAGGAGACTAAGGACACTGCTATTGGGGGGGGAGCACGGCACACCACTATTTCGGGGGCAGAGGACACTACAGTGGGGGGATGTGAAGGAAGGCAGAGGACTTTACTGTGGGTTAGGGGGCAGAGTACACTTGTATTGGGGGGCACAGGACACTACTGTGGTGGTGGGTGTGTGGTGGGGGGGGGGGGGCGATGTGAAAGAGGACACCACTATGTGTGTGTGTGCGTGTGTCTGGGGAGGGGGCTGAATGATGTGAAGGGGACAGAGGACACTACTGTGCTACAGCGGGGTGGGTGATGTGAAGGGGCTGAGGACGCTAGTATAGGTGGGGGGGGTTGATGTGAAAGGGGACAAAGTACACTGCTATTAGAGGGGCAGAGGCCACTACAATGAGGGGGGATGTGAAATGGCAGCGGACACTGCTATGAGGGTGGGGTGGGGCAGAGGACACTACAGTGGTTTGGGGGGGGGGGGGTTTGATGTGAAAGGGGACAGAAGACACTTCTGTGGGTGGGGGTGGGCACAGTACAATGGAGGGTGGAGGGGATGTGAAGGGTACAGAGGACACCTGTATTAGGGAGGCAGAGGGCACTACTGTGTGTGTGTGTGTGAGGGGGGGGAGGGGTGATGTGAAGGGCACAGAGGACCCTTCTGTGGGTGGGGGGGAGGGCACAGGGGAGTGGAGGTGATGTGAAGGGTACTTGTATTGGGGAGGCAGAGGGCACAGAGGGGTGGGGGATGTGAAGGGGCAGTGGATACTGCTATGGGGGGAGGGCAGAGGACACTACAGTTCTACAGTGGGGGGTGGGTGATGTAAAGGGGGGCAGAGGACACTACTGTGGGTCGCCAGAGTACACTTGTATTGGGGGGCACAAAACACTACTGGGGGGGGGGGGGGGTGATGTGAAGAGGACACTACTGTACTGCAGTGGGGTTGAGTGATGTGAAGGGGACAGAGGACACTTGTATTGGGGGGGGGGAGGGGGCACGGGACACTGCGATCAGGGCAAAATACACTACTGTGTGGAGGGGGTGATGCAAAGGGGACAGAAGACACTGTTGGATAGGAGGGGACAGAGGACACTGCTATGGGGGGGGGGGGGGGGGGGAGCAGAAGACTCTAGGATGTGCAAGGGGACAAAGGACACTGCTAATGGGGTGGTGGCACAGGACACTGCTATTGGTGGGGGGATGTGTAGAGGATACTGCTATGAGGGGGTGAGAGATGTAAAGGGGACAGAGGTTACGTGTGTGTGTGTGTGTGTGTGTGTGTGTGTGTGTGTGTGTGTGTGGGGGGGGGATGTGAAGGGGACACTTGTATGGGGGGGCGCACAGGACACTGCTGTAAGGAGGGGGGTGATGTAAAGAGGACAGAGGACACTGTTGGATAGGAGGGGGCAGAGGATACTGTTATGGGTGGGGGGGGGGCGATGTGAAAGGAGACAAAGGACACTGCTATTGGGGTGGAGGCACAGGACGCTGCTATTGGTGGGGGGATGTGGAGGGGTGGAGGATACTGCTATGAGGGGGGGCAGTTCTACAGTGGGGGGCGGGTGATGGAAAGGGGGCAGAGGACATTTGTATTGGGGGGCACAGGACTCTGTTGCGGGGGCAGAAAATGCTAATATCTGGGGGGGGGGGGGGTGTGAAGGGGACAGAGGACACTTGTAGGGGGGTGGGGCAGAGGACACTACTGTGGGGGGGGTGATGTGAAGGTGACAAAGGACACTGTTGGGGGGAGGGGACAGAGGACACTGCTAAGGGGGGCATATGTGAAAGGGGACAAAGGACACTGCTATGGGGGGGGGGGGTGACACTATGGTGCTGCAGTAGGGAGTGGGTGATGTGAAGGGGCAAAGGACTCTACTGTGGGTGGGGACAGAGTACATTGCTCTGGGGGGTGGCTTATGTGAAGGGGCAGAGGACACTACTGGTGAGGGGGGGGGGGGGCGAGGACACTACTGGGGGGGCAGAGGAAACTACTGGGGGGGGGGCGAGGACACACTGGAGGGCAGAGGAAACTACTGGGGGGGTGAGGACACTACTGGGGGGGCAGAGGACACTACTGGGGGGTACAGGAAACTACTGGGGGGGCGAGGACACACTGGGGGGGCAGAGGAAACTACTGGGGAGCGAGGACACTACTGGGGGGCGAGGACACACTGGGGGGCAGAGGAAACGACTGTGGGGGCAGAGGACACTACTGGGGGGGGCAAGGACACTACTGGGGGGTGGCAGAGGACACTACTGTGGGGGGGGGTGTAAAGTGGACAGAGGACACTGGGTGGGTTGATGTGAAAGGAGACTAAGGACACTGCTATTGGGGGGGGAGCACGGCACACCACTATTTCAGGGGCAGAGGACACTACAGTGGGGGGATGTGAAGGAAGGCAGAGGACTTTACTGTGGGTTAGGGGGCAGAGTACACTTGTATTGGGGGGCACAGGACACTACTGTGGTGGTGGGTGTGTGGTGGGGGGGGGGCGATGTGAAAGAGGACACCACTATGTGTGTGTGTGCGTGTGTCTGGGGAGGGGGCTGAATGATGTGAAGGGGACAGAGGACACTACTGTGCTACAGCGGGGTGGGTGATGTGAAGGGGCTGAGGACGCTAGTATAGGTGGGGGGGGGGGGGGGGGTTGATGTGAAAGGGGACAAAGTACACTGCTATTAGAGGGGCAGAGGCCACTACAATGAGGGGGGATGTGAAATGGCAGCGGACACTGCTATGAGGGTGGGGTGGGGCAGAGGACACTACAGTGGTTTGGGGGGGGGGGGGGGGGTTTGATGTGAAAGGGGACAAAAGACACTTCTGTGGGTGGGGGTGGGCACAGTACAATGGAGGGTGGAGGGGATGTGAAGGGTACAGAGGACACCTGTATTAGGGAGGCAGAGGGCACTACTGTGTGTGTGTGTGTGAGGGGGGGGAGGGGTGATGTGAAGGGCACAGAGGACCCTTCTGTGGGTGGGGGGGGAGGGCACAGGGGAGTGGAGGTGATGTGAAGGGTACTTGTATTGGGGAGGCAGAGGGCACAGAGGGGTGGGGGATGTGAAGGGGCAGTGGATACTGCTATAGGGGGAGGGCAGAGGACACTACAGTTCTACAGTGGGGGGTGGGTGATGTAAAGGGGGGCAGAGGACACTACTGTGGGTCGCCAGAGTACACTTGTATTGGGGGGCACAAAACACTACTGTGGGGGGGGGGGGGGTGATGTGAAGAGGACACTACTGTACTGCAGTGGGGTTGAGTGATGTGAAGGGGACAGAGGACACTTGTATTGGGGGGGGGGGGGGAGGGGGCACGGACACTGCGATCAGGGCAAAATACACTACTGTGTGGAGGGGGTGATGCAAAGGGGACAGAAGACACTGTTGGATAGGAGGGGACAGAGGACACTGCTATGGGGGGGGGGGGGGGGAGCAGAAGACTCTAGGATGTGCAAGGGGACAAAGGACACTGCTAATGGGGTGGTGGCACAGGACACTGCTATTGGTGGGGGGATGTGTAGAGGATACTGCTATGAGGGGGTGAGAGATGTAAAGGGGGCAGAGGTTACGTGTGTGGTGTGTGTGTGTGTGTGTGTGTGTGTGTGTGGGGGGGGGATGTGAAGGGGACACTTGTATGGGGGGGCGCACAGGACACTGCTGTAAGGAGGGGGGTGATGTAAAGAGGACAGAGGACACTGTTGGATAGGAGGGGGCAGAGGATACTGTTATGGGTGGGGGGGGGGGGGGCGATGTGAAAGGAGACAAAGGACACTGCTATTGGGGTGGAGGCACAGGACGCTGCTATTGGTGGGGGGATGTGGCGGGGTGGAGGATACTGCTATGAGGGGGGGCAGTTCCACAGTGGGGGGCGGGTGATGGAAAGGGGGCAGAGGACATTTGTATTGGGGGGCACAGGACTCTGTTGCGGGGGCAGAAAATGCTAATATCTGGGGGGGGGGGGGGGTGGTGTGAAGGGGACAGAGGACACTTGTAGGGGGGTGGGGCAGAGGACGCTACTGTGGGGGGGGGGGTGATGTGAAGGTGACAAAGGACACTGTGGGGGGGAGGGGACAGAGGACACTGCTAAGGGGGGCATATGTGAAAGGGGACAAAGGACACTGCTATTGGGGGGGGGGGGCGACACTACGGTGCTGCAGTGGGGAGTGGGTGATGTGAAGGGGCAAAGGACTCTACTGTGGGTGGGCACAGAGTACATTGCTGTGGGGGTGGATTATGTGAAGGGGCAGAGAACACTACTGGTGAGGGGGGGCGAGGACACTACTGGGGGGGCAGAGGAAACTACTGGGGGGGGTGCGAGGACACACTGGAGGGCAGAGGAAACTACTGGGGGGGGCGAGGACACTACTGGGGGGCAGAGGACACTACTGGGGGGGCTAGGACACACTGGGGGGGCAGAGAAAACTACTGGGGGGGCAGAGGAAACTACTGGGGGGGCAGAGGAAACTACTGGGGGGGCGAGGACACTACTGGGGGGGCAGGGGAAATGACTGGGGGGCGAGGACACTACTGGGGGGGAAAGAGGACACTACTCCCCTGGGGGATCTATGATTTCCTCCAGGTAGATCTCAACCTTTGAAGGGTTCCCTACCCCTGGTCTGCACAATATCCTTTAAATTTACCAAAACTGAGTAATAGGGAGGACACACCCAAACAACCCATTCGATTTGCATCCAATCAGGCAGGCCCTTCACCACATAGTTGTTGGTAGATCTAAAGCAGATTGTACAATCAGATTGTATAGTGTATGGGCAGCAGGTCAACATACACGGGTGGTGTAACTTTTCTGCCTACACCCCCCCCCCCCCCCTGCCCAACTACAATCCTCTGTTAAGCTGCCCATAGACAAATCTAAATTTGGCTGTATCTCAATCAATCTAACCGAGGAATTTGTCCTTCAACCCGTGGGTGGAAGGAAAGAACATTGCACGGTCTATAGCCTGGCTTAGGTGCAGCAGACATGATCGCACATCATGGTGTTCAGCACAGAGTACACCGCCAGTGAAAAAAAGCTGTGCGTAGGCAGCGCGGTCCTGCAGCCTTATAAACAGGTAGTGAGGAGGGGTCACTTTTTCGGGAAAGTTGGACATAGGTGGGCACCTTTACGTCAAATGCTCTGTATGCATCAGGAAGGGGCGGAGCCATATAGCGTTACAATGTATCTCACTGATTATTTTTTCTTTTTTTAAACTTTATTGAAATGCCACAAAATAAAATGTCATCAATTCATCTGCCATGCAATAAAGTCACATGACCTCCTTTTTTTTTATATTATTAGGTGGCACAGCGAGTCGCCTTAACTATGTGTTAAATTGCGCTGACCCAATCCATAGAGTGTGAATGAGCCCAAAGAGACTCCCGTCAAGGTAGGTGAGTGAGGTAGGTTGTCAATGGAGGTGAGACGTGACTTTGGAGACAGAATTAGCCTGAGGAAAGGGGAGAGGGGAGGGGGGGGTCATTCTCTGCAGAGGGTGGGGGTGCAAAGGGGATGGGGGGGGGGGAGGTCGGGCCCTATTCACAGCTCTATTACAGTAAATGCAGTGAAAGGTAATGGGAGTTAAATAGCCGCCTCCATTCTTCGGCCCCCACGTCAACTGTGACGCTCACTCAGGAATGCGCTGTGAATAAAACCGTCCAGACAAAAGGGCCCCGGCATCTCCCAGCGGCCCCCGGCCTTTATGGGGACAATGGGGGGCGGTCAGGCCTTTGTCCGCTCTTAAATGTAACCGTTGCAGGTGATGGATGACAGCACATAATGCAGACCCCCGCCTCTGACGTCATTGGGGGGGGGTGGTGGAAGAGGTGACAATATAGGGGCACCGGGTGAGGAGGGGTTAAACAGGAGACAGTTACATGTGTGCGTTCCTGAGGGGGTCAAAGGTTAAACATTCGATCCGATAATTCAGTGATGTCAGAGCGCGCGTTCCGACAGTTCTCACCAGAGAGCGTCCTCCTTGTGTTTTACTTCCCGCCGTCCCCTGTCTTCCAGGAATGACCCCGGTTGTGGCCCATCGTACACCGTTTTCTTTTGGAGAAACATATTTCACTTGGGACGCACGTTTATTGTCGCGGTAACATTAAAATCGGTTGTGAAGGTTCGCTTTAAAAAATATATATAGCGCAACGCGAGCGAAATATAGCGGGAAAACAAGTGAATCCCCGATCGCGGTTTTTGTTGCGTGATTTTCACGCGATTTTCTGAACTGTCATACATAGGGCAGCCCAATCGACTTCAAAGGGCTGCCCGATGTATGTTTCTTGCCCCAAAAGAAGTTCCGGCTCCTTTATGGCAACAATATTTTATATATTTTGAGGAGTGACACAAGGACATATTTCTTTCGGAGGGGCCCTCTGTCACTATTTATATCCAATTGGTAGTGACAGAGGATATGGTCATGTAATGGTATAGTGAGTTTATGGCAACAAGCTTAGCGCATTTTTTATTTAGAAAAAAAAAAACGTGCGTTTTGCTGCGATTGCCGCAAAATTGGGGCAGAATTGCACCTCAACTGGTGTGCCGTTAAGAATAATGGCACCTAAAAGCTTGTCTTGTGTGTTTTGGAATTGTGGACAAAATCGCAGCTATACCAAATTGCAGAATGTGAACATGGCCTTACAGAGAGCGACCCTGATCCTCCTCTTCTGGCCCCCCCACCGGTGCTCTCTGTCTCACTAGCCCCCTGAAGGTAGGCAGTGGTATCTGGCACAAAACCATCAGCAGCAGATCCTTCAAGTCCTGTACATTGCAAGGTGGGGCCTCCATGGATCAGAATTGTTTTTCAACACATCCCACAGATGCTGGATCGGATTGAGAACTGGAGAATTTGGAGGCCACGTCAACACCACAAACTCGTGTTTCTCAAACCATTTGTGCAGTGTGGCAGGGTGCATTATCGATGCCTTTCTACCAGAGCCAGCATTCACTTTTTCAGCAAATTGAGCTCTTCTTTTGGATCGGACTACATAGGCCAGCCTTCACTCCCCACCTCCATCAATGAGCCTTCACTCCCCACCTCCATCAATGAGCCTTCATTCCCCACCTCCATCAATGAGCCTTCACTCCCCACCCCCATCAATGAGCCTTCACTCCCCCCCTCCATCAATGAGCCTTCACTCCCCACCTCCATCAATGAACCTTCACTCCCCACCTCCATCGATGAACCTTCACTCCCCACCTCCATCGATGAACCTTCACTCCCCACCTCCATCGATGAACCTTCACTCCCCACCTCCATCGATGAACCTTCACTCCCCACCTCCATCGATGAACCTTCACTCCCCACCTCCATCGACGAGCCTTCACTCCTCATTTCCATCAATGAGCCTTCACTCCCCACCTCCATCGATGAACCTTCACTCCCCACCTCCATCGACGAGCCTTCACTCCTCATTTCCATCAATGAGCCTTCACTCCCTACCTCCATCGATGAACCTTCACTCCCCACCTCCATCGATGAACCTTCACTCCCCACCTCCATCGACGAGCCTTCACTCCTCATTTCCATCAATGAGCCTTCACTCCCCACCTCCATCGATGAACCTTCACTCCCCACCTCCATCGACGAGCCTTCACTCCTCATTTCCATCAATGAGCCTTCACTCCCTACCTCCATCGATGAACCTTCACTCCCCACCTCCATCGATGAACCTTCACTCCCCACCTCCATCGACGAGCCTTCACTCCTCATTTCCATCAATGAGCCTTCACTCCCCACCTCCATCGATGAACCTTCACTCCCCACCTCCATCAATGAACCTTCACTCCCTACCTCCATCGATGAGCCTCCACTCCCCACCTCCATCAATGAGCCTTCACTCCCCCCCTCCATCAATGAGCCTTCACTCCCCACCTCCATCGATGAGCCTGCACTCCCCCCCTTAATCGATGAACCTTCACTCCCCACCTCCATCGACGAGCCTTCACTCCTCATTTCCATCAATGAGCCTTCACTCCCCACCACCATCAATGAGCATTCACTCCCCCCCTCCATCAATGAGCCTTCACTCCCCACCTCCATCGATGAGCCTTCACTCCCCCCTTCAATCGATGAACCTTCACTCCTCCCCTCAATCGATGAACCTTTACTCCCCACCTCCATCGATGACCCTTCACTCCTCATTTCCATCAATGAGCCTTCACTCCCCACCTCCATCGATGAGCCTTCACTCCCCCCTCAATCGATGAACCTTCACTCCCCACCTCCATCGATGAACCTTCACTCCCCACCTCCATCATTGAGCTTTCACTCCCCACCTCCATCGATGAACCTTCACTCCCCACCTCCATCGATGAGCCTCCACTCCCCACCTCAATCAATGAGCCTTCACTCCCCCCCTCAATCGATGAGCCTTCACTCCCCCCTCAATCGTTGAGCTTTCACTCCTCATTTCCATCAATGAGCCTTCACTCCCCACCTCCATCGATGAGCCTTCACTCCCCACCTCCATCGATGAACCTTCACTCCCCACCTCCATCGATGAGCCTCCACTCCCCACCTCCATCGATGAGCCTGCACTCCCCACCTCCATCGATGAGCCTGCACTCCCCACCTCAATCGATGAACCTTCACTCCCCACCTCCATCGACGAGCCTTCACTCCTCATTTCCATCAATGAGCCTTCACTCCCCCCTTCAATCGATGAACCTTCACTCCTCCCCTCAATCGATGAACCTTTACTCCCCACCTCCATCGATGAGCCTTCACTCCTCATTTCCATCAATGAGCCTTCACTCCCCCCTCAATCGATGAACCTTCACTCCCCACCTCCATCGATGAACCTTCACTCCCCACCTCCATCGATGAGCCTTCACTCCCCACCTCCATCAATGAACCTTCACTCCCCACCTCCATCGATGAACCTTCACTCCCCACCTCCATCGATGAACCTTCACTACCCACCTCCATCGATGAGCCTCCACTCCCCACCTCCATCAATGAGCCTGCACTCCCCCCTCAATGGATGAACCTTCACTCCCCCCCTCAATGGATGAACCTTCACTCCCCACCTCAATTGTTGAGCTTTCACTCCCCATTTCCATCAATGAGCCTTCACTCCCCACCTCCATCGATGAGCCTTCACTCCCCCCTCAATCGATGAACCTTCACTCCCCACCTCCATCGATGAACCTTCACTCCCCACCTCCATCGATGAGCCTTCACTCCCCACCTCCATCAATGAACCTTCACTCCCCACCTCCATCGATGAACCTTCACTCCCCACCTCCATCGATGAACCTTCACTACCCACCTCCATCGATGAGCCTCCACTCCCCACCTCCATCAATGAGCCTGCACTCCCCCCTCAATGGATGAACCTTCACTCCCCCCCTCAATGGATGAACCTTCACTCCCCACCTCAATTGTTGAGCTTTCACTCCCCATTTCCATCAATGAGCCTTCACTCCCCACCTCCATCGATGAGCCTTCACTCCCCCCTCAATCGATGAACCTTCACTCCCCACCTCCATCGATGAGCCTTCACTCCCCATTTCCATCAGTGAGCCTTCACTCCCCACCTCTGTCGATGAGCCTTCACTCCCCACCTCCATTGATGAGCCTTCTCTCCCCACCTCCATCAATGAGCTTTCACTCCCCACCTCCATCAATGAGCTTTTACTCCCGACCTCCATCAATGAGCTTTCACTCCCCACCTCCATCAATGAGCCTTCACTAATCACCTCCATCAATGAGCCTTGGCCACCTGTGACCCTGTCACCGATTGGCTGGTTATGCTACCTTGGACCACTTTTGGTCGGTCCTGACCACTGCAGACTGGGAACATCCCACAAGGGCTGCATTTTTGGAGTTGCTCTGACCCAGTCGTCTAGTCGTTTTTAAACAAAGAGCCAGTTTACTGTGCTTTAGGAGGGCTGGACTGTAGCAAGTGGGACTAGAAAATACCTTGGTGGTCAGCGGGAGTAAAAAGAATTGCATAGTACCTGTGGGCTATAGTAGGTAGAATAGTGCCCCATCATTGAAATGCGTTGGAGGAATGCTGTCCCGCATTGGTATCAATGGGAAAAATAGTGCCCCTTCATTGGTATTAGTGGGAGAAATAGAGTTCCCTCATTGGTATTAGTGGGAGAAATAGTGCCCCCTCATTGGTATTAGTGGGAGAAATGGTGTCCCATAATTGGAATTAGTTGGAGGAATACTGTCCCGCCTATGGTATCAGTGGGAGAAATAGTGCCCCATCATTGGTGTCAGTGGGAGGAATTGTGCCCCCTCATTGCTATTAGTGGGAGGAATAGTGCCCCCTCATTGGTATTACATAGTTACATAGTTAGTAAGGTTGAATAAAGACATCAGTCCATCCAGTTCAACCTGAGTGAGTGTCTACAATTGTCCCTATCCCTTTACATTGCACACTCACATTGGTCCGTACCCTCAAGGAGCCACAATCCAAGATCCCCAGTTGTATACTAGGGCCAATTTTAGACAGAAGCCAATTAACCTACCTGCATGTCTTTGGAGTGTGGGAGGAAACCGGAGTACCCGGAGGAAACCCACGCAGGCACAGGGAGAACATGCAAACTCCAGGCAGGTAGTGTCATGGTTGGGATTTGAACCAGTGACCTTTTTTACTGCTAGGCGAGAGTGCTAACCACTACACCACTGTGCCGCCCTGATTATTAGTGGGAAGAATAATGCCCCATTAGTATTAGTGGAAGGAATAGTGCCCCCTCATTGGTATCATTAGGAAGAATAGTGTCTCATCATTGGTATTATTGGGAAGAATGGTGTCCCATCATTGGTATTAGAGAGAGGAATAGTGTCCCATTATTGGTTCAGAAGGAAGAATAGTGCCCCATCATTGCTATCAGTGGGAGGAATAGTGTCCCATCACTTGTTCAGCGGGAAGAATAGTGCCCCATCATTGATATTAATGGGAGGAATAGTGTTCCATCATTGGTTCAGCAGGAAGACTAGTGCCCCATCATTGTTATTAGTGGGAGGAATAGTGTCCCATCATTGGTATCCGTGGGAGAAATAGTGCCCCCTCATTGGTATCAGTGGGAGGAATAGTGCCCCATCATTGGTATCAGTGGGAGGAATAGTGCCCCATCATTGTTATTAGTGGAATGAATAGTGCCCCATCATTAGTATCAGTGGGAGGAATAGTGCCCCATCATTGTTATTAGTGGAATGAATAGTGCCCCATCATTGGTATCAGTGGGAGGAATAGTGCCCCATCATTGGTATCAATGGGAGGAATAGTGCCCCATCATTATTAGTGGAAGGAATAGTGCCCCATCATTGTTATTAGTGGAAGGAATAGTGCCCCATCATTGGTATCAGTGGGAGGAATAGTGCCCCATCATTGTTAATAGTGGAAGGAATAGTGCACCATCATTGGTGTCAGTGGGAGGAATAGTGTCCCATCACTGGTATCAGTGGAAGGAATAGTGTCCCATTTGTATTATTGGGAGGAATAGTGCCCCATCATTGGTATTGGTGGGAGAAATAGTGTCCACCATCTTTGATATTAGTGGGAGGAATAGTGCCCCATCATTGGTATTAGTGGGAGAAACAGTGCCCCATCATTTGTATTAGTGGGAGGAATAGTGTCCATCATCATTGATATTAGTGGGAGGAATAGTGTCCCATCATTGATTCAGCAGGACGAATAAGTGCCCCATTGTTAGTGAAGTGGAAGGGGCAGTGAAGCACAGTCAATATCAGTGGAATGAAATAGTGCTCCAAGGACCGGATAAGGACAAACAGAGGGCTGAATCTGGCCCAGGGGCCGCAGTTTGGAGACTGCTTGTATAGACTTTACAATTTGGCCCTTGTCAAAGTTGCTCAAATCCTTACTCTTGTCCATTTTTTTCTACTTTCAACACAACAACTTCAGGGACAACATGTTCACTTGCCGCCTAATAAATCTCCACTTCAGGTGCCATTGTCACAAGCTAATCAGTGTTATTCGGTTTACCTGTGAGTGATCGTAATGTTATAGCTGTATATACAGCGGGTAAAATAAGTATGGAACACTTCACCATTTCTCTAGGTAAATAGACCTCTAAAGGTGCCATTGACATGACATTTTCCCCACATGTCGATAACAACCCCGTGCAATCCATACATACAAAGACACCAAAACAAATGCGTCCAGGAATGAAGTTCTGTGTAATAAAATGGAATGATACGGGGAAAAAGTATTGAAAACGCTAAAAATCCCGCTCTCACGCCATGATGTCCCCACCTCCAAACCACGCTGTTGGTATGGGGGGGGGTCATGTGCCATTTGAGCTCCAAACACGGTGTGCATTATGGCATCCAAAGAGTTCAGTGAAATGCCAGTGAAATCCCTTCTGTCTGAGATTGGTAGTGACAACCAAGCGAATCATCTTCCTCCAGATGGTGGGCGGGGCTAGCATGCCTGTGACTGGCTTTAGCAGTGGCCAATGACAGTTCTCCCCCTCCTGGAAACAGGGAGCCATCTTTTTACAGTGTGTGTGTGTGGGGGGGGGGGGGGGGGGCGCGCAGGTCCCTGCCCACAAAAGGCAGTTCAGTGAGGCTTGGATGAAGCAGTGTCAGACCTACCCATGCGGTGTCTTTGCAGCCAGGTTGGCTGACAGAACCCGAAGAGAGCTATCTGGGAGTAGTAACAAAGCAGAGGACAGCTAGCACCTGAACTATTCTACACCACAGGGGCCCGAGGTCCTTGCCTGCAAAAGGCAGTTCAGTGAGGCCTGGATGAAGCAGTGTCAGGCCTACCCATGCGGTGTCTTTGCAGCCAGGCTGGCTGGCAGGACCTGAAGAGAGCTATCTGGGACTGGTAGCTAAGCAGAGGACAGCTAGCACCTGAACTATTCTACACCACAGGGGCCCGAGGTCCCTGCCTGCAAAAGGCAGTTCAGTGAGGCTTGGATGAAGCAGTATCAGGCCTACCCATGTGGTGTCTTTGCAGCCAGGCTGGCTGGCAGGACCTGAAGAGAGCTATCTGGGACTGGTAGCTAAGCAGAGGACAGCTAGCACCTGAACTATTCTACACCACAGGGGTCTGAGGTTCCTGCCCACAAAAGGTAGTTCAGTGAGTCCTAGATGAAGCAGTGTCAGGCCTACCCATGCGGTGCTAGCTGGTCTGGAGGACTTCCAAGGAAAGTGCTGGTGGAGTAACAGTCAGGAGCGGGTGAAGCGCTGGAGGAGGAATGGTGTGCAGCAAGTGGTCGTGCCGGAGAGAAGATTGAGGTGTATGTACAGGTAGTGCACATAGGTGTCCCAATTGATTGTTCTAAAGTGTTGGGCATCCCATAATCTCCTAATGCCCATCCAAGTTGAATCCCCTCAATAAAACAAAACAAAAAAACAAAGCTATGGACTGGTCTGTGTTACTGAGTGACTGTAAGATGGATGTCGGGCTGGGCAGGGTGACGGGTGAGCAACAACTTTCAGCAACCCCTACGGGGTGGGGGGCAGGGTCGTCTTTAATATTGATTGGACCCCTGGGCAAACATTTCCTTGGGCCCTCCCGAATAAACTTATCAGCTATTTACCGGCAGTGTGGGCTGAAAGGGCAGCTGCTTTGGGCCCCACAACAATGACTGGGCCCAGGGCAGCTGCCCCATTTTGCCCTACGGTAAAGACAGCCCTGCGGGGGGCGGGCAGGCATGGCTACACTAATACACCTTGTTTGGTGTGATTTGGTACATTGAGGCGGCCCATCCAAATAAAAAAAAGCTGAAGGGACTAGAGATTCACCTGATTTTCTTTGTGTTGCCATTCTGAAGGGCACCTTGCTGGCACACCTTGGATTTTTGGTGTGTTAGGGAGTCCAGTCAGATGAATGGTCTTCTTTAACCATGTCAGCCCAGGAAGATTTTACCCCCCTTCCTGACCAGAGCACTGCGTCGCTTTAACCGACAATTGTGCGGTCGTGCGACGTTGCACCCAAACAAAATTGACGTCCTTTTTTTCCCCACACATATAGCGCTTTCTTTTGGTGGTATTCGACCACCTCTGCGTTTTTTATTTTTTGCACTTTAACTGGTTCCCGACCGGCGCACGCCGATGTACGTCTGGCAGAATGGCACGGACAGGCAAATGGACGTACAGGTACGTCCCCTTTAAAATTTGCCGCCTTGCCAGCTGGCCGGGACCTCCCTGAGTCGGGTCGCAGGTCCCGCGGACTCGATCGCCGCAGGGATACCCACGATCGTCTCACGGGGAGGAAGAACAGGGAGATGTTAATGTAAACAAGCATTTCCCCTTTCTGCCTAGCAACAGTGTCACTGATATCTGCTCCGTGTGATCGGGAGCGGTGATCAGTGACGTGTCACACACACAGCCACGCCCCCCACAGTTAGAAACACTCCCCTAGAACACACTTAACCCTTACACTGCCACCTAGTGGTTAACCTCTTCACTGCCAGTGTTATTTACACAGGAATCAGTGCATTTGTACAGCACTGATTGCTGTATAAATGACAATGGTCCCAAAAATGTGTCAAAAATGTCCGATGTGGCCGCCATAACGTCGCAGTCACAATAAAAATCGCTGATCGCCGCCATTACTAGTAAAAAAAAACTATTAATAAAAATGCCATAAAACAAACCCCTATTTTGTAAAATATAACTTTTGCGCAAACCAATTAATAAAAGCTTATTGCGATTTAAAAAAAAAAAAAATTTTTTGATCAAAAATATGTAGAAGAATACTTATCGGCCTAAACTGAGGAAAAAAAATGTTTGTTTATATATTTCTGGGGGATATTTATTATAGCAAAATGTAAAAAAAATGGGTTTTTCTTTTTCAAAATTGTCGCTCTTTTTTTGTTTATAGCACAAACAATAAAAACCGCAGAAGTGATCAAATACCACCAAAAGAAAGCTCTATTTGTGGGAAAAAAAGGACGTCAATTTTGTGTGGGAGCCACATTGCATGACTGCGCAATTGTCAGTTAAAGCGACGTAGTGCCGAATCGCAAAAAGTGCTCTGGTCAGGAAGGGGGTAAAATCTTCCGGGGCTGAAGCGGATAAACAAAAAAGAAAAAAACAAAACATTTTTTTTTTACTTTTTGCTTTAAAAAATATCCCCCCAAAAAAATATAAAACATTTTTTTTTTCCTCAGTTTAGGCCGATATGTATTCTTCTACATATTTTTGGTAAAAAAAAAAAAAAAAAAAAAATTGCAATAAGCGTATATTGATTGGTTTGGGCAAAAGTTATAGCGTCTACAAAATAGGGGATAGATTTATGACATTTTTATTATAAATTTTTTTTATTATTAGTAATGGCGGTGATCTGCGATTTTTATCGTGACTGGGACACATGTGCGGCGGACACATCGGACACTACTTTGGGATCAGTAACATTTATACAGTGATCAGTGCTATAAAAATGCACTGATTACTGTGTAAATGTCACTGGCAGAGAAGGGGTTAAACACCAGGGGGCGATCAAGGAGTTAATTGTGTCCTAGGGAGTGATTCTAACTGTGGCGGGGGGGAAGGGGCTCACTACAACACGACAGAGATCACTGCTCCACGATGACAGGGAGCAGTAGGTCTCTGTCATGTTGCTAGGCAGAACAGGGAAATGCCTTGTTTACATAGGCATCTCCCCGTTCTGCCTAGCCGTGTCACGATTGCGGGAACCCCCCACGGACATAGAGTCCGTGGGCACACTCACGGAGTATTCAGTGGGCATGTGCCCACCCTGCTGGCGGTGAGCGGACCCACTGATGCTTTGTACACAAGGTCGGACATTCGACAACAAAAACCGTCTGATTTTTTCAGACGGATTTTGTCCGAAACTGGACTTGCATACACACGGTCGGACAAAGTTGTCGGAAAATCTGATAGTTCGGAACGTGATGGCGTTCGTTCGTTAAGACGGGACTACGTTGAGGTTACTAGCCAATAGCTTTGGTCTCGTAATTTGATCTGAGCATGCGTGGCACTTTCTCCGATCGGAATTCTCTACAAACGATCAGAAAAAGTCAGATCGGATTTTTTTTGTCGGAAAATTTGAGATCCAGCTCTCAAATTTTTTCAGGCGGAATTTCCAATGGAAAAAGTCCGATAGAGCCCACACACGATCAGATTTTCCGACAATATAATCCGATCTGACCTTTTCCGTCTGAATTTCCGACCGTGTGTACAGGGCATAAGACGTGTCTTAAAGGGGACGTATAGGTACACCCATTTGCCCAGCCGTGCCATTGTGGTGATGTACATTGTCGCATGCTGGTCGCCAAGCGGTTAAACGCAACACGTGTTAGTGACTGTGAGCTAGATGTACTGCAGAGTTGGTAATGGGCTGTGAGACAAATGGCTACCTATGGTGTAGGCCAGGGATATGCAATTGGCGGACCTCCAGCTGTTGCAGAACTACAAGTCCCATGAGGCCTAGCAAGACTCTGACAGCCACAAGCATGACACCCAGAGGCAGAGGCATGATGGGACTTGTAGTTTTGCAACAGCTGGAGGTCCACTAATTGCATATCACTGGTGTAGGCCATTATGCAGTATCATCTTGTAGGGATCAGTGGCAGTTGACCGGAGCACTCATAGGAGATTATGATAGTAGTGTACAGTTTACTCCACAGGGAGCCATTTCTTCCATCTGAAGGAGGAGACTACGGGCAAGCGGTTAAAGTGTGTCTCCAGACGCAAGATGGACTCAAGACGTATACAATAAAATCTGTCCATTCACAATGACCGCTTTATTCTACCCCTGGAGTGTGAAGAAATTCCTGCCGTCTTCCCTGACGCCGACACCGGTTCCATGGCCAGGCCGACAACGCTGAGGAGTGTCGTCGGAATCTGGAATCTTCACCACTTTTTTAGCACTCACATCCTCTGCTTAAAGCGGATCTTCAGTCAGTTTTTCAACTTTCCATCTATTAAATCTTTTGCCCTTCTTGTTGTTGTTTTAACCTTGGATAGTAAAACATTTTTTTTTTCTGCCAGTGAATCCCTTATACAGCCCACTTCCTGTTTCTTATCTGGTCATTAGCCTAGGCTTATGACATCATGCCCAGCTCTCACTCTAGTGAGAGTTTGCCAGGAAGGGAGGTGGGGGGCGAGTCATAAGAGGGCAAATGAAAACTGCAGGGCTGCAGAGATGGAGGTGGGCCTCTGTGTATATCCAGGAAGTGAAAAGGCAGCAGCATCAGCTGCCCACAGTTAACATGGAAGCAGCCAGACTGAGTGGAGGGAGATTTCTGCAGCATATATGGCAAGTACAGAATCACAGTATATATATATATATATATATATATATATAAAATAATATGCAAATTGGTTGAAGGGAAGGTCCAGAACGGAAAAAAGTTTTTTTTTATTACAAATTATGTAAGCAGACTGCAGTTCCTCTTTAATTTAGACACTTCCCCCACACTGCTGCGCATGCATTGTAGCTGTGCCTGAGCAGAGAGCATTGTTAAGGAGACTGGGCAAAATGACAGCGCATGCGCATGCATCCAATCTGAGAAGAATGTATAAATACTAATACAGCTCCTATCCTCCCCTCTACTACAGTATGTTAGACCTTTAGTTAAGCCTTGCCCCCAGAAAGGAAGGAAAGGAGCAATGCCGATAATTAGCATGTAAACAATTAAAAAAATATATTTATTTTGTGTTAAAAAAAAAAAGGACAAAAGAGAGTGCATTGGAGATGCTAGGTGCTATTAGGGCTGTTGGGTAGTAGATGCCTTTAAATCTCTCAGAAGCCATAAGGTAAAATAAACCATGAATCCTTATCCTAATAAGGATTGAGTAAGCTGTTTGGGGTGGTGGTGATGTGCTGGGGGTTTTAGTAACCAGTGGGAGGGGTACAAAAGGCATCTCTCCCTTCTTACCTCTTTTTGCAGTCAGGATGGGTCTAGGTGTGAGGAGCCGTTTCAGTCTGGATGGGTCTAGGGGTGAGGAGCCGTTTCAGTCTGGATGGGTCTAGGGGTGAGGAGCCGTTTCAGTCTGGATGGGTCTAGGGGTGAGGAGCCGTTTCAGTCTGGATGGGTCTAGGTGTGAGGAGCCGTTTCAGTCTGGATGGGTCTAGGGGTGAGGAGCCATTTCAGTCTGGATGGGTCTAGGGGTGAGGAGCTGTTGCAGTCAGGATGGGACTAGGGGTGAGGAGATCCTGCAGTCAGGATGAGTCTAGGGGTGAGGAGCTGTTGTATTTAGGATGGGTTTAGGGGTGAGGAGCTGTTGTATTTAGGATGGGTCTAGGGGTGAGGAGCTCCTGCAGTTAGGATAGGTTTTGGGGTGAGGAGCTCCTGCAGTTAGGATGGGTTTTGGGGTGAGGAGCTCCTGCAGTTAGGATGGGTTTTGGGGTGAGGAGCTGTTGTATTTAGGATGGGTCTAGGGGTGAGGAGCTCCTGCAGTTAGGATAGGTTTTGGGGTGAGGAGCTCCTGCAGTTAGGATGGGTTTTGGGGTGAGGAGCTCCTGCAGTTAGGATGGGTTTTGGGGTGAACGGCTCCTGCAGTTGGGGTGGGTCTAGGGGTGCAGAGCTTTTGCAGTTGGGATGGGTCTTGGGGTGAGAAGCTCCGGCAATAAGGATGGGTTTTGGGGTGGGGGGTCCCCGCAGTTAGTTGTTGCAAGTGAAGCTGATTCTTAATATTTTTTAGGGGCTGTTGAATGGGCATTTGTTCATATCAGGCAGGTCATATCATTTCTATAAAGTCTAATCTAGCTAGTTTGCTCAATCTAGAGAGTGCCAAATTAACCACTAGAGGGGGCAGATCACTACAGGGCTTATAGGCTAACTTTAGGAAAAAACATGAACCCCTGCCCTCTAAATGACTGTTGGGAGAAAAAGCCATTGAAATACTCTGTTTATTTGTCTAAGCATGCAGTCATCTCATGTTCAGGTCCCGGTCATTCTCTCTTCTACTGTTGGCAGTGATATGTACACTTCCTATTGGATGTTCAGTGGCGGAGTCCCCTCTGGATCCAGAAGAGGGGTGATGTCATCATAAGGGGACGTCAGAGGGCTGAAAGAGAGGAGGGAAAATAAAAAAGTGAATAGAGGGGAACTCTTTCAATAGGCTGTCACATCTGGAACAGAGGAGAACTCTTGCTATGGGGGTGTCACATCAGGAATAGAGGAGAACTCTACCAATGGGGGTGTCACATGGGGAATGAAGGAGAACTCTTCCAAAGGGCTGTTATATTAGGAATGATGGAGAACTCTACCAATGGGGTGTCACTTCAGGAATAGAGAAGTCTTTCAAAGGGGTGTCACATCAGGAATAAAGAAGAACTTTTCCAATGGGGGTGTCACATCAGGAATAGAGGCAAACTCTTCCATTGGGGGTGTCACATCAGGAATAAAGGAGAACTCTTCCAATAGGCGTGTCACATACGGAATAGAGGAGAACTCTTCCAATGGGGGTGTCACATGGGGAATAGAGGGGAACTCTTCCAATGGGGGTGTCACATGGGGAATAGAGGGAAACTCTTCCAATGGGGATGTCACATGGGGAATAGAGGGAAACTCTTCCAATGGGGGTGTCACATGGGGAATAGAGGGGAACTCTTCCAATGGGGGTGTCACATGGGGAATAGAGGGGAACTCTTCCAATGGGGGTGTCACATGGGGAATAGAGGGGAACTCTTCCAATGGGGGTGTCACATGGGGAATAGAGGGAAACTCTTCCAATGGGGGTGTCACATGGGGAATAGAGGGAAACTCTTCCAATGGGGGTGTCACATGGGGAATAGAGGGAAACTCTTCCAATGGGGGTGTCACATGGGGAATAGAGGGGAACTCTTCCCATGGGCTGTTACATTAGGAATGAAGAACTCTTCCAATGGGGTGTCACTTCAGGAACAGAGAACTCTTTCAAAGGGGTGTCACATCAGGAATAAATAAGAACTTTTCCAAGCTATCAACCTTAAATCATACTCATTTAATCATAATTAAGATGTCTGCCAGCTTCTCCCTTCATGTGAAACGAAACTGCAACGGTTAAAAAAAGAGCAACGTCAAAAAGAAGATTGCGCCTGTTCTCGGAACCATGAGACTACACCCAAGAGGAAGAAGGGGCTGAAAACAAGACCCTATTTTAGCTACGATAGTTTGCTTTTCCCTTTTTAAGACATGACCCAGCTAAAAAGTTTATACTCCGTCACAATAATGAATATGTATAATTTGTGGTTTGTACACGCTGTCTTTCATCAAAATTTTGATAAGATAGTAAGATATCTGACTCATTGTATATCAGCCGGAGTTCAGGAAATAAAAAGGAGAAGTATCTGAATACTGAACTACGTGTGTGTCAGTGTTTGACTTCAAGTGTGCACATTTTTATATTAAGGATTAATTTGGCCAGGGGGACAGAAACAAGGTACCGAGCTGTTCTAGTTCGGATCCAAAACAGTGCCACATCAGGAATAGTGGATAACTTTTCCAATGGGGGTGTCACATCAGGAATAGAGAAGAACTCTTCCAATGGGGGTATCACATTGGGAATGAAGGGGAACTCTTCCAATGGGGTGTCATGTCAGGAATAGAGCTAAACGCTCCCATTGGGAGTGTCACATCGGCAATAGAGGAAAACTCTTCCAATGGGGGTGTCACATCGGCAATAGAGGAAAACTCTTCCAATGGGGGTGTCACATCGGCAATAGAGGAAAACTCTTCCAATGGGGGTGTCACATCGGCAATAGAGGAAAACTCTTCCAATGGGGGTGTCACATCGGCAATAGAGGAAAACTCTTCCAATGGGGGTGTCACATCGGCAATAGAGGAAAACTCTTCCAATGGGGGTGTCACATCGGCAATAGAGGAAAACTCTTCCAATGGGCTGTTGCATTGGGAATGAAGGGGAATTCTTTCAATGGGGGTGCCACATCAGGAATAGTGGATAACTTTTCCAATGGGGGTGTCACATCAGGAATAGAAGCAAACTCTTCCAATGGGGGTGTCACATTGGGAATAGAGGGGAACTCTTCCAATGGCGGTGTTACATCGGGAATAGAGGAGAAATCTTCCAATGGGGGTGTTACATCGGGAATAGAGGAGAAATCTTCCAATGGGGGTGTCACATCAGGAATAGAGGAGAAATCTTCCAATGGGGGTGTCACATCAGGAATAGAGGGGAACTCTTCCAATGGGCTGTTACATTGGGAATGAAGGGGAACTTTTCCAATGTGGTGTCACATCGGGAATAGAGGAGAACTCTTCCAATGGGGGAGTCACATTGGGAATAGAGGAGAACTCTTCCAATGGGGGTGTCACATTGGGAATAGAGGAGAACACTTCCAATGGGGTGTCACATCGGGGAATAGAGGAGAACTCTTCCAATGGGGGTGTCACATCGGGAATAGAGGAGAACTCTTCCAATGGGGGTGTTACATCGGGAATAGAGGAGAAATCTTCCAATGGGGGAGTCACATCGGGAATAGAGGAGAACACTTCCAATGTGGTGTCACATCGGGAATAGAGGAGAACTCTTCCAATGGGGGAGTCACATCGGGAATAGAGGAGAACTCTTCCAATGGGGGTGTCACATTGGGAATAGAGGAGAACTCTTCCAATGGGGGTGTCACATCGGGAATAGAGGAGAACTCTTCCAATGGGGTTGTTACATCGGGACTAGAGGAGAAATCTTCCAATGGGGGTGTTACATCGGGAATAGAGGAGAAATCTTCCAATGGGGGTGTTACATCGGGAATAGAGGAGAAATCTTCCAATGGGGGTGTTACATCGGGAATAGAGGAGAAATCTTCCAATGGGGGTGACACATCGGGAATAGAGAACTCTTCCAATGGGGGTGTCACATCGGGAATAGAGAACTCTTCCAATTGGGGTGTCACATCAGGAATAGAGAACTCTTCCAATGGGGGTGTCACATCGGGAATAGAGAACTCTTCCAATAGGGGTGTCACATCGGGAATAATGGGAAATTGTTCCAGTAGGGGTGTCACATCGGGAATAGAGAACTCTTCCAATAGGGGTGTCACATCGGGAATAATGGGGAATTGTTCCAATGGGGTTGCCGCATGATGTCACGTCTGATAACAGGAAGTTAAAGGAAATTATAGCTACTCCCCATATTATCCTAATTACAGAAGAGGAATTTTCTTATCTATAAAATATCCCCAGAGATTAACATGGCCAGCCTGATTCCCCCCACTTCCACTGGGACATAATGTGAAAAAAGATCTGGGGGACATAGGCAGCAATGACGGGAGAAGACTAGAACCCTGGCAGACTGCAGCTTGTATCCCCCGATAAAGTCTTTCTCTCACTGGTCATTTAATTAGAACAGGACATGAGATCTGCAAAAAGAGACCAACAGCAATAAAATCCTGAAGAATTTCAACCACCCCCTCCCCAGTCTGTCCAAAACTCTTGGTTGAATTGAGAATTTACAGCACTCCCAGGGTCTATAATGGGTTAGAAGTCGAGTAAAAGCTGAATTAGTGACTGCAAACTCTTCATTGGATGGAGATGTCCAGAAATCTGTAGGTGCCTCTTGACCCCTCCAATGCTTTTCTCCCTCAGAACATAGAGGGGCAGACTGTGACCTCTCTGGGACCTCTGCCTGTGATTGGGCAATGAGAATGGAGAGTGTGGGGGTCGTGTGTTGGTGGCCATTGGATATCTGGTCTTTCTGGGTGACGGGTGTCTAGTTGTGTGTGCTGTGTTCATCGGTAAGTCTCTGTAGAAGGCACCGTGTTTACGAAGATATACAAACATTCTCATTTCATCTTCTCCATTGCTTTTCATGTATAGATGTCATTGGCCTCCTAGGCACAGGGGGGCGTATGACTTTACAGAAGATCTTGTTGGCAATAAAGTCTTGTCTGTACGCAGATTTTTCAGTCTTTGTATTACACTGTGGACCAATACAGATCACAGACTACAACACTGCAACCTTTAGATCTATCTTAATGACTGATCTGCACGCAGAGTATTGCACGTCTGTGTGATTTGAGCCCATGGCGTACCTTCTTGCAGTTGCCCATAGGACTAGGGGGTTTACTGGGGAATCCAATGGTGTAGCTTGCATAGGGGCCACAGGGGCAGTTGCCCTGGGTGGAAAATGAGTATACACTCGGGGTGAGAAGAGGTGGGAGATCGGTCAGTGCGTGCTTCTCTTCTGGTCCTATCAGTGACGCACTCCCTCTTAGGCTGTGTGGGCGGGTCCGGCTGGGTGGTTCTAGGTCAGAGTGGGCGGAGTTGAGGAGAGCGGCATGCTCCCACTGAGTGTGTGGCAGTGTTCTGCTCAGTGCAGTTGAGGAAGACTCTGATCTTACCTTTCCTCCCCAAGACCGCCGCCCACCAGCATGCCGTGCACTGAAACTCCTCCACCTACCATTGAGCCTGGGTGGAAGGGGGATTACATTGAGATGGGGTGCACATTAAGGGGGTGAGGGATTGGGGGTGCAAAATGAGGAGTGTATGGTGTTGGGGTACACGATGAGGGGATGAATGGTGTGGGGGTGCACAATGGGGGGTGTATGGTGTTGAGGCACATGATGAGGGCATGAAGGGAGTTGGGGGCATGATGAAGGGTGTGGGGGAGCACAATGGGGGGTGTATGGTGTTGGGGTACATGATGAGGGGATGACTGGTGTGGGGGTGCACAATGGGGGGTGTATGGTGTTGAGGCACATGATGAGGGGATGAAGGGAGTTGGGGGCACGAAGAAGGGTGTGGGGGAGCACAATGGGGGGTGTATGGTGTTGGGGTACATGATGAGGGGGTGAAGGCAGTTGGGAGGCACAATGAAGGGATGAAGGGTGTACAATGGGGGGGGGGTCTATGGTGTTGGTACATGATGAGGGGATGAAGGGAGTTGGGGGCACAATGAAGGGATGAAGGGTGTGGGGGTGCACAATGGGGGGTGTATGGTATTGAGGCACATGATGGGGATGAAGGGAATTGGGAGGCACAATGAAGGGATGAAGGGTGTACAATGGGGGGGGTCTATGGTGTTGTTGCACATGATGAGGGGATGAAGGGAGTTGGGGGGCACGATGAAGGGATGAATGGAGTTGGGGGGCACAATGAAGGGATGAAGTGTGTGGAGGTGCACAATAGGGGGTCTATGGTGTTGGGGCACATGATGAGGGCATGAAGGGGGTTGGGGGGCACAATGAAGGGGATGAAGGGTGCACAATGGGGGGTGTATGGTGTTGGGGCACATGATGAGGGGTATGAAGGGAGTGGACAGGCACAATGAAGAGTGTGGGGTACACAATAGGGGTTCTATGGTGTTGGGGCACACAATGAGGGTATGAATGGAGTTTGGGGGTCACAATGAAGGGATGAAGGGTGTGGGGGTGCACAATAGGGGGTCTATGGTGTTGGGGCACACGATGAGGGGATGAAGGGAGTTGGGGGGCACAATGAAGGAATGAAGGGTGTGGGGGTGCACAATGGGGGGTCTATGGTGTTGGGGCACATGATGAGGGGATGAAGGGAGTTGGGGGGCACAATGAAAGGATGAAGGGTGTGGGGGGGGGGGGGGGGTTCACTAAGGAGGGTGCATGGAGTGGATGAGAAAGCTGGCCACACAGGGGAACTCAGGGAAGGCCTCACTCTATACCGTACACCTGTGCAGGGCCATGTTTACCAGAAGAGGTGTACTGTCTAGTCTGGTAGCTATGTCCATGCAGATGCATGGACATAGCTACTGTGCCCCCGAATGCAGACAGGTTTTGTTCGGGGACACACACCCGCATGCACCCATGAGGGGGTCATTTTGTGACACAGCGGCTGCATACTTGTAACCACTGAGTCCAAGCAGACGTCAGTGGGACTGCCTGGATGGGGATGCTCAGAAAACCTTTTACAGGTAAATTTGGCATTGCACAGGTGTATAGTATGCATTGTGTGCACGAGGCCTAAGGCCTACTAAATATCATATATACAGTGTATGTATATATATATATCATACATACACACACATATACATATGCACACATACACACACACACAGTTGCGTTCATAAGTTTTCATAGCCTGATAACATACACACAAGTTGACACAAAGGAGTTTGAATGGCTATTAAAGGTAACACCCTCACCTGTGATCTGTTTGCTTGTAATTAGTGTGTATATAAAAGGACAATGAGTTTCTGGACTCCTGACAGACCCTTGCATCTTTCATCCAGTGCTGCACTGACGTTTCTGGATTCTGAGTCATGAGGAAAGCAAAAGAATTGTCGAAGCATCTGCGGGAAAAGGTAGTTGAACTGTATAAAACAGGAAAGGGATATAAAAAGATATCCAAGGAATTGAGAATGCCAATCAGCGGTGTTCAAACTCTAATCAAGAAGTGGAAAATTAGAGGTTCTGTTGAAACCAAACCACGGTCAGGAAGACCAACTACATTTTCAACCACAACTGCCAGGAAAATAATTAATGATGCAAAGAAAAACCCACAAATAACTTCAGGTTCCAGTGGTTAGGGGGCAAAATACTCACTCTGGAGTGATGGGGTCCTCTGATAACATAGGGGGGGGAACCTCTGATGTGATGGGAGGATCTCTGATGTGATGGGGGGACCACTGACCTGATGGGAGAATGTGATAGGGGAGATTCCTCTGATGTAACGGGGGGAGGGGGGGGGGCACTGAGGCACTGATGGGAGGATCTGTGATGTGATGGAGGGAATCTCTCTAAAGTGATGGGGGATCACTGATGTGATGGGGAGGGGGGTCATCTGATGTTGTTATGGGGTGATCTCTGATGTGATGGGGAGACCTCTAACGTGATTGGGGGATCTCTGATGAGATGGGGGGACCTGTGATGTGATGGGGGCTCTCTGATGTGATTGGGGGGGATCTCTGATGTGATGGGTGATCTATAATTACGCTGCACTGCTGACAAATAGCCACAAGATGGCGAGAGATCCATACAGACTATGCTGCTTTGCACTGGGAGTGATGCTCTGCAGGGAGAAGTGATTAGTATAGAGGAGTGATGCTCTGCAGGGAGAAGTGATTAGTATAGAGGAGTGATACTCTGCAGGGAGAAGTGATCAGTATAGAGGAGTGATGCTCTGCAGGGAGAAGTGATCAGTATAGAGGAGTGATACTCTGCAGGGAGAAGTTATCAGTATAAAGGAGTGATACTCTGCAGGGAGAAGTGATCAGTATAGAGGAGTAATACTCTGCAGGGAGAAGTGATCAGTATAGAGGAGTGATACTCTGCAGGGAGAATTGATCAGTATAGAGTAGTGATACTCTGCAGAGAGAAGTGATCAGTATAGAGAGGAGTGATACTCTGCAAAGAGAAGTGATCAGTATAGAGAAGTGATGCTCTGCAGGGAGAAGTGTTCAGTATTGAGGATTGATGTTCTGCAGAGCGCAGTGATCAGAATAGAGGAGTGATACTCTGCAGGGAGAAGTAGACAGTATAGAGGAGTGATACTCTGCAGGGAGAAGTGATCAGTATAGAGGAGTGATGCTCTGCAGGGAGAAGTGATCAGTATAGAGGAGTGATACTCTGCAGGGAGAAGTTATCAGTATAAAGGAGTGATACTCTGCAGGGAGAAGTGATCAGTATAGAGGAGTGATACTCTGCAGAGAGAAGTGATCAGTATAGAGGAGTGATACTCTGCAGGGAGAAGTTATCAGTATAAAGGAGTGATACTCTGCAGGGAGAAGTTATCAGTATAAAGGAGTGATACTCTGCAGGGAGAAGTGATCAGTATAGAGGAGTGATACTCTGCAGAGAGAAGTGATCAGTATAGAGAGGAGTGATACTCTGCAAAGAGAAGTGATCAGTATAGAGAAGTGATGCTCTGCAGGGAGAAGTGTTCAGTATTGAGGATTGATGTTCTGCAGAGCGCAGTGATCAGTATAGAGGAGTGATACTCTGCAGGGAGAAGTGATCAGTATAGAGGAGTGATACTCTGCAGGGAGAAGTGATCAGAATAGAGGAGTGATACTCTGCAGAGAGAAGTGATCAGTATAGAGGAGTGATACTCTGCAGGGAGAATTGATCAGTATAGAGGAGTGATACTCTGCAGGGAGAAGTGATCAGTATAGAGGAGTGATACTCTGCTGGGAGAAGTGATCAGTATAGAGGAGTGATACTCTGCAGGGAGAATTGATCAGTATAGAGGAGTGATACTCTGCAGAGAGAAGTGATCAGTATAGAGGAGTGATACTCTGCAGAGAGAAGTGATCAGTATGGAGAGGAGTGATGCTCTGCAGGGAGAAGTGATCAGTATAGAGGAGTGATACTCTGCAGGGAGAAGTTATCAGTATAAAGGAGTGATACTCTGCAGGGAGAAGTTATCAGTATAAAGGAGTGATACTCTGCAGGGAGAAGTTATCAGTATAAAGGAGTGATACTCTGCAGGGAGAAGTGATCAGTATAGAGGAGTGATACTCTGCAGAGAGAAGTGATCAGTATAGAGAGGAGTGATACTCTGCAAAGAGAAGTGATCAGTATAGAGAAGTGATGCTCTGCAGGGAGAAGTGTTCAGTATTGAGGATTGATGTTCTGCAGAGCGCAGTGATCAGAATAGAGGAGTGATACTCTGCAGGGAGAAGTGATCAGTATAGAGGAGTGATACTCTGCAGGGAGAAGTGATCAGAATAGAGGAGTGATACTCTGCAGAGAGAAGTGATCAGTATAGAGGAGTGATACTCTGCAGGGAGAATTGATCAGTATAGAGGAGTGATACTCTGCAGGGAGAAGTGATCAGTATAGAGGAGTGATACTCTGCTGGGAGAAGTGATCAGTATAGAGGAGTGATACTCTGCAGGGAGAATTGATCAGTATAGAGGAGTGATACTCTGCAGAGAGAAGTGATCAGTATAGAGGAGTGATACTCTGCAGAGAGAAGTGATCAGTATGGAGAGGAGTGATGCTCTGCAGGGAGAAGTGATCAGTATAGAGGAGTGATACTCTGCAGGGAGAAGTGATCAGTATAGAGGAGTGATACTCTGCAGGGAGAATTGATCAGTATAGAGGAGTGATACTCTGCAGAGAGAAGTGATCAGTATGGAGAGGAGTGATGCTCTGCAGGGAGAAGTGATCAGTATAGAGGAGTGATACTCTGCAGGGAGAAGTGATCAGTATAGAGGAGTGATACTCTGCAGGGAGAAGTGATCAGTATAGAGGAGTGATACTCTGCAGGGAGAAGTGATCAGTATAGAGGAGTGATACTCTGCAGGGAGAATTGATCAGTATAGAGGAGTGATACTCTGCAGGGAGAATTGATCAGTATAGAGGAGTGATACTCTGCAGAGAGAAGTGATCAGTATAGAGGAGTGATACTCTGCAGGGAGAAGTGATCAGTATGGAGAGGAGTGATGCTCTGCAGGGAGAAGTGATCAGTATAGAGGAGTGATACTCTGCAGAGAGAAGTGATCAGTATAGAGAGGAGTGATGCTCTGCAGGGAGAAGTGATCAGTATAGAGGAGTGATGCTCTGCAGGGAGAATTGATCAGTATAGAGGAGTGATGCTCTGCAGGGAGAAGTGATCAGTATAGAGGAGTGATACTCTGCAGACAGAAGTGATCAGTATAGAGGAGTGATACTCTGCAGGGAGAATTGATCAGTATAGAGGAGTGATACTCTGCAGGGAGAAGTGATCAGTATAGAGGAGTGATGCTCTGCAGGGAGAAGTGATCAGTATAGAGGAGTGATAATCTGCAGAGAGAAGTGATCAGTATAGAGGAGTGATACTCTGCAGAGAGAAGTGATCAGTATAGAGGAGTGATACTCTGCAGGGAGAAGTGATCAGTATAGAGGAGTGATACTCTGCAGAGAGAAGTGATCAGTATAGAGGAGTGATACTCTGCAGGGAGAAGTGATCAGAATAGAGGAGTGATACTCTGCAGGGAGAAGTGATCAGTAAAGAGAGGAGTGATGCTCTGCAGGGAGAAGTGATCATTATAGAGGAGTGATACTCTGCAGGGAGAAGTGATCAGTATAGAGGAGTGATACTCTGCAGGCAGAAGTGATCAGTATAGAGGAGTGATACTCTGCAGGGAGAATTGATCAGTATAGAGGAGTGATACTCTGCAGAGAGAAGTGATCAGTATAGAGGAGTGATACTCTGCAGGGAGAATTGATCAGTATAGAGGAGTGATACTCTGCAGGGAGAAGTGATCAGTATAGAGGAGTGATACTCTGCTGGGAGAAGTGATCAGTATAGAGGAGTGATACTCTGCAGGGAGAATTGATCAGTATAGAGGAGTGATACTCTGCAGAGAGAAGTGATCAGTATAGAGGAGTGATACTCTGCAGAGAGAAGTGATCAGTATGGAGAGGAGTGATGCTCTGCAGGGAGAAGTGATCAGTATAGAGGAGTGATACTCTGCAGGGAGAAGTGATCAGTATAGAGGAGTGATACTCTGCAGGGAGAATTGATCAGTATAGAGGAGTGATGCTCTGCAGGCAGAAGTGATCAGTATAGAGGAGTGATACTCTGCAGAGAGAAGTGATCAGTATAGAGGAGTGATGCTCTGCAGGCAGAAGTGATCAGTATAGAGGAGTGATACTCTGCAGAGAGAAGTGATCAGTATGGAGAGGAGTGATGCTCTGCAGGGAGAAGTGATCAGTATAGAGGAGTGATACTCTGCAGAGAGAAGTGATCAGTATAGAGAGGAGTGATGCTCTGCAGGGAGAAGTGATCAGTATAGAGGAGTGATGCTCTGCAGACAGAAGTGATCAGTATAGAGGAGTGATACTCTGCAGACAGAAGTGATCAGTATAGAGGAGTGATACTCTGCAGAGAGAAGTGATCAGTATAGAGGAGTGATGCTCTGCAGGCAGAAGTGATCAGTATAGAGGAGTGATACTCTGCAGAGAGAAGTGATCAGTATGGAGAGGAGTGATGCTCTGCAGGGAGAAGTGATTAGTATAGAGGAGTGATACTCTGCAGGGAGAAGTGATCAGTATAGAGGAGTGATGCTCTGCAGGGAGAAGTGATTAGTATAGAGGAGTGATACTCTGCAGGGAGAAGTGATCAGTATAGAGGAGTGATGCTCTGCAGGGAGAAGTGATCAGTATAGAGGAGTGATACTCTGCAGGGAGAAGTTATCAGTATAAAGGAGTGATACTCTGCAGGGAGAAGTGATCAGTATAGAGGAGTAATACTCTGCAGGGAGAAGTGATCAGTATAGAGGAGTGATACTCTGCAGGGAGAATTGATCAGTATAGAGTAGTGATACTCTGCAGAGAGAAGTGATCAGTATAGAGAGGAGTGATACTCTGCAAAGAGAAGTGATCAGTATAGAGAAGTGATGCTCTGCAGGGAGAAGTGTTCAGTATTGAGGATTGATGTTCTGCAGAGCGCAGTGATCAGAATAGAGGAGTGATACTCTGCAGGGAGAAGTGATCAGTATAGAGGAGTGATACTCTGCAGGGAGAAGTGATCAGTATAGAGGAGTGATACTCTGCAGGGAGAAGTAGACAGTATAGAGGAGTGATACTCTGCAGGGAGAAGTGATCAGTATAGAGGAGTGATGCTCTGCAGGGAGAAGTGATCAGTATAGAGGAGTGATACTCTGCAGGGAGAAGTTATCAGTATAAAGGAGTGATACTCTGCAGGGAGAAGTTATCAGTATAAAGGAGTGATACTCTGCAGGGAGAAGTGATCAGTATAGAGGAGTGATACTCTGCAGAGAGAAGTGATCAGTATAGAGAGGAGTGATACTCTGCAAAGAGAAGTGATCAGTATAGAGAAGTGATGCTCTGCAGGGAGAAGTGATCAGTATAGAGGATTGATGTTCTGCAGAGCGCAGTGATCAGAATAGAGGAGTGATACTCTGCAGGGAGAAGTGATCAGTATAGAGGAGTGATACTCTGCAGGGAGAAGTGATCAGAATAGAGGAGTGATACTCTGCAGAGAGAAGTGATCAGTATAGAGGAGTGATACTCTGCAGGGAGAATTGATCAGTATAGAGGAGTGATACTCTGCAGGGAGAAGTGATCAGTATAGAGGAGTGATACTCTGCAGGGAGAATTGATCAGTATAGAGGAGTGATACTCTGCAGAGAGAAGTGATCAGTATAGAGGAGTGATACTCTGCAGAGAGAAGTGATCAGTATGGAGAGGAGTGATGCTCTGCAGGGAGAAGTGATCAGTATAGAGGAGTGATACTCTGCAGGGAGAAGTGATCAGTATAGAGGAGTGATACTCTGCAGGGAGAATTGATCAGTATAGAGGAGTGATACTCTGCAGAGAGAAGTGATCAGTATAGAGGAGTGATACTCTGCAGGGAGAAGTGATCAGTATAGAGGAGTGATACTCTGCAGGGAGAAGTGATCAGAATAGAGGAGTGATACTCTGCAGAGAGAAGTGATCAGTATAGAGGAGTGATACTCTGCAGGGAGAATTGATCAGTATAGAGGAGTGATACTCTGCAGGGAGAAGTGATCAGTATAGAGGAGTGATACTCTGCAGGGAGAATTGATCAGTATAGAGGAGTGATACTCTGCAGAGAGAAGTGATCAGTATAGAGGAGTGATACTCTGCAGAGAGAAGTGATCAGTATGGAGAGGAGTGATGCTCTGCAGGGAGAAGTGATCAGTATAGAGGAGTGATACTCTGCAGGGAGAAGTGATCAGTATAGAGGAGTGATACTCTGCAGGGAGAAGTGATCAGTATAGAGGAGTGATACTCTGCAGGGAGAAGTGATCAGTATAGAGGAGTGATACTCTGCAGGGAGAATTGATCAGTATAGAGGAGTGATACTCTGCAGGGAGATTTGATCAGTATAGAGGAGTGATACTCTGCAGAGAGAAGTGATCAGTATAGAGGAGTGATACTCTGCAGAGAGAAGTGATCAGTATGGAGAGGAGTGATGCTCTGCAGGGAGAAGTGATCAGTATAGAGAGGAGTGATGCTCTGCAGGGAGAAGTGATCAGTATAGAGGAGTGATGCTCTGCAGGGAGAATTGATCAGTATAGAGAAGTGATGCTCTGCAGGGAGAAGTGATCAGTATAGAGGAGTGATACTCTGCAGACAGAAGTGATCAGTATAGAGGAGTGATACTCTGCAGGGAGAATTGATCAGTATAGAGGAGTGATACTCTGCAGGGAGAAGTGATCAGTATAGAGGAGTGATGCTCTGCAGGGAGAAGTGATCAGTATAGAGGAGTGATAATCTGCAGAGAGAAGTGATCAGTATAGAGGAGTGATACTCTGCAGAGAGAAGTGATCAGTATAGAGGAGTGATACTCTGCAGGGAGAAGTGATCAGTATAGAGGAGTGATACTCTGCAGAGAGAAGTGATCAGTATAGAGGAGTGATACTCTGCAGGGAGAAGTGATCAGAATAGAGGAGTGATACTCTGCAGGGAGAAGTGATCATTATAGAGGAGTGATACTCTGCAGGGAGAAGTGATCAGTATAGAGGAGTGATACTCTGCAGGCAGAAGTGATCAGTATAGAGGAGTGATACTCTGCAGGGAGAATTGATCAGTATAGAGGAGTGATACTCTGCAGAGAGAAGTGATCAGTATGGAGAGGAGTGATGCTCTGCAGGGAGAAGTGATCAGAATAGAGGAGTGATACTCTGCAGAGAGAAGTGATCAGTATAGAGGAGTGATACTCTGCAGGGAGAATTGATCAGTATAGAGGAGTGATACTCTGCAGGGAGAAGTGATCAGTATAGAGGAGTGATACTCTGCAGGGAGAATTGATCAGTATAGAGGAGTGATACTCTGCAGAGAGAAGTGATCAGTATAGAGGAGTGATACTCTGCAGAGAGAAGTGATCAGTATGGAGAGGAGTGATGCTCTGCAGGGAGAAGTGATCAGTATAGAGGAGTGATACTCTGCAGGGAGAAGTGATCAGTATAGAGGAGTGATACTCTGCAGAGAGAAGTGATCAGTATGGAGAGGAGTGATACTCTGCAGGGAGAAGTGATCAGTATAGAGGAGTGATACTCTGCAGGGAGAAGTGATCAGTATAGAGGAGTGATACTCTGCAGGGAGAATTGATCAGTATAGAGGAGTGATACTCTGCAGAGAGAAGTGATCAGTATGGAGAGGAGTGATGCTCTGCAGGGAGAAGTGATCAGTATAGAGGAGTGATACTCTGCAGAGAGAAGTGATCAGTATAGAGAGGAGTGATGCTCTGCAGGGAGAAGTGATCAGTATAGAGGAGTGATGCTCTGCAGGGAGAAGTGATCAGTATAGAGGAGTGATACTCTGCCGGGAGAATTGATCAGTATAGAGGAGTGATACTCTGCAGGGAGAAGTGATCAGTATAGAGGAGTGATACTCTGCAGAGAGAAGTGATCAGTATAGAGGAGTGATGCTCTGCAGGGAGAAGTGATCAGTATAGAGGAGTGATGCTCTGCAGGGAGAAGTGATCAGTATAGAGAGGAGTGATACTCTGCAGGGAGAAGTGATCAGTATAGAGGAGTGATACTCTGCAGAGAGAAGTGATCAGTATGGAGAGGAGTGATGCTCTGCAGGGAGAAGTGATCAGTATAGAGGAGTGATACTCTGCAGGGAGAATTGATCAGTATAGAGGAGTGATACTCTGCAGAGAGAAGAGATCAGTATAGAGGAGTGATACTCTGCAGAGAGAAGTGATCAGTATGGAGAGGAGTGATGCTCTGCAGGGAGAAGTGATCAGAATAGAGGAGTGATACTCTGCAGAGAGAAGTGATCAGTATAGAGGAGTGATACTCTGCAGGGAGAATTGATCAGTATAGAGGAGTGATACTCTGCAGGGAGAAGTGATCAGTATAGAGGAGTGATACTCTGCAGGGAGAATTGATCAGTATAGAGGAGTGATACTCTGCAGAGAGAAGTGATCAGTATAGAGGAGTGATACTCTGCAGAGAGAAGTGATCAGTATGGAGAGGAGTGATGCTCTGCAGGGAGAAGTGATCAGTATAGAGGAGTGATACTCTGCAGGGAGAAGTGATCAGTATAGAGGAGTGATACTCTGCAGGGAGAATTGATCAGTATAGAGGAGTGATACTCTGCAGAGAGAAGTGATCAGTATAGAGGAGTGATGCTCTGCAGGCAGAAGTGATCAGTATAGAGGAGTGATACTCTGCAGAGAGAAGTGATCAGTATGGAGAGGAGTGATGCTCTGCAGGGAGAAGTGATCAGTATAGAGGAGTGATACTCTGCAGAGAGAAGTGATCAGTATAGAGAGGAGTGATGCTCTGCAGGGAGAAGTGATCAGTATAGAGGAGTGATACTCTGCAGACAGAAGTGATCAGTATAGAGGAGTGATACTCTGCCGGGAGAATTGATCAGTATAGAGGAGTGATACTCTGCAGGGAGAAGTGATCAGTATAGAGGAGTGATACTCTGCAGAGAGAAGTGATCAGTATAGAGGAGTGATGCTCTGCAGGGAGAAGTGATCAGTATAGAGGAGTGATGCTCTGCAGGGAGAAGTGATCAGTATAGAGAGGAGTGATACTCTGCAGGGAGAAGTGATCAGTATAGAGGAGTGATACTCTGCAGAGAGAAGTGATCAGTATAGAGGAGTGATACTCTGCAGGGAGAAGTGATCAGTATAGAGGAGTGATACTCTGCAGGGAGAAGTGATCAGTATGGAGAGGAGTGATGCTCTGCAGGGAGAAGTGATCAGTATAGAGGAGTGATACTCTGCAGAGAGAAGTGATCAGTATAGAGAGGAGTGATACTCTGCAGAGAGAAGTGATCAGTATAGAGGAGTGATACTCTGCAGAGAGAAGTGATCAGTATGGAGAGGAGTGATGCTCTGCAGGGAGAAGTGATCAGTATAGAGGAGTGATACTCTGCAGGGAGAATTGATCAGTATAGAGGAGTGATGCTCTGCAGGGAGAAGTGATCAGTATAGAGGAGTGATACTCTGCAGGCAGAAGTGATCAGTATAGAGGAGTGATGCTCTGCAGGGAGAAGTGATCAGTATGGAGAGAAGTGATGCTCTGCAGGGAGAAGTGATCAGTATAGAGGAGTGATACTCTGCAGGGAGAATTGATCAGTATAGAGGAGTGATACTCTGCAGGGAGAAGTGATCAGTATAGAGGAGTGATACTCTGCAGGGAGAAGTGATCAGTATAGAGGAGTGATACTCTGCAGGGAGAAGTGATCAGTATAGAGGAGTGATACTCTGCAGGGAGAAGTGATCAGTATAGAGGAGTGATACTCTGCAGGGAGAAGTGATCAGCATAGAAAGGAGTGATACTCTGCAGGGAGAAGTGATCAGTATAGAGGAGTGATACTCTGCAGAGAGAAGTGATCAGTATAGAGAGGAGTGATACTCTGCAGGGAGAATTGATCAGTATTGATGATTGATGTTCTGCAGAGCGCAGTGATCAGTATAGAGGAGTGATACTCTGCAGGGAGAATTGATCAGTATAGAGGAGTGATACTCTGCAGGGAGAAGTGATCAGCATAGAGAGGAGTAATACTCTGCAGGGAGAAGTGATCAGCATAGAGAGGAGTGATACTCTGCAGGGAGAAGTGATCAGTATAGAGGAGTGATACTCTGCAGGGAGAATTGATCAGTATAGAGGAGTGATACTCTGCAGAGAGAAGAGATCAGTATAGAGGAGTGATACTCTGCAGAGAGAAGTGATCAGTATGGAGAGGAGTGATACTCTGCAGGGAGAATTGATCAGTATAGAGGAGTGATACTCTGCAGAGAGAAGTGATCAGTATACAGAGGAGTGATGCTCTGCAGGGAGAAGTGATCAGTATAGAGGAGTGATACTCTGCAGGGAGAAGTGATCAGTATAGAGGAGTGATACTCTGCAGGGAGAAGTGATCAGTATAGAGGAGTGATACTCTGCAGGGAGAAGTGATCAGTATAGAGGAGTGATACTCTGCAGGGAGAAGTGATCAGTATAGAGGAGTGATACTCTGCAGGGAGAAGTGATCAGTATAGAGGAGTGATACTCTGCAGGGAGAAGTGATCAGTATAGAGGAGTGATACTCTGCAGGGAGAAGTGATCAGAATAGAGGAGTGATACTCTGCAGGGAGAGGTGATCAGTATAGAGAGGAGTGATGCTCTGCAGGGAGAATTGATCAGTATAGAGGAGTGATACTCTGCAGAGAGAAGAGATCAGTATAGAGGAGTGATACTCTGCAGAGAGAAGTGATCAGTATGGAGAGGAGTGATGCTCTGCAGGGAGAAGTGATCAGAATAGAGGAGTGATACTCTGCAGAGAGAAGTGATCAGTATAGAGGAGTGATGCTCTGCAGGGAGAATTGATCAGTATAGAGGAGTGATACTCTGCAGGGAGAAGTGATCAGTATAGAGGAGTGATACTCTGCAGAGAGAAGTGATCAGTATAGAGGAGTGATACTCTGCAGAGAGAAGTGATCAGTATGGAGAGGAGTGATGCTCTGCAGGGAGAAGTGATCAGTATAGAGGAGTGATACTCTGCAGGGAGAAGTGATCAGTATAGAGGAGTGATACTCTGCAGAGAGAAGTGATCAGTATGGAGAGGAGTGATGCTCTGCAGGGAGAAGTGATCAGTATAGAGGAGTGATACTCTGCAGGGAGAAGTGATCAGTTTAGAGGAGTGATACTCTGCAGGGAGAAGTGATCAGTATAGATGAGTGATACTCTGCAGGGAGAAGTGATCAGTATAGAGGAGTGATACTCTGCAGGGAGAATTGATCAGTATAGAGGAGTGATACTCTGCAGGGAGAATTGATCAGTATAGAGGAGTGATACTCTGCAGAGAGAAGTGATCAGTATAGAGGAGTGATACTCTGCAGAGAGAAGTGATCAGTATGGAGAGGAGTGATGCTCTGCAGGGAGAAGTGATCAGTATAGAGGAGTGATACTCTGCAGAGAGAAGTGATCAGTATAGAGAGGAGTGATGCTCTGCAGGGAGAAGTGATCATTATAGAGGAGTGATACTCTGCAGGGAGAAGTGATCAGTATAGAGGAGTGATGCTCTGCAGGGAGAAGTGATCAGTATAGAGGAGTGATGCTCTGCAGGGAGAATTGATCAGTATAGAGGAGTGATGCTCTGCAGGGAGAAGTGATCAGTATAGAGGAGTGATACTCTGCAGACAGAAGTGATCAGTATAGAGGAGTGATACTCTGCAGGGAGAATTGATCAGTAAAGAGGAGTGATACTCTGCAGGGAGAAGTGATCAGTATAGAGGAGTGATACTCTGCAGGCAGAAGTGATCAGTATAGAGGAGTGATACTCTGCAGAGAGAAGTGATCAGTATGGAGAGGAGTGATGCTCTGCAGGGAGAAGTGATCAGTATAGAGGAGTGATACTCTGCAGGGAGAAGTGATCAGTATAGAGGAGTGATACTCTGCAGGGAGAATTGATCAGTATAGAGGAGTGATGCTCTGCAGGGAGAAGTGATCAGTATAGAGGAGTGATACTCTGCAGGCAGAAGTGATCAGTATAGAGGAGTGATGCTCTGCAGGGAGAAGTGATCAGTATAGAGGAGTGATACTCTGCAGGGAGAAGTGATCAGTATAGAGGAGTGATACTCTGCAGGGAGAAGTGATCAGTATAGAGGAGTGATACTCTGCAGGGAGAAGTGATCAGTATAGAGGAGTGATACTCTGCAGGGAGAAGTGATCAGTATAGAGGAGTGATACTCTGCAGGGAGAAGTGATCAGTATAGAGGAGTGATACTCTGCAGGGAGAATTGATCAGTATAGAGGAGTGATACTCTGCAGAGAGAAGTGATCAGTATAGAGGAGTGATACTCTGTAGGGAGAAGTGATCAGTATGGAGAGGAGTGATGCTCTGCAGGGAGAAGTGATCATTATAGAGGAGTGATGCTCTGCAGGGAGAAGTGATCAGTATAGAGAAGTGATGCTCTGCAGGGAGAAGTGATCAGTATAGAGGAGTGATACTCTGCAGGGAGAAGTGATCAGTATAGAGGAGTGATACTCTGCAGGGAGAATTGATCAGTATAGAGGAGTGATACTCTGCAGAGAGAAGTGATCAGTATAGAGGAGTGATACTCTGTAGGGAGAAGTGATCAGTATGGAGAGGAGTGATGCTCTGCAGGGAGAAGTGATCATTATAGAGGAGTGATACTCTGCAGGGAGAAGTGATCAGTATAGAGAGGAGTGATGCTCTGCAGGGAGAAGTGATCATTATAGAGGAGTGATACTCTGCAGAGAGAAGTGATCAGTATAGAGGAGTGATACTCTGCAGAGAGAAGTGATCAGTATGGAGAGGAGTGATACTCTGCAGGGAGAATTGATCAGCATAGAGGAGTGATACTCTGCAGAGATAAGTGATCAGTATAGAGGAGTGATACTCTGCAGAGAGAAGTGATCAGTATAGAGGAGTGATACTCTGCAGAGAGAAGTGATCAGTATGGAGAGGAGTGATGCTCTGCAGGGAGAATTGATCAGCATAGAGGAGTGATACTCTGCAGAGATAAGTGATCAGTATAGAGGAGTGATACTCTGCAGGGAGAAGTGATCAGTATAGAGGAGTGATACTCTGCAGAGAGAAGTGATCAGTATAGAGGAGTGATACTCTGCAGAGAGAAGTGATCAGTATGGAGAGGAGTGATGCTCTGCAGGGAGAAGTGATCAGTATAGAGGAGTGATACTCTGCAGGGAGAAGTGATCAGTATAGAGGAGTGATACTCTGCAGGGAGAATTGTTCAGTATAGAGGAGTGATACTCTGCAGAGAGAAGTGATCAGTATAGAGGAGTGATACTCTGCAGGGAGAATTGTTCAGTATAGAGGAGTGATACTCTGCAGGGAGAATTGTTCAGTATAGAGGAGTGATACTCTGCAGAGAGAAGTGATCAGTATAGAGGAGTGATACTCTGCAGGGAGAAGTGATCAGTATAGAGGAGTGATACTCTGCAGGGAGAATTGTTCAGTATAGAGGAGTGATACTCTGCAGAGAGAAGTGATCAGTATAGAGGAGTGATACTCTGCAGGGAGAATTGTTCAGTATAGAGGAGTGATACTCTGCAGAGAGAAGTGATCAGTAAAGAGAGGAGTGATACTCTGCAGAGAGAAGTGATCAGTATAGAGAGGAGTGATACTCTGCAGAGAGAAGTGATCAGTATAGAGAGGAGTGATGCTCTGCAGGGAGAAGTGATCAGTATAGAGGAGTGATACTCTGCAGGGAGAAGTGATCAGTATAGAGAGGAGTGATACTCTGCAGGGAGAAGTGATCAGTATAGAGAGGAGTGATACTCTGCAGGGAGAAGTGATCAGTATAGAGGAGTGATACTCTGCAGGGAGAAGTGATCAGTATAGAGGAGTGATACTCTGCAGGGAGAATTGTTCAGTATAGAGGAGTGATACTCTGCAGGGAGAATTGTTCAGTATAGAGGAGTGATACTCTGCAGAGAGAAGTGATCAGTATAGAGAGGAGTGATGCTCTGCAGGGAGAAGTGATCAGTATAGAGGAGTGATACTCTGCAGGGAGAAGTGATCAGTATAGAGAGGAGTGATGCTCTGCAGGGAGAAGTGATCATTATAGAGGAGTGATACTCTGCAGGGAGAAGTGATTAGTATAGAGGAGTGATACTCTGCAGGCAGAAGTGATCAGTATAGAGGAGTGATACTCTGCAGAGAGAAGTGATCAGTATGGAGAGGAGTGATGCTCTGCAGGGAGAAGTGATCAGTATAGAGGAGTGATACTCTGCAGGGAGAAGTGATCAGTATAGAGGAGTGATACTCTGCAGGGAGAAGTGATCAGTAGAGAGGAGTGATACTCTGCAGGGAGAAGTGATCAGTATAGAGGAGTGATACTCTGCAGGGAGAAGTGATCAGTAGAGAGGAGTGATACTCTGCAGAGAGAAGTGATCAGTATAGAGGAGTGATACTCTGCAGAGAGAAGTGATCAGTATGGAGGGGAGTGATGCTCTGCAGAGAGAAGTGATCAGTATAGAGGAGTGATGCTCTGCAGGGAGAAGTGATCAGTATAGAGGAGTGATACTCTGCAGGGAGAAGTGATCAGTATAGAGAGGAGTGATACTCTGCAGGGAGAAGTGATCAGTATAGAGGAGTGATACTCTGCAGGGAGAAGTGATCAGTATAGAGGAGTGATACTCTGCAGAGAAAAGTGATCAGTATAGAGGAGTGATACTCTGCAGAGAGAAGTGATCAGTATGGAGAGGAGTGATGCTCTGCAGGGAGAAGTGATCAGTATAGAGGAGTGATACTCTGCAGGGAGAAGTGATCAGTATAGAGGAGTGATACTCTGCAGGGAGAAGTGATCAGTATAGAGAGGAGTGATGCTCTGCAGGGAGAAGTGATCAGTATAGAGGAGTGATACTCTGCAGGGAGAAGTGATCAGTATAGAGGAGTGATACTCTGCAGAGAGAAGTGATCAGTATAGAGGAGTGATACTCTGTAGGGAGAAGTGATCAGTATGGAGAGGAGTGATACTCTGCAGAGAGAAGTGATCAGTATGGAGGGGAGTGATGCTCTGCAGGGAGAAGTGATCAGTATAGAGGAGTGATACTCTGCAGGGAGAAGTGATCAGTATAGAGGAGTGATACTCTGCAGAGAGAAGTGATCAGTATAGAGGAGTGATACTCTGCAGGGAGAAGTGATCAGTATAGAGGAGTGATACTCTGCAGAGAGAAGTGATCAGTATAGAGGAGTGATACTCTGCAGGGAGAAGTGATCAGTATAGAGGAGTGATACTCTGTAGGGAGAAGTGATCAGTATAGAGGAGTGATACTCTGCAGAGAGAAGTGATCAGTATAGAGGAGTGATACTCTGCAGGGAGAAGTGATCAGTATAGAGGAGTGATACTCTGCAGGGAGAATTGTTCAGTATAGAGGAGTGATACTCTGCAGAGAGAAGAGATCAGTATAGAGGAGTGATACTCTGTAGGGAGAAGTGATCAGTATGGAGAGGAGTGATACTCTGCAGGGAGAATTGTTCAGTATAGAGGAGTGATACTCTGCAGGGAGAAGTGATCAGTATAGAGGAGTGATACTCTGCAGGGAGAAGTGATCAGTATAGAGGAGTGATACTCTGCAGAGAGAAGTGATCAGTATAGAGGAGTGATGCTCTGCAGGGAGAAGTGATCAGTATAGAGGAGTGATGCTCTGCAGGGAGAAGTGATCAGTATAGAGAGGAGTGATACTCTGCAGGGAGAAGTGATCAGTATAGAGGAGTGATACTCTGCAGAGAGAAGTTATCAGTATGGAGAGGAGTGATGCTCTGCAGGGAGAAGTGATCAGTATAGAGGAGTGATACTCTGCAGGGAGAATTGATCAGTATAGAGGAGTGATGCTCTGCAGGGAGAAGTGATCAGTATAGAGGAGTGATACTCTGCAGGCAGAAGTGATCAGTATAGAGGAGTGATGCTCTGCAGGGAGAAGTGATCAGTATGGAGAGAAGTGATGCTCTGCAGGGAGAAGTGATCAGTATAGAGGAGTGATACTCTGCAGGGAGAAGTGATCAGTATAGAGGAGTGATACTCTGCAGGGAGAAGTGATCAGTATAGAGAAGTGATGCTCTGCAGGGAGAAGTGATCAGTATAGAGGAGTGATACTCTGCAGGGAGAAGTGATCAGTATAGAGGAGTGATACTCTGCAGGGAGAATTGATCAGTATAGAGGAGTGATACTCTGCAGAGAGAAGTGATCAGTATAGAGGAGTGATACTCTGTAGGGAGAAGTGATCAGTATGGAGAGGAGTGATGCTCTGCAGGGAGAAGTGATCAGTATAGAGGAGTGATACTCTGCAGGGAGAAGTGATCAGTATAGAGGAGTGATACTCTGCAGAGAGAAGTGATCAGTATGGAGAGGAGTGATACTCTGCAGGGAGAATTGATCAGCATAGAGGAGTGATACTCTGCAGAGATAAGTGATCAGTATAGAGGAGTGATACTCTGCAGAGAGAAGTGATCAGTATAGAGGAGTGATACTCTGCAGAGAGAAGTGATCAGTATGGAGAGGAGTGATGCTCTGCAGGGAGAATTGATCAGCATAGAGGAGTGATACTCTGCAGAGATAAGTGATCAGTATAGAGGAGTGATACTCTGCAGGGAGAAGTGATCAGTATAGAGGAGTGATACTCTGCAGAGAGAAGTGATCAGTATGGAGAGGAGTGATGCTCTGCAGGGAGAAGTGATCAGTATAGAGGAGTGATACTCTGCAGGGAGAAGTGATCAGTATAGAGGAGTGATACTCTGCAGGGAGAAGTGATCAGTATAGAGGAGTGATACTCTGCAGGGAGAATTGTTCAGTATAGAGGAGTGATACTCTGCAGAGAGAAGTGATCAGTATAGAGGAGTGATACTCTGCAGGGAGAATTGTTCAGTATAGAGGAGTGATACTCTGCAGGGAGAATTGTTCAGTATAGAGGAGTGATACTCTGCAGGGAGAATTGTTCAGTATAGAGGAGTGATACTCTGCAGAGAGAAGAGATCAGTGTAGAGGAGTGATACTCTGTAGGGAGAAGTGATCAGTATAGAGAGGAGTGATGCTCTGCAGGGAGAAGTGATCATTATAGAGGAGTGATACTCTGCAGGGAGAAGTGATCAGTATAGAGGAGTGATACTCTGCAGGGAGAAGTGATCAGTATAGAGGAGTGATACTCTGCAGGGAGAATTGTTCAGTATAGAGGAGTGATACTCTGCAGAGAGAAGTGATCAGTATAGAGGAGTGATACTCTGCATGGAGAATTGTTCAGTATAGAGGAGTGATACTCTGCAGGGAGAATTGTTCAGTATAGAGGAGTGATACTCTGCAGAGAGAAGTGATCAGTATAGAGAGGAGTGATGCTCTGCAGGGAGAAGTGATCAGTATAGAGGAGTGATACTCTGCAGGGAGAAGTGATCAGTATAGAGAGGAGTGATGCTCTGCAGGGAGAAGTGATCATTATAGAGGAGTGATACTCTGCAGGGAGAAGTGATTAGTATAGAGGAGTGATACTCTGCAGGCAGAAGTGATCAGTATAGAGGAGTGATACTCTGCAGAGAGAAGTGATCAGTATGGAGAGGAGTGATGCTCTGCAGGGAGAAGTGATCAGTATAGAGGAGTGATACTCTGCAGGGAGAAGTGATCAGTATAGAGGAGTGATACTCTGCAGGGAGAAGTGATCAGTAGAGAGGAGTGATACTCTGCAGGGAGAAGTGATCAGTATAGAGGAGTGATACTCTGCAGGGAGAAGTGATCAGTAGAGAGGAGTGATACTCTGCAGAGAGAAGTGATCAGTATAGAGGAGTGATACTCTGCAGAGAGAAGTGATCAGTATGGAGGGGAGTGATGCTCTGCAGAGAGAAGTGATCAGTATAGAGGAGTGATGCTCTGCAGGGAGAAGTGATCAGTATAGAGGAGTGATACTCTGCAGGGAGAAGTGATCAGTATAGAGAGGAGTGATACTCTGCAGGGAGAAGTGATCAGTATAGAGGAGTGATACTCTGCAGGGAGAAGTGATCAGTATAGAGGAGTGATACTCTGCAGAGAAAAGTGATCAGTATAGAGGAGTGATACTCTGCAGAGAGAAGTGATCAGTATGGAGAGGAGTGATGCTCTGCAGGGAGAAGTGATCAGTATAGAGGAGTGATACTCTGCAGGGAGAAGTGATCAGTATAGAGGAGTGATACTCTGCAGGGAGAAGTGATCAGTATAGAGAGGAGTGATGCTCTGCAGGGAGAAGTGATCAGTATAGAGGAGTGATACTCTGCAGGGAGAAGTGATCAGTATAGAGGAGTGATACTCTGCAGAGAGAAGTGATCAGTATAGAGGAGTGATACTCTGTAGGGAGAAGTGATCAGTATGGAGAGGAGTGATACTCTGCAGAGAGAAGTGATCAGTATGGAGGGGAGTGATGCTCTGCAGGGAGAAGTGATCAGTATAGAGGAGTGATACTCTGCAGGGAGAAGTGATCAGTATAGAGGAGTGATACTCTGCAGAGAGAAGTGATCAGTATAGAGGAGTGATACTCTGCAGGGAGAAGTGATCAGTATAGAGGAGTGATACTCTGCAGAGAGAAGTGATCAGTATAGAGGAGTGATACTCTGCAGGGAGAAGTGATCAGTATAGAGGAGTGATACTCTGTAGGGAGAAGTGATCAGTATAGAGGAGTGATACTCTGCAGAGAGAAGTGATCAGTATAGAGGAGTGATACTCTGCAGGGAGAAGTGATCAGTATAGAGGAGTGATACTCTGCAGGGAGAATTGTTCAGTATAGAGGAGTGATACTCTGCAGAGAGAAGAGATCAGTATAGAGGAGTGATACTCTGTAGGGAGAAGTGATCAGTATGGAGAGGAGTGATACTCTGCAGGGAGAATTGTTCAGTATAGAGGAGTGATACTCTGCAGGGAGAAGTGATCAGTATAGAGGAGTGATACTCTGCAGGGAGAAGTGATCAGTATAGAGGAGTGATACTCTGCAGAGAGAAGTGATCAGTATAGAGGAGTGATGCTCTGCAGGGAGAAGTGATCAGTATAGAGGAGTGATGCTCTGCAGGGAGAAGTGATCAGTATAGAGAGGAGTGATACTCTGCAGGGAGAAGTGATCAGTATAGAGGAGTGATACTCTGCAGAGAGAAGTTATCAGTATGGAGAGGAGTGATGCTCTGCAGGGAGAAGTGATCAGTATAGAGGAGTGATACTCTGCAGGGAGAATTGATCAGTATAGAGGAGTGATGCTCTGCAGGGAGAAGTGATCAGTATAGAGGAGTGATACTCTGCAGGCAGAAGTGATCAGTATAGAGGAGTGATGCTCTGCAGGGAGAAGTGATCAGTATGGAGAGAAGTGATGCTCTGCAGGGAGAAGTGATCAGTATAGAGGAGTGATACTCTGCAGGGAGAAGTGATCAGTATAGAGGAGTGATACTCTGCAGGGAGAAGTGATCAGTATAGAGAAGTGATGCTCTGCAGGGAGAAGTGATCAGTATAGAGGAGTGATACTCTGCAGGGAGAAGTGATCAGTATAGAGGAGTGATACTCTGCAGGGAGAATTGATCAGTATAGAGGAGTGATACTCTGCAGAGAGAAGTGATCAGTATAGAGGAGTGATACTCTGTAGGGAGAAGTGATCAGTATGGAGAGGAGTGATGCTCTGCAGGGAGAAGTGATCAGTATAGAGGAGTGATACTCTGCAGGGAGAAGTGATCAGTATAGAGGAGTGATACTCTGCAGAGAGAAGTGATCAGTATGGAGAGGAGTGATACTCTGCAGGGAGAATTGATCAGCATAGAGGAGTGATACTCTGCAGAGATAAGTGATCAGTATAGAGGAGTGATACTCTGCAGAGAGAAGTGATCAGTATAGAGGAGTGATACTCTGCAGAGAGAAGTGATCAGTATGGAGAGGAGTGATGCTCTGCAGGGAGAATTGATCAGCATAGAGGAGTGATACTCTGCAGAGATAAGTGATCAGTATAGAGGAGTGATACTCTGCAGGGAGAAGTGATCAGTATAGAGGAGTGATACTCTGCAGAGAGAAGTGATCAGTATGGAGAGGAGTGATGCTCTGCAGGGAGAAGTGATCAGTATAGAGGAGTGATACTCTGCAGGGAGAAGTGATCAGTATAGAGGAGTGATACTCTGCAGGGAGAAGTGATCAGTATAGAGGAGTGATACTCTGCAGGGAGAATTGTTCAGTATAGAGGAGTGATACTCTGCAGAGAGAAGTGATCAGTATAGAGGAGTGATACTCTGCAGGGAGAATTGTTCAGTATAGAGGAGTGATACTCTGCAGGGAGAATTGTTCAGTATAGAGGAGTGATACTCTGCAGGGAGAATTGTTCAGTATAGAGGAGTGATACTCTGCAGAGAGAAGAGATCAGTGTAGAGGAGTGATACTCTGTAGGGAGAAGTGATCAGTATAGAGAGGAGTGATGCTCTGCAGGGAGAAGTGATCATTATAGAGGAGTGATACTCTGCAGGGAGAAGTGATCAGTATAGAGGAGTGATACTCTGCAGGGAGAAGTGATCAGTATAGAGGAGTGATACTCTGCAGGGAGAATTGTTCAGTATAGAGGAGTGATACTCTGCAGAGAGAAGTGATCAGTATAGAGGAGTGATACTCTGCATGGAGAATTGTTCAGTATAGAGGAGTGATACTCTGCAGGGAGAATTGTTCAGTATAGAGGAGTGATACTCTGCAGAGAGAAGTGATCAGTAAAGAGAGGAGTGATACTCTGCAGAGAGAAGTGATCAGTATAGAGAGGAGTGATACTCTGCAGAGAGAAGTGATCAGTATAGAGAGGAGTGATGCTCTGCAGGGAGAAGTGATCAGTATAGAGGAGTGATACTCTGCAGGGAGAAGTGATCAGTATAGAGAGGAGTGATACTCTGCAGGGAGAAGTGATCAGTATAGAGAGGAGTGATACTCTGCAGGGAGAAGTGATCAGTATAGAGGAGTGATACTCTGCAGGGAGAAGTGATCAGTATAGAGGAGTGATACTCTGCAGGGAGAATTGTTCAGTATAGAGGAGTGATACTCTGCAGGGAGAATTGTTCAGTATAGAGGAGTGATACTCTGCAGAGAGAAGTGATCAGTATAGAGAGGAGTGATGCTCTGCAGGGAGAAGTGATCAGTATAGAGGAGTGATACTCTGCAGGGAGAAGTGATCAGTATAGAGAGGAGTAATGCTCTGCAGGGAGAAGTGATCATTATAGAGGAGTGATACTCTGCAGGGAGAAGTGATCAGTATAGAGGAGTGATACTCTGCAGGCAGAAGTGATCAGTATAGAGGAGTGATACTCTGCAGAGAGAAGTGATCAGTATGGAGAGGAGTGATGCTCTGCAGGGAGAAGTGATCAGTATAGAGGAGTGATACTCTGCAGGGAGAAGTGATCAGTATAGAGGAGTGATACTCTGCAGAGAGAAGTGATCAGTATAGAGGAGTGATACTCTGCAGGGAGAAGTGATCAGTATAGAGGAGTGATACTCTGCAGGGAGAAGTGATCAGTAGAGAGGAGTGATACTCTGCAGGGAGAAGTGATCAGTATAGAGGAGTGATACTCTGCAGGGAGAAGTGATCAGTAGAGAGGAGTGATACTCTGCAGGGAGAAGTGATCAGTAGAGAGGAGTGATACTCTGCAGGGAGAAGTGATCAGTATAGAGGAGTGATACTCTGCAGAGAGAAGTGATCAGTATGGAGAGGAGTGATACTCTGCAGAGAGAAGTGATCAGTAAAGAGAGGAGTGATGCTCTGCAGGGAAAAGTGACCAGTATAGAGGAGTGATACTCTGCAGAGAGAAGTGATCAGTATAGAGGAGTGATACTCTGCAGAGAGAAGTGATCAGTATGGAGGGGAGTGATGCTCTGCAGAGAGAAGTGATCAGTATAGAGGAGTGATGCTCTGCAGGGAGAAGTGATCAGTATAGAGGAGTGATACTCTGCAGGGAGAAGTGATCAGTATAGAGAGGAGTGATACTCTGCAGGGAGAAGTGATCAGTATAGAGGAGTGATACTCTGCAGGGAGAAGTGATCAGTATAGAGGAGTGATACTCTGCAGAGAAAAGTGATCAGTATAGAGGAGTGATACTCTGCAGAGAGAAGTGATCAGTATGGAGAGGAGTGATGCTCTGCAGGGAGAAGTGATCAGTATAGAGGAGTGATACTCTGCAGGGAGAAGTGATCAGTATAGAGGAGTGATACTCTGCAGAGAGAAGTGATCAGTATAGAGGAGTGATACTCTGTAGGGAGAAGTGATCAGTATGGAGGGGAGTGATGCTCTGCAGGGAGAAGTGATCAGTATAGAGGAGTGATACTCTGCAGAGAGAAGTGATCAGTATAGAGGAGTGATTCTCTGCAGGGAGAAGTGATCAGTATAGAGGAGTGATACTCTGCAGAGAGAAGTGATCAGTATAGAGGAGTGATACTCTGCAGGGAGAAGTGATCAGTATAGAGGAGTGATACTCTGTAGGGAGAAGTGATCAGTATAGAGGAGTGATACTCTGCAGAGAGAAGTGATCAGTATAGAGGAGTGATACTCTGCAGGGAGAAGTGATCAGTATAGAGGAGTGATACTCTGCAGGGAGAATTGTTCAGTATAGAGGAGTGATACTCTGCAGAGAGAAGTGATCAGTATAGAGGAGTGATACTCTGTAGGGAGAAGTGATCAGTATGGAGAGGAGTGATACTCTGCAGGGAGAATTGTTCAGTATAGAGGAGTGATACTCTGCAGGGAGAAGTGATCAGTATAGAGGAGTGATACTCTGCAGGGAGAAGTGATCAGTATAGAGGAGTGATACTCTGCAGAGAGAAGTGATCAGTATAGAGGAGTGATGCTCTGCAGGGAGAAGTGATCAGTATAGAGGAGTGATGCTCTGCAGGGAGAAGTGATCAGTATAGAGAGGAGTGATACTCTGCAGGGAGAAGTGATCAGTATAGAGGAGTGATACTCTGCAGAGAGAAGTGATCAGTATGGAGAGGAGAGATGCTCTGCAGGGAGAAGTGATCAGTATAGAGGAGTGATACTCTGCAGGGAGAATTGATCAGTATAGAGGAGTGATGCTCTGCAGGGAGAAGTGATCAGTATAGAGGAGTGATACTCTGCAGGCAGAAGTGATCAGTATAGAGGAGTGATGCTCTGCAGGGAGAAGTGATCAGTATGGAGAGAAGTGATGCTCTGCAGGGAGAAGTGATCAGTATAGAGGAGTGATACTCTGCAGGGAGAAGTGATCAGTATAGAGGAGTGATACTCTGCAGGGAGAAGTGATCAGTATAGAGGAGTGATACTCTGCAGGGAGAAGTGATCAGTATAGAGGAGTGATACTCTGCAGGGAGAAGTGATCAGTATAGAGGAGTGATACTCTGCAGGGAGAAGTGATCAGTATAGAGGAGTGATACTCTGCAGGGAGAAGTGATCAGCATAGAGAGGAGTGATACTCTGCAGGGAGAAGTGATCAGTATAGAGGAGTGATACTCTGCAGAGAGAAGTGATCAGTATAGAGAGGAGTGATACTCTGCAGGGAGAATTGATCAGTATTGATGATTGATGTTCTGCAGAGCGCAGTGATCAGTATAGAGGAGTGATACTCTGCAGGGAGAATTGATCAGTATAGAGGAGTGATACTCTGCAGGGAGAATTGATCAGTATAGAGGAGTGATACTCTGCAGGGAGAAGTGATCAGTATAGAGGAGTGATACTCTGCAGGGAGAAGTGATCAGTATAGAGGAGTGATACTCTGCAGGGAGAAGTGTTCAGTATTGAGGATTGATGTTCTGCAGAGAGAAGTGATCACTATAGAGGAGTGATACTCTGCAGGGAGAAGTGATCAGCATAGAGAGGAGTAATACTCTGCAGGGAGAAGTGATCAGTATAGAGGAGTGATACTCTGCAGGGAGAAGTGATCAGTATAGAGGAGTGATACTCTGCAGGGAGAATTGATCAGTATAGAGGAGTGATACTCTGCAGGGAGAAGTGATCAGTATAGAGGAGTGATACTCTGCAGGGAGAAGTGATCAGTATAGAGGAGTGATACTCTGCAGGGAGAAGTGATCAGTATAGAGGAGTGATACTCTGCAGGGAGAATTGATCAGTATAGAGGAGTGATACTCTGCAGAGAGAAGAGATCAGTATAGAGGAGTGATACTCTGCAGAGAGAAGTGATCAGTATGGAGAGGAGTGATACTCTGCAGGGAGAATTGATCAGTATAGAGGAGTGATACTCTGCAGAGAGAAGTGATCAGTATAGAGAGGAGTGATGCTCTGCAGGGAGAAGTGATCAGTATAGAGGAGTGATACTCTGCAGGGAGAAGTGATCAGTATAGAGGAGTGATACTCTGCAGGGAGAAGTGATCAGTATAGAGGAGTGATACTCTGCAGAGAGAAGTGATCAGTATAGAGGAGTGATGCTCTGCAGGGAGAAGTGATCAGTATAGAGGAGTGATGCTCTGCAGGGAGAAGTGATCATTATAGAGGAGTGATACTCTGCAGAGAGAAGTGATCAGTATAGAGGAGTGATACTCTGCAGAGAGAAGTGATCAGTATGGAGAGGAGTGATACTCTGCAGGGAGAATTGATCAGCATAGAGGAGTGATACTCTGCAGAGATAAGTGATCAGTATAGAGGAGTGATACTCTGCAGAGAGAAGTGATCAGTATAGAGGAGTGATACTCTGCAGAGAGAAGTGATCAGTATGGAGAGGAGTGATGCTCTGCAGGGAGAAGTGATCAGTATAGAGAGGAGTGATACTCTGCAGAGATAAGTGATCAGTATAGAGGAGTGATACTCTGCAGGGAGAAGTGATCAGTATAGAGGAGTGATACTCTGCAGAGAGAAGTGATCAGTATAGAGGAGTGATACTCTGCAGAGAGAAGTGATCAGTATGGAGAGGAGTGATGCTCTGCAGGGAGAAGTGATCAGTATAGAGGAGTGATGCTCTGCAGAGAGAAGTGATCAGTATAGAGGAGTGATGCTCTGCAGAGAGAAGTGATCAGTATAGAGGAGTGATACTCTGCAGAGAGAAGTGATCAGTATGGAGAGGAGTGATACTCTGCAGGGAGAAGTGATCAGTATAGAGGAGTGATGCTCTGCAGGGAGAAGTGATCAGTATAGAGGAGTGATACTCTGCAGGGAGAAGTGATCAGTATAGAGGAGTGATACTCTGCAGGGAGAAGTGATCAGTATAGAGGAGTGATACTCTGCAGGGAGAATTGTTCAGTATAGAGGAGTGATACTCTGCAGAGAGAAGTGATCAGTATAGAGGAGTGATACTCTGCAGGGAGAATTGTTCAGTATAGAGGAGTGATACTCTGCAGGGAGAAGTGATCAGTATAGAGGAGTGATACTCTGCAGGGAGAAGTGATCAGTATAGAGGAGTGATACTCTGCAGGGAGAATTGTTCAGTATAGAGGAGTGATACTCTGCAGAGAGAAGAGATCAGTGTAGAGGAGTGATACTCTGTAGGGAGAAGTGATCAGTATAGAGGAGTGATACTCTGCAGAGAGAAGAGATCAGTATAGAGGAGTGATACTCTGCAGAGAGAAGTGATCAGTATGGAGAGGAGTGATGCTCTGCAGGGAGAAGTGATCAGAATAGAGGAGTGATACTCTGCAGAGAGAAGTGATCAGTATAGAGGAGTGATACTCTGCAGGGAGAATTGATCAGTATAGAGGAGTGATACTCTGCAGGGAGAAGTGATCAGTATAGAGGAGTGATACTCTGCTGGGAGAAGTGATCAGTATAGAGGAGTGATACTCTGCAGGGAGAATTGATCAGTATAGAGGAGTGATACTCTGCAGAGAGAAGTGATCAGTATAGAGGAGTGATACTCTGCAGAGAGAAGTGATCAGTATGGAGAGGAGTGATGCTCTGCAGGGAGAAGTGATCAGTATAGAGGAGTGATACTCTGCAGGGAGAAGTGATCAGTATAGAGGAGTGATACTCTGCAGGGAGAATTGATCAGTATAGAGGAGTGATACTCTGCAGGGAGAATTGATCAGTATAGAGGAGTGATACTCTGCAGAGAGAAGTGATCAGTATAGAGGAGTGATGCTCTGCAGGCAGAAGTGATCAGTATAGAGGAGTGATACTCTGCAGAGAGAAGTGATCAGTATGGAGAGGAGTGATGCTCTGCAGGGAGAAGTGATCAGTATAGAGGAGTGATACTCTGCAGAGAGAAGTGATCAGTATAGAGAGGAGTGATGCTCTGCAGGGAGAAGTGATCAGTATAGAGGAGTGATGCTCTGCAGACAGAAGTGATCAGTATAGAGGAGTGATACTCTGCAGACAGAAGTGATCAGTATAGAGGAGTGATACTCTGCAGAGAGAAGTGATCAGTATAGAGGAGTGATGCTCTGCAGGCAGAAGTGATCAGTATAGAGGAGTGATACTCTGCAGAGAGAAGTGATCAGTATGGAGAGGAGTGATGCTCTGCAGGGAGAAGTGATTAGTATAGAGGAGTGATACTCTGCAGGGAGAAGTGATCAGTATAGAGGAGTGATGCTCTGCAGGGAGAAGTGATTAGTATAGAGGAGTGATACTCTGCAGGGAGAAGTGATCAGTATAGAGGAGTGATGCTCTGCAGGGAGAAGTGATCAGTATAGAGGAGTGATACTCTGCAGGGAGAAGTTATCAGTATAAAGGAGTGATACTCTGCAGGGAGAAGTGATCAGTATAGAGGAGTAATACTCTGCAGGGAGAAGTGATCAGTATAGAGGAGTGATACTCTGCAGGGAGAATTGATCAGTATAGAGTAGTGATACTCTGCAGAGAGAAGTGATCAGTATAGAGAGGAGTGATACTCTGCAAAGAGAAGTGATCAGTATAGAGAAGTGATGCTCTGCAGGGAGAAGTGTTCAGTATTGAGGATTGATGTTCTGCAGAGCGCAGTGATCAGAATAGAGGAGTGATACTCTGCAGGGAGAAGTAGACAGTATAGAGGAGTGATACTCTGCAGGGAGAAGTGATCAGTATAGAGGAGTGATGCTCTGCAGGGAGAAGTGATCAGTATAGAGGAGTGATACTCTGCAGGGAGAAGTTATCAGTATAAAGGAGTGATACTCTGCAGGGAGAAGTTATCAGTATAAAGGAGTGATACTCTGCAGGGAGAAGTGATCAGTATAGAGGAGTGATACTCTGCAGGGAGAAGTTATCAGTATAAAGGAGTGATACTCTGCAGGGAGAAGTGATCAGTATAGAGGAGTGATACTCTGCAGAGAGAAGTGATCAGTATAGAGAGGAGTGATACTCTGCAAAGAGAAGTGATCAGTATAGAGAAGTGATGCTCTGCAGGGAGAAGTGATCAGTATAGAGGATTGATGTTCTGCAGAGCGCAGTGATCAGAATAGAGGAGTGATACTCTGCAGGGAGAAGTGATCAGTATAGAGGAGTGATACTCTGCAGGGAGAAGTGATCAGAATAGAGGAGTGATACTCTGCAGAGAGAAGTGATCAGTATAGAGGAGTGATACTCTGCAGGGAGAATTGATCAGTATAGAGGAGTGATACTCTGCAGGGAGAAGTGATCAGTATAGAGGAGTGATACTCTGCTGGGAGAAGTGATCAGTATAGAGGAGTGATACTCTGCAGGGAGAATTGATCAGTATAGAGGAGTGATACTCTGCAGAGAGAAGTGATCAGTATAGAGGAGTGATACTCTGCAGAGAGAAGTGATCAGTATGGAGAGGAGTGATGCTCTGCAGGGAGAAGTGATCAGTATAGAGGAGTGATACTCTGCAGGGAGAAGTGATCAGTATAGAGGAGTGATACTCTGCAGGGAGAATTGATCAGTATAGAGGAGTGATACTCTGCAGAGAGAAGTGATCAGTATGGAGAGGAGTGATGCTCTGCAGGGAGAAGTGATCAGTATAGAGGAGTGATACTCTGCAGGGAGAAGTGATCAGTATAGAGGAGTGATACTCTGCAGGGAGAAGTGATCAGTATAGAGGAGTGATACTCTGCAGGGAGAAGTGATCAGTATAGAGGAGTGATACTCTGCAGGGAGAATTGATCAGTATAGAGGAGTGATACTCTGCAGGGAGATTTGATCAGTATAGAGGAGTGATACTCTGCAGAGAGAAGTGATCAGTATAGAGGAGTGATACTCTGCAGAGAGAAGTGATCAGTATGGAGAGGAGTGATGCTCTGCAGGGAGAAGTGATCAGTATAGAGGAGTGATACTCTGCAGAGAGAAGTGATCAGTATAGAGAGGAGTGATGCTCTGCAGGGAGAAGTGATCAGTATAGAGGAGTGATGCTCTGCAGGGAGAATTGATCAGTATAGAGAAGTGATGCTCTGCAGGGAGAAGTGATCAGTATAGAGGAGTGATACTCTGCAGACAGAAGTGATCAGTATAGAGGAGTGATACTCTGCAGGGAGAATTGATCAGTATAGAGGAGTGATACTCTGCAGGGAGAAGTGATCAGTATAGAGGAGTGATGCTCTGCAGGGAGAAGTGATCAGTATAGAGGAGTGATAATCTGCAGAGAGAAGTGATCAGTATAGAGGAGTGATACTCTGCAGAGAGAAGTGATCAGTATAGAGGAGTGATACTCTGCAGGGAGAAGTGATCAGTATAGAGGAGTGATACTCTGCAGAGAGAAGTGATCAGTATAGAGGAGTGATACTCTGCAGGGAGAAGTGATCAGAATAGAGGAGTGATACTCTGCAGGGAGAAGTGATCAGTAAAGAGAGGAGTGATGCTCTGCAGGGAGAAGTGATCATTATAGAGGAGTGATACTCTGCAGGGAGAAGTGATCAGTATAGAGGAGTGATACTCTGCAGGCAGAAGTGATCAGTATAGAGGAGTGATACTCTGCAGGGAGAATTGATCAGTATAGAGGAGTGATACTCTGCAGAGAGAAGTGATCAGTATGGAGAGGAGTGATGCTCTGCAGGGAGAAGTGATCAGAATAGAGGAGTGATACTCTGCAGAGAGAAGTGATCAGTATAGAGGAGTGATACTCTGCAGGGAGAATTGATCAGTATAGAGGAGTGATACTCTGCAGGGAGAAGTGATCAGTATAGAGGAGTGATACTCTGCAGGGAGAATTGATCAGTATAGAGGAGTGATACTCTGCAGAGAGAAGTGATCAGTATAGAGGAGTGATACTCTGCAGAGAGAAGTGATCAGTATGGAGAGGAGTGATGCTCTGCAGGGAGAAGTGATCAGTATAGAGGAGTGATACTCTGCAGGGAGAATTGATCAGCATAGAGGAGTGATACTCTGCAGAGAGAAGTGATCAGTATAGAGGAGTGATACTCTGCAGAGAGAAGTGATCAGTATGGAGAGGAGTGATGCTCTGCAGGGAGAAGTGATCAGTATAGAGGAGTGATACTCTGCAGGGAGAAGTGATCAGTATAGAGGAGTGATACTCTGCAGGGAGAATTGATCAGTATAGAGGAGTGATACTCTGCAGAGAGAAGTGATCAGTATAGAGGAGTGATGCTCTGCAGGCAGAAGTGATCAGTATAGAGGAGTGATACTCTGCAGAGAGAAGTGATCAGTATGGAGAGGAGTGATGCTCTGCAGGGAGAAGTGATCAGTATAGAGGAGTGATACTCTGCAGAGAGAAGTGATCAGTATAGAGAGGAGTGATGCTCTGCAGGGAGAAGTGATCAGTATAGAGGAGTGATGCTCTGCAGGGAGAAGTGATCAGTATAGAGGAGTGATACTCTGTCGGGAGAATTGATCAGTATAGAGGAGTGATACTCTGCAGGGAGAAGTGATCAGTATAGAGGAGTGATACTCTGCAGAGAGAAGTGATCAGTATAGAGGAGTGATGCTCTGCAGGGAGAAGTGATCAGTATAGAGGAGTGATGCTCTGCAGGGAGAAGTGATCAGTATAGAGAGGAGTGATACTCTGCAGGGAGAAGTGATCAGTATAGAGGAGTGATACTCTGCAGAGAGAAGTGATCAGTATGGAGAGGAGTGATGCTCTGCAGGGAGAAGTGATCAGTATAGAGGAGTGATACTCTGCAGGGAGAATTGATCAGTATAGAGGAGTGATACTCTGCAGAGAGAAGAGATCAGTATAGAGGAGTGATACTCTGCAGAGAGAAGTGATCAGTATGGAGAGGAGTGATGCTCTGCAGGGAGAAGTGATCAGAATAGAGGAGTGATACTCTGCAGAGAGAAGTGATCAGTATAGAGGAGTGATACTCTGCAGGGAGAATTGATCAGTATAGAGGAGTGATACTCTGCAGGGAGAAGTGATCAGTATAGAGGAGTGATACTCTGCAGGGAGAATTGATCAGTATAGAGGAGTGATACTCTGCAGAGAGAAGTGATCAGTATAGAGGAGTGATACTCTGCAGAGAGAAGTGATCAGTATGGAGAGGAGTGATGCTCTGCAGGGAGAAGTGATCAGTATAGAGGAGTGATACTCTGCAGGGAGAAGTGATCAGTATAGAGGAGTGATACTCTGCAGGGAGAATTGATCAGTATAGAGGAGTGATACTCTGCAGAGAGAAGTGATCAGTATAGAGGAGTGATGCTCTGCAGGCAGAAGTGATCAGTATAGAGGAGTGATACTCTGCAGAGAGAAGTGATCAGTATGGAGAGGAGTGATGCTCTGCAGGGAGAAGTGATCAGTATAGAGGAGTGATACTCTGCAGAGAGAAGTGATCAGTATAGAGAGGAGTGATGCTCTGCAGGGAGAAGTGATCAGTATAGAGGAGTGATGCTCTGCAGGGAGAAGTGATCAGTATAGAGGAGTGATACTCTGCAGACAGAAGTGATCAGTATAGAGGAGTGATACTCTGCCGGGAGAATTGATCAGTATAGAGGAGTGATACTCTGCAGGGAGAAGTGATCAGTATAGAGGAGTGATACTCTGCAGAGAGAAGTGATCAGTATAGAGGAGTGATGCTCTGCAGGGAGAAGTGATCAGTATAGAGGAGTGATGCTCTGCAGGGAGAAGTGATCAGTATAGAGAGGAGTGATACTCTGCAGGGAGAAGTGATCAGTATAGAGGAGTGATACTCTGCAGAGAGAAGTGATCAGTATGGAGAGGAGTGATGCTCTGCAGGGAGAAGTGATCAGTATAGAGGAGTGATACTCTGCAGGGAGAATTGATCAGTATAGAGGAGTGATGCTCTGCAGGGAGAAGTGATCAGTATAGAGGAGTGATACTCTGCAGGCAGAAGTGATCAGTATAGAGGAGTGATGCTCTGCAGGGAGAAGTGATCAGTATGGAGAGAAGTGATGCTCTGCAGGGAGAAGTGATCAGTATAGAGGAGTGATACTCTGCAGGGAGAAGTGATCAGTATAGAGGAGTGATACTCTGCAGGGAGAAGTGATCAGTATAGAGGAGTGATACTCTGCAGGGAGAAGTGATCAGTATAGAGGAGTGATACTCTGCAGGGAGAAGTGATCAGTATAGAGGAGTGATACTCTGCAGGGAGAAGTGATCAGTATAGAGGAGTGATACTCTGCAGGGAGAAGTGATCAGCATAGAGAGGAGTGATACTCTGCAGGGAGAAGTGATCAGTATAGAGGAGTGATACTCTGCAGAGAGAAGTGATCAGTATAGAGAGGAGTGATACTCTGCAGGGAGAATTGATCAGTATTGATGATTGATGTTCTGCAGAGCGCAGTGATCAGTATAGAGGAGTGATACTCTGCAGGGAGAATTGATCAGTATAGAGGAGTGATACTCTGCAGGGAGAAGTGATCAGCATAGAGAGGAGTAATACTCTGCAGGGAGAAGTGATCAGCATAGAGAGGAGTGATACTCTGCAGGGAGAAGTGATCAGTATAGAGGAGTGATACTCTGCAGGGAGAAGTGATCAGTATAGAGGAGTGATACTCTGCAGGGAGAAGTGTTCAGTATTGAGGATTGATGTTCTGCAGAGAGAAGTGATCACTATAGAGGAGTGATACTCTGCAGGGAGAAGTGATCAGTATAGAGGAGTGATACTCTGCAGGGAGAATTGATCAGTATAGAGGAGTGATACTCTGCAGAGAGAAGAGATCAGTATAGAGGAGTGATACTCTGCAGAGAGAAGTGATCAGTATGGAGAGGAGTGATACTCTGCAGGGAGAATTGATCAGTATAGAGGAGTGATACTCTGCAGAGAGAAGTGATCAGTATAGAGAGGAGTGATGCTCTGCAGGGAGAAGTGATCAGTATAGAGGAGTGATACTCTGCAGGGAGAAGTGATCAGTATAGAGGAGTGATACTCTGCAGGGAGAAGTGATCAGTATAGAGGAGTGATACTCTGCAGGGAGAAGTGATCAGTATAGAGGAGTGATACTCTGCAGGGAGAAGTGATCAGTATAGAGGAGTGATACTCTGCAGGGAGAAGTGATCAGAATAGAGGAGTGATACTCTGCAGGGAGAGGTGATCAGTATAGAGAGGAGTGATACTCTGCAGGGAGAAGTGATCAGTATAGAGGAGTGATACTCTGCAGAGAGAAGAGATCAGTATAGAGGAGTGATACTCTGCAGAGAGAAGTGATCAGTATGGAGAGGAGTGATGCTCTGCAGGGAGAAGTGATCAGAATAGAGGAGTGATACTCTGCAGAGAGAAGTGATCAGTATAGAGGAGTGATGCTCTGCAGGGAGAATTGATCAGTATAGAGGAGTGATACTCTGCAGGGAGAAGTGATCAGTATAGAGGAGTGATACTCTGCAGAGAGAAGTGATCAGTATAGAGGAGTGATACTCTGCAGAGAGAAGTGATCAGTATGGAGAGGAGTGATGCTCTGCAGGGAGAAGTGATCAGTATAGAGGAGTGATACTCTGCAGGGAGAAGTGATCAGTATAGAGGAGTGATACTCTGCAGAGAGAAGTGATCAGTATGGAGAGGAGTGATGCTCTGCAGGGAGAAGTGATCAGTATAGAGGAGTGATACTCTGCAGGGAGAAGTGATCAGTTTAGAGGAGTGATACTCTGCAGGGAGAAGTGATCAGTATAGAGGAGTGATGCTCTGCAGGGAGAAGTGATCAGTATAGATGAGTGATACTCTGCAGGGAGAAGTGATCAGTATAGAGGAGTGATACTCTGCAGGGAGAATTGATCAGTATAGAGGAGTGATACTCTGCAGGGAGAATTGATCAGTATAGAGGAGTGATACTCTGCAGAGAGAAGTGATCAGTATAGAGGAGTGATACTCTGCAGAGAGAAGTGATCAGTATGGAGAGGAGTGATGCTCTGCAGGGAGAAGTGATCAGTATAGAGGAGTGATACTCTGCAGAGAGAAGTGATCAGTATAGAGAGGAGTGATGCTCTGCAGGGAGAAGTGATCATTATAGAGGAGTGATACTCTGCAGGGAGAAGTGATCAGTATAGAGGAGTGATGCTCTGCAGGGAGAAGTGATCAGTATAGAGGAGTGATGCTCTGCAGGGAGAATTGATCAGTATAGAGGAGTGATGCTCTGCAGGGAGAAGTGATCAGTATAGAGGAGTGATACTCTGCAGACAGAAGTGATCAGTATAGAGGAGTGATACTCTGCAGGGAGAATTGATCAGTAAAGAGGAGTGATACTCTGCAGGGAGAAGTGATCAGTATAGAGGAGTGATACTCTGCAGGCAGAAGTGATCAGTATAGAGGAGTGATACTCTGCAGAGAGAAGTGATCAGTATGGAGAGGAGTGATGCTCTGCAGGGAGAAGTGATCAGTATAGAGGAGTGATACTCTGCAGGGAGAAGTGATCAGTATAGAGGAGTGATACTCTGCAGGGAGAATTGATCAGTATAGAGGAGTGATGCTCTGCAGGGAGAAGTGATCAGTATAGAGGAGTGATACTCTGCAGGCAGAAGTGATCAGTATAGAGGAGTGATGCTCTGCAGGGAGAAGTGATCAGTATAGAGGAGTGATACTCTGCAGGGAGAAGTGATCAGTATAGAGGAGTGATACTCTGCAGGGAGAAGTGATCAGTATAGAGGAGTGATACTCTGCAGGGAGAAGTGATCAGTATAGAGGAGTGATACTCTGCAGGGAGAAGTGATCAGTATAGAGGAGTGATACTCTGCAGGGAGAAGTGATCAGTATAGAGGAGTGATACTCTGCAGGGAGAATTGATCAGTATAGAGGAGTGATACTCTGCAGAGAGAAGTGATCAGTATAGAGGAGTGATACTCTGCAGGGAGAATTGATCAGTATAGAGGAGTGATACTCTGCAGAGAGAAGTGATCAGTATAGAGGAGTGATACTCTGTAGGGAGAAGTGATCAGTATGGAGAGGAGTGATGCTCTGCAGGGAGAAGTGATCATTATAGAGGAGTGATGCTCTGCAGGGAGAAGTGATCAGTATAGAGAAGTGATGCTCTGCAGGGAGAAGTGATCAGTATAGAGGAGTGATACTCTGCAGGGAGAAGTGATCAGTATAGAGGAGTGATACTCTGCAGGGAGAATTGATCAGTATAGAGGAGTGATACTCTGCAGAGAGAAGTGATCAGTATAGAGGAGTGATACTCTGTAGGGAGAAGTGATCAGTATGGAGAGGAGTGATGCTCTGCAGGGAGAAGTGATCAGTATAGAGGAGTGATACTCTGCAGGGAGAAGTGATCAGTATAGAGAGGAGTGATACTCTGCAGGGAGAAGTGATCAGTATAGAGGAGTGATACTCTGCAGGGAGAAGTGATCATTATAGAGGAGTGATACTCTGCAGAGAGAAGTGATCAGTATAGAGGAGTGATACTCTGCAGAGAGAAGTGATCAGTATGGAGAGGAGTGATACTCTGCAGGGAGAATTGATCAGCATAGAGGAGTGATACTCTGCAGAGATAAGTGATCAGTATAGAGGAGTGATACTCTGCAGAGAGAAGTGATCAGTATAGAGGAGTGATACTCTGCAGAGAGAAGTGATCAGTATGGAGAGGAGTGATGCTCTGCAGGGAGAATTGATCAGCATAGAGGAGTGATACTCTGCAGAGATAAGTGATCAGTATAGAGGAGTGATACTCTGCAGGGAGAAGTGATCAGTATAGAGGAGTGATACTCTGCAGAGAGAAGTGATCAGTATAGAGGAGTGATACTCTGCAGAGAGAAGTGATCAGTATGGAGAGGAGTGATGCTCTGCAGGGAGAAGTGATCAGTATAGAGGAGTGATACTCTGCAGGGAGAAGTGATCAGTATAGAGGAGTGATACTCTGCAGGGAGAAGTGATCAGTATAGAGGAGTGATACTCTGCAGGGAGAATTGTTCAGTATAGAGGAGTGATACTCTGCAGAGAGAAGTGATCAGTATAGAGGAGTGATACTCTGCAGGGAGAAGTGATCAGTATAGAGGAGTGATACTCTGCAGGGAGAATTGTTCAGTATAGAGGAGTGATACTCTGCAGAGAGAAGTGATCAGTATAGAGGAGTGATACTCTGCAGAGAGAAGTGATCAGTATAGAGGAGTGATACTCTGCAGGGAGAATTGTTCAGTATAGAGGAGTGATACTCTGCAGGGAGAATTGTTCAGTATAGAGGAGTGATACTCTGCAGAGAGAAGTGATCAGTATAGAGGAGTGATACTCTGCAGGGAGAAGTGATCAGTATAGAGGAGTGATACTCTGCAGGGAGAATTGTTCAGTATAGAGGAGTGATACTCTGCAGAGAGAAGTGATCAGTATAGAGGAGTGATACTCTGCAGGGAGAATTGTTCAGTATAGAGGAGTGATACTCTGCAGGGAGAATTGTTCAGTATAGAGGAGTGATACTCTGCAGAGAGAAGTGATCAGTAAAGAGAGGAGTGATACTCTGCAGAGAGAAGTGATCAGTATAGAGAGGAGTGATACTCTGCAGAGAGAAGTGATCAGTATAGAGAGGAGTGATGCTCTGCAGGGAGAAGTGATCAGTATAGAGGAGTGATACTCTGCAGGGAGAAGTGATCAGTATAGAGAGGAGTGATACTCTGCAGGGAGAAGTGATCAGTATAGAGAGGAGTGATACTCTGCAGGGAGAAGTGATCAGTATAGAGGAGTGATACTCTGCAGGGAGAAGTGATCAGTATAGAGGAGTGATACTCTGCAGGGAGAATTGTTCAGTATAGAGGAGTGATACTCTGCAGGGAGAATTGTTCAGTATAGAGGAGTGATACTCTGCAGAGAGAAGTGATCAGTATAGAGAGGAGTGATGCTCTGCAGGGAGAAGTGATCAGTATAGAGGAGTGATACTCTGCAGGGAGAAGTGATCAGTATAGAGAGGAGTGATGCTCTGCAGGGAGAAGTGATCATTATAGAGGAGTGATACTCTGCAGGGAGAAGTGATCAGTATAGAGGAGTGATACTCTGCAGGGAGAAGTGATCAGTATAGAGGAGTGATACTCTGCAGGGAGAAGTGATCAGTAGAGAGGAGTGATACTCTGCAGGGAGAAGTGATCAGTATAGAGGAGTGATACTCTGCAGGGAGAAGTGATCAGTAGAGAGGAGTGATACTCTGCAGAGAGAAGTGATCAGTATAGAGGAGTGATACTCTGCAGAGAGAAGTGATCAGTATGGAGGGGAGTGATGCTCTGCAGGGAGAAGTGATCAGTATAGAGGAGTGATGCTCTGCAGGGAGAAGTGATCAGTATAGAGAGGAGTGATACTCTGCAGGCAGAAGTGATCAGTATAGAGGAGTGATACTCTGCAGAGAGAAGTGATCAGTATGGAGAGGAGTGATGCTCTGCAGGGAGAAGTGATCAGTATAGAGGAGTGATACTCTGCAGGGAGAAGTGATCAGTATAGAGGAGTGATACTCTGCAGGGAGAAGTGATCAGTAGAGAGGAGTGATACTCTGCAGGGAGAAGTGATCAGTATAGAGGAGTGATACTCTGCAGGGAGAAGTGATCAGTAGAGAGGAGTGATACTCTGCAGAGAGAAGTGATCAGTATAGAGGAGTGATACTCTGCAGAGAGAAGTGATCAGTATGGAGGGGAGTGATGCTCTGCAGAGAGAAGTGATCAGTATAGAGGAGTGATGCTCTGCAGGGAGAAGTGATCAGTATAGAGGAGTGATACTCTGCAGGGAGAAGTGATCAGTATAGAGAGGAGTGATACTCTGCAGGGAGAAGTGATCAGTATAGAGGAGTGATACTCTGCAGGGAGAAGTGATCAGTATAGAGGAGTGATACTCTGCAGAGAGAAGTGATCAGTATGGAGAGGAGTGATGCTCTGCAGGGAGAAGTGATCAGTATAGAGGAGTGATACTCTGCAGGGAGAAGTGATCAGTATAGAGGAGTGATACTCTGCAGGGAGAAGTGATCAGTATAGAGAGGAGTGATGCTCTGCAGGGAGAAGTGATCAGTATAGAGGAGTGATACTCTGCAGAGAGAAGTGATCAGTATAGAGGAGTGATACTCTGCAGGGAGAAGTGATCAGTATAGAGGAGTGATACTCTGTAGGGAGAAGTGATCAGTATAGAGGAGTGATACTCTGCAGAGAGAAGTGATCAGTATAGAGGAGTGATACTCTGCAGGGAGAAGTGATCAGTATAGAGGAGTGATACTCTGCAGGGAGAATTGTTCAGTATAGAGGAGTGATACTCTGCAGGGAGAAGTGATCAGTATAGAGGAGTGATACTCTGCAGGGAGAAGTGATCAGTATAGAGGAGTGATACTCTGCAGAGAGAAGTGATCAGTATAGAGGAGTGATGCTCTGCAGGGAGAAGTGATCAGTATAGAGGAGTGATGCTCTGCAGGGAGAAGTGATCAGTATAGAGAGGAGTGATACTCTGCAGGGAGAAGTGATCAGTATAGAGGAGTGATACTCTGCAGAGAGAAGTTATCAGTATGGAGAGGAGTGATACTCTGCAGGGAGAAGTGATCAGTATAGAGAAGTGATGCTCTGCAGGGAGAAGTGATCAGTATAGAGGAGTGATACTCTGCAGGGAGAAGTGATCAGTATAGAGGAGTGATACTCTGCAGGGAGAAGTGATCAGTATAGAGAGGAGTGATACTCTGCAGGGAGAAGTGATCAGTATAGAGGAGTGATACTCTGCAGGGAGAAGTGATCAGTATAGAGGAGTGATACTCTGCAGAGAAAAGTGATCAGTATAGAGGAGTGATACTCTGCAGAGAGAAGTGATCAGTATGGAGAGGAGTGATGCTCTGCAGGGAGAAGTGATCAGTATAGAGGAGTGATACTCTGCAGGGAGAAGTGATCAGTATAGAGGAGTGATACTCTGCAGGGAGAAGTGATCAGTATAGAGAGGAGTGATGCTCTGCAGGGAGAAGTGATCAGTATAGAGGAGTGATACTCTGCAGGGAGAAGTGATCAGTATAGAGGAGTGATACTCTGCAGAGAGAAGTGATCAGTATAGAGGAGTGATACTCTGCAGGGAGAAGTGATCAGTATAGAGGAGTGATACTCTGTAGGGAGAAGTGATCAGTATAGAGGAGTGATACTCTGCAGGGAGAATTGTTCAGTATAGAGGAGTGATACTCTGCAGGGAGAAGTGATCAGTATAGAGGAGTGATACTCTGCAGGGAGAAGTGATCAGTATAGAGGAGTGATACTCTGCAGAGAGAAGTGATCAGTATAGAGGAGTGATGCTCTGCAGGGAGAAGTGATCAGTATAGAGGAGTGATGCTCTGCAGGGAGAAGTGATCAGTATAGAGAGGAGTGATACTCTGCAGGGAGAAGTGATCAGTATAGAGGAGTGATACTCTGCAGAGAGAAGTTATCAGTATGGAGAGGAGTGATACTCTGCAGGGAGAAGTGATCAGTATAGAGAAGTGATGCTCTGCAGGGAGAAGTGATCAGTATAGAGGAGTGATACTCTGCAGGGAGAAGTGATCAGTATAGAGAAGTGATGCTCTGCAGGGAGAAGTGATCAGTATAGAGGAGTGATACTCTGCAGGGAGAAGTGATCAGTATAGAGGAGTGATACTCTGCAGGGAGAATTGATCAGTATAGAGGAGTGATACTCTGCAGAGAGAAGTGATCAGTATAGAGGAGTGATACTCTGTAGGGAGAAGTGATCAGTATGGAGAGGAGTGATGCTCTGCAGGGAGAAGTGATCAGTATAGAGGAGTGATACTCTGCAGGGAGAAGTGATCAGTATAGAGGAGTGATACTCTGCAGAGAGAAGTGATCAGTATGGAGAGGAGTGATACTCTGCAGGGAGAATTGATCAGCATAGAGGAGTGATACTCTGCAGAGATAAGTGATCAGTATAGAGGAGTGATACTCTGCAGAGAGAAGTGATCAGTATAGAGGAGTGATACTCTGCAGAGAGAAGTGATCAGTATGGAGAGGAGTGATGCTCTGCAGGGAGAATTGATCAGCATAGAGGAGTGATACTCTGCAGAGATAAGTGATCAGTATAGAGGAGTGATACTCTGCAGGGAGAAGTGATCAGTATAGAGGAGTGATACTCTGCAGAGAGAAGTGATCAGTATGGAGAGGAGTGATGCTCTGCAGGGAGAAGTGATCAGTATAGAGGAGTGATACTCTGCAGAGAGAAGTGATCAGTATGGAGAGGAGTGATGCTCTGCAGGGAGAAGTGATCAGTATAGAGGAGTGATACTCTGCAGGGAGAAGTGATCAGTATAGAGGAGTGATACTCTGCAGGGAGAATTGTTCAGTATAGAGGAGTGATACTCTGCAGAGAGAAGTGATCAGTATAGAGGAGTGATACTCTGCAGGGAGAATTGTTCAGTATAGAGGAGTGATACTCTGCAGGGAGAATTGTTCAGTATAGAGGAGTGATACTCTGCAGGGAGAAGTGATCAGTATAGAGGAGTGATACTCTGCAGGGAGAAGTGATCAGTATAGAGGAGTGATACTCTGCAGGGAGAATTGTTCAGTATAGAGGAGTGATACTCTGCAGAGAGAAGAGATCAGTGTAGAGGAGTGATACTCTGTAGGGAGAAGTGATCAGTATAGAGAGGAGTGATGCTCTGCAGGGAGAAGTGATCATTATAGAGGAGTGATACTCTGCAGGGAGAAGTGATCAGTATAGAGGAGTGATACTCTGCAGAGAGAAGTGATCAGTAAAGAGAGGAGTGATACTCTGCAGAGAGAAGTGATCAGTATAGAGAGGAGTGATACTCTGCAGAGAGAAATGATCAGTATAGAGAGGAGTGATGCTCTGCAGGGAGAAGTGATCAGTATAGAGGAGTGATACTCTGCAGGGAGAAGTGATCAGTATAGAGGAGTGATACTCTGCAGGGAGAAGTGATCAGTATAGAGGAGTGATACTCTGCAGGGAGAAGTGATCAGTATAGAGGAGTGATACTCTGCAGGGAGAAGTGATCAGAATAGAGGAGTGATACTCTGCAGGGAGAGGTGATCAGTATAGAGAGGAGTGATGCTCTGCAGGGAGAATTGATCAGTATAGAGGAGTGATACTCTGCAGAGAGAAGAGATCAGTATAGAGGAGTGATACTCTGCAGAGAGAAGTGATCAGTATGGAGAGGAGTGATGCTCTGCAGGGAGAAGTGATCAGAATAGAGGAGTGATACTCTGCAGAGAGAAGTGATCAGTATAGAGGAGTGATGCTCTGCAGGGAGAATTGATCAGTATAGAGGAGTGATACTCTGCAGGGAGAAGTGATCAGTATAGAGGAGTGATACTCTGCAGAGAGAAGTGATCAGTATAGAGGAGTGATACTCTGCAGAGAGAAGTGATCAGTATGGAGAGGAGTGATGCTCTGCAGGGAGAAGTGATCAGTATAGAGGAGTGATACTCTGCAGGGAGAAGTGATCAGTATAGAGGAGTGATACTCTGCAGAGAGAAGTGATCAGTATGGAGAGGAGTGATGCTCTGCAGGGAGAAGTGATCAGTATAGAGGAGTGATACTCTGCAGGGAGAAGTGATCAGTTTAGAGGAGTGATACTCTGCAGGGAGAAGTGATCAGTATAGAGGAGTGATGCTCTGCAGGGAGAAGTGATCAGTATAGATGAGTGATACTCTGCAGGGAGAAGTGATCAGTATAGAGGAGTGATACTCTGCAGGGAGAATTGATCAGTATAGAGGAGTGATACTCTGCAGGGAGAATTGATCAGTATAGAGGAGTGATACTCTGCAGAGAGAAGTGATCAGTATAGAGGAGTGATACTCTGCAGAGAGAAGTGATCAGTATGGAGAGGAGTGATGCTCTGCAGGGAGAAGTGATCAGTATAGAGGAGTGATACTCTGCAGAGAGAAGTGATCAGTATAGAGAGGAGTGATGCTCTGCAGGGAGAAGTGATCATTATAGAGGAGTGATACTCTGCAGGGAGAAGTGATCAGTATAGAGGAGTGATGCTCTGCAGGGAGAAGTGATCAGTATAGAGAGGAGTGATACTCTGCAGGGAGAAGTGATCAGTATAGAGGAGTGATACTCTGCAGAGAGAAGTTATCAGTATGGAGAGGAGTGATACTCTGCAGGGAGAAGTGATCAGTATAGAGAAGTGATGCTCTGCAGGGAGAAGTGATCAGTATAGAGGAGTGATACTCTGCAGGGAGAAGTGATCAGTATAGAGAAGTGATGCTCTGCAGGGAGAAGTGATCAGTATGGAGAGGAGTGATGCTCTGCAGGGAGAAGTGATCAGTATGGAGAGGAGTGATGCTCTGCAGGGAGAAGTGATCAGTATAGAGGAGTGATACTCTGCAGAGAGAAGTGATCAGTATAGAGAGGAGTGATGCTCTGCAGGGAGAAGTGATCATTATAGAGGAGTGATACTCTGCAGGGAGAAGTGATCAGTATAGAGGAGTGATGCTCTGCAGGGAGAAGTGATCAGTATAGAGAGGAGTGATACTCTGCAGGGAGAAGTGATCAGTATAGAGGAGTGATACTCTGCAGAGAGAAGTTATCAGTATGGAGAGGAGTGATACTCTGCAGGGAGAAGTGATCAGTATAGAGAAGTGATGCTCTGCAGGGAGAAGTGATCAGTATAGAGGAGTGATACTCTGCAGGGAGAAGTGATCAGTATAGAGGAGTGATACTCTGCAGGGAGAAGTGATCAGTATAGAGGAGTGATACTCTGCAGGGAGAAGTGATCAGTATAGAGGAGTGATACTCTGCAGGGAGAAGTGATCAGTATAGAGGAGTGATACTCTGCAGGGAGAATTGATCAGTATAGAGGAGTGATACTCTGCAGAGAGAAGTGATCAGTATAGAGGAGTGATACTCTGTAGGGAGAAGTGATCAGTATGGAGAGGAGTGATGCTCTGCAGGGAGAAGTGATCAGTATAGAGGAGTGATACTCTGCAGGGAGAAGTGATCAGTATAGAGGAGTGATACTCTGCAGAGAGAAGTGATCAGTATGGAGAGGAGTGATACTCTGCAGGGAGAATTGTTCAGTATAGAGGAGTGATACTCTGCAGGGAGAAGTGATCAGTATAGAGGAGTGATACTCTGCAGGGAGAAGTGATCAGTATAGAGGAGTGATACTCTGCAGGGAGAATTGTTCAGTATAGAGGAGTGATACTCTGCAGAGAGAAGAGATCAGTATAGAGGAGTGATGCTCTGCAGGGAGAAGTGATCAGTATAGAGGAGTGATGCTCTGCAGGGAGAAGTGATCAGTATAGAGGAGTGATGCTCTGCAGGGAGAATTGATCAGTATAGAGGAGTGATGCTCTGCAGGGAGAAGTGATCAGTATAGAGGAGTGATACTCTGCAGACAGAAGTGATCAGTATAGAGGAGTGATACTCTGCAGGGAGAATTGATCAGTAAAGAGGAGTGATACTCTGCAGGGAGAAGTGATCAGTATAGAGGAGTGATACTCTGCAGGCAGAAGTGATCAGTATAGAGGAGTGATACTCTGCAGAGAGAAGTGATCAGTATGGAGAGGAGTGATGCTCTGCAGGGAGAAGTGATCAGTATAGAGGAGTGATACTCTGCAGGGAGAAGTGATCAGTATAGAGGAGTGATACTCTGCAGGGAGAATTGATCAGTATAGAGGAGTGATGCTCTGCAGGGAGAAGTGATCAGTATAGAGGAGTGATACTCTGCAGGCAGAAGTGATCAGTATAGAGGAGTGATGCTCTGCAGGGAGAAGTGATCAGTATAGAGGAGTGATACTCTGCAGGGAGAAGTGATCAGTATAGAGGAGTGATACTCTGCAGGGAGAAGTGATCAGTATAGAGGAGTGATACTCTGCAGAGAGAAGTGATCAGTATAGAGGAGTGATACTCTGCAGGGAGAATTGATCAGTATAGAGGAGTGATACTCTGCAGAGAGAAGTGATCAGTATAGAGGAGTGATACTCTGTAGGGAGAAGTGATCAGTATGGAGAGGAGTGATGCTCTGCAGGGAGAAGTGATCATTATAGAGGAGTGATGCTCTGCAGGGAGAAGTGATCAGTATAGAGAAGTGATGCTCTGCAGGGAGAAGTGATCAGTATAGAGGAGTGATACTCTGCAGGGAGAAGTGATCAGTATAGAGGAGTGATACTCTGCAGGGAGAATTGATCAGTATAGAGGAGTGATACTCTGCAGAGAGAAGTGATCAGTATAGAGGAGTGATACTCTGTAGGGAGAAGTGATCAGTATGGAGAGGAGTGATGCTCTGCAGGGAGAAGTGATCAGTATAGAGGAGTGATACTCTGCAGGGAGAAGTGATCAGTATAGAGAGGAGTGATACTCTGCAGGGAGAAGTGATCAGTATAGAGGAGTGATACTCTGCAGGGAGAAGTGATCATTATAGAGGAGTGATACTCTGCAGAGAGAAGTGATCAGTATAGAGGAGTGATACTCTGCAGAGAGAAGTGATCAGTATGGAGAGGAGTGATACTCTGCAGGGAGAATTGATCAGCATAGAGGAGTGATACTCTGCAGAGATAAGTGATCAGTATAGAGGAGTGATACTCTGCAGAGAGAAGTGATCAGTATAGAGGAGTGATACTCTGCAGAGAGAAGTGATCAGTATGGAGAGGAGTGATGCTCTGCAGGGAGAATTGATCAGCATAGAGGAGTGATACTCTGCAGAGATAAGTGATCAGTATAGAGGAGTGATACTCTGCAGGGAGAAGTGATCAGTATAGAGGAGTGATACTCTGCAGAGAGAAGTGATCAGTATAGAGGAGTGATACTCTGCAGAGAGAAGTGATCAGTATGGAGAGGAGTGATGCTCTGCAGGGAGAAGTGATCAGTATAGAGGAGTGATACTCTGCAGGGAGAAGTGATCAGTATAGAGGAGTGATACTCTGCAGGGAGAAGTGATCAGTATAGAGGAGTGATACTCTGCAGGGAGAATTGTTCAGTATAGAGGAGTGATACTCTGCAGAGAGAAGTGATCAGTATAGAGGAGTGATACTCTGCAGAGAGAAGTGATCAGTATAGAGGAGTGATACTCTGCAGGGAGAATTGTTCAGTATAGAGGAGTGATACTCTGCAGGGAGAATTGTTCAGTATAGAGGAGTGATACTCTGCAGAGAGAAGTGATCAGTATAGAGGAGTGATACTCTGCAGGGAGAAGTGATCAGTATAGAGGAGTGATACTCTGCAGGGAGAATTGTTCAGTATAGAGGAGTGATACTCTGCAGAGAGAAGTGATCAGTATAGAGGAGTGATACTCTGCAGGGAGAATTGTTCAGTATAGAGGAGTGATACTCTGCAGGGAGAATTGTTCAGTATAGAGGAGTGATACTCTGCAGAGAGAAGTGATCAGTAAAGAGAGGAGTGATACTCTGCAGAGAGAAGTGATCAGTATAGAGAGGAGTGATACTCTGCAGAGAGAAGTGATCAGTATAGAGAGGAGTGATGCTCTGCAGGGAGAAGTGATCAGTATAGAGGAGTGATACTCTGCAGGGAGAAGTGATCAGTATAGAGAGGAGTGATACTCTGCAGGGAGAAGTGATCAGTATAGAGAGGAGTGATACTCTGCAGGGAGAAGTGATCAGTATAGAGGAGTGATACTCTGCAGGGAGAAGTGATCAGTATAGAGGAGTGATACTCTGCAGGGAGAATTGTTCAGTATAGAGGAGTGATACTCTGCAGGGAGAATTGTTCAGTATAGAGGAGTGATACTCTGCAGAGAGAAGTGATCAGTATAGAGAGGAGTGATGCTCTGCAGGGAGAAGTGATCAGTATAGAGGAGTGATACTCTGCAGGGAGAAGTGATCAGTATAGAGAGGAGTGATGCTCTGCAGGGAGAAGTGATCATTATAGAGGAGTGATACTCTGCAGGGAGAAGTGATCAGTATAGAGGAGTGATACTCTGCAGGCAGAAGTGATCAGTATAGAGGAGTGATACTCTGCAGAGAGAAGTGATCAGTATGGAGAGGAGTGATGCTCTGCAGGGAGAAGTGATCAGTATAGAGGAGTGATACTCTGCAGGGAGAAGTGATCAGTATAGAGGAGTGATACTCTGCAGGGAGAAGTGATCAGTAGAGAGGAGTGATACTCTGCAGGGAGAAGTGATCAGTATAGAGGAGTGATACTCTGCAGGGAGAAGTGATCAGTAGAGAGGAGTGATACTCTGCAGAGAGAAGTGATCAGTATAGAGGAGTGATACTCTGCAGAGAGAAGTGATCAGTATGGAGGGGAGTGATGCTCTGCAGGGAGAAGTGATCAGTATAGAGGAGTGATGCTCTGCAGGGAGAAGTGATCAGTATAGAGAGGAGTGATACTCTGCAGGCAGAAGTGATCAGTATAGAGGAGTGATACTCTGCAGAGAGAAGTGATCAGTATGGAGAGGAGTGATGCTCTGCAGGGAGAAGTGATCAGTATAGAGGAGTGATACTCTGCAGGGAGAAGTGATCAGTATAGAGGAGTGATACTCTGCAGGGAGAAGTGATCAGTAGAGAGGAGTGATACTCTGCAGGGAGAAGTGATCAGTATAGAGGAGTGATACTCTGCAGGGAGAAGTGATCAGTAGAGAGGAGTGATACTCTGCAGAGAGAAGTGATCAGTATAGAGGAGTGATACTCTGCAGAGAGAAGTGATCAGTATGGAGGGGAGTGATGCTCTGCAGAGAGAAGTGATCAGTATAGAGGAGTGATGCTCTGCAGGGAGAAGTGATCAGTATAGAGGAGTGATACTCTGCAGGGAGAAGTGATCAGTATAGAGGAGTGATACTCTGCAGAGAGAAGTGATCAGTATAGAGGAGTGATACTCTGCAGAGAGAAGTGATCAGTATGGAGAGGAGTGATGCTCTGCAGGGAGAAGTGATCAGTATAGAGGAGTGATACTCTGCAGGGAGAAGTGATCAGTATAGAGGAGTGATACTCTGCAGGGAGAAGTGATCAGTATAGAGAGGAGTGATGCTCTGCAGGGAGAAGTGATCAGTATAGAGGAGTGATACTCTGCAGGGAGAAGTGATCAGTATAGAGGAGTGATACTCTGCAGAGAGAAGTGATCAGTATAGAGGAGTGATACTCTGCAGGGAGAAGTGATCAGTATAGAGGAGTGATACTCTGTAGGGAGAAGTGATCAGTATAGAGGAGTGATACTCTGCAGAGAGAAGTGATCAGTATAGAGGAGTGATACTCTGCAGGGAGAAGTGATCAGTATAGAGGAGTGATACTCTGCAGGGAGAATTGTTCAGTATAGAGGAGTGATACTCTGCAGGGAGAAGTGATCAGTATAGAGGAGTGATACTCTGCAGGGAGAAGTGATCAGTATAGAGGAGTGATACTCTGCAGAGAGAAGTGATCAGTATAGAGGAGTGATGCTCTGCAGGGAGAAGTGATCAGTATAGAGGAGTGATGCTCTGCAGGGAGAAGTGATCAGTATAGAGAGGAGTGATACTCTGCAGGGAGAAGTGATCAGTATAGAGGAGTGATACTCTGCAGAGAGAAGTTATCAGTATGGAGAGGAGTGATACTCTGCAGGGAGAAGTGATCAGTATAGAGAAGTGATGCTCTGCAGGGAGAAGTGATCAGTATAGAGGAGTGATACTCTGCAGGGAGAAGTGATCAGTATAGAGGAGTGATACTCTGCAGGGAGAAGTGATCAGTATAGAGAGGAGTGATACTCTGCAGGGAGAAGTGATCAGTATAGAGGAGTGATACTCTGCAGGGAGAAGTGATCAGTATAGAGGAGTGATACTCTGCAGAGAAAAGTGATCAGTATAGAGGAGTGATACTCTGCAGAGAGAAGTGATCAGTATGGAGAGGAGTGATGCTCTGCAGGGAGAAGTGATCAGTATAGAGGAGTGATACTCTGCAGGGAGAAGTGATCAGTATAGAGGAGTGATACTCTGCAGGGAGAAGTGATCAGTATAGAGAGGAGTGATGCTCTGCAGGGAGAAGTGATCAGTATAGAGGAGTGATACTCTGCAGGGAGAAGTGATCAGTATAGAGGAGTGATACTCTGCAGAGAGAAGTGATCAGTATAGAGGAGTGATACTCTGCAGGGAGAAGTGATCAGTATAGAGGAGTGATACTCTGTAGGGAGAAGTGATCAGTATAGAGGAGTGATACTCTGCAGAGAGAAGTGATCAGTATAGAGGAGTGATACTCTGCAGGGAGAAGTGATCAGTATAGAGGAGTGATACTCTGCAGGGAGAATTGTTCAGTATAGAGGAGTGATACTCTGCAGGGAGAAGTGATCAGTATAGAGGAGTGATACTCTGCAGGGAGAAGTGATCAGTATAGAGGAGTGATACTCTGCAGAGAGAAGTGATCAGTATAGAGGAGTGATGCTCTGCAGGGAGAAGTGATCAGTATAGAGGAGTGATGCTCTGCAGGGAGAAGTGATCAGTATAGAGAGGAGTGATACTCTGCAGGGAGAAGTGATCAGTATAGAGGAGTGATACTCTGCAGAGAGAAGTTATCAGTATGGAGAGGAGTGATACTCTGCAGAGAGAAGTGATCAGTATAGAGGAGTGATGCTCTGCAGGGAGAAGTGATCAGTATAGAGGAGTGATACTCTGCAGGGAGAAGTGATCAGTATAGAGAAGTGATGCTCTGCAGGGAGAAGTGATCAGTATAGAGGAGTGATACTCTGCAGGGAGAAGTGATCAGTATAGAGAAGTGATGCTCTGCAGGGAGAAGTGATCAGTATAGAGGAGTGATACTCTGCAGGGAGAAGTGATCAGTATAGAGGAGTGATACTCTGCAGGGAGAATTGATCAGTATAGAGGAGTGATACTCTGCAGAGAGAAGTGATCAGTATAGAGGAGTGATACTCTGCAGAGAGAAGTGATCAGTATGGAGAGGAGTGATACTCTGTAGGGAGAAGTGATCAGTATGGAGAGGAGTGATGCTCTGCAGGGAGAAGTGATCAGTATAGAGGAGTGATACTCTGCAGGGAGAAGTGATCAGTATAGAGGAGTGATACTCTGCAGAGAGAAGTGATCAGTATGGAGAGGAGTGATACTCTGCAGGGAGAATTGATCAGCATAGAGGAGTGATACTCTGCAGAGATAAGTGATCAGTATAGAGGAGTGATACTCTGCAGAGAGAAGTGATCAGTATAGAGGAGTGATACTCTGCAGAGAGAAGTGATCAGTATGGAGAGGAGTGATGCTCTGCAGGGAGAATTGATCAGCATAGAGGAGTGATACTCTGCAGAGATAAGTGATCAGTATAGAGGAGTGATACTCTGCAGGGAGAAGTGATCAGTATAGAGGAGTGATACTCTGCAGACAGAAGTGATCAGTATAGAGGAGTGATACTCTGCAGGGAGAATTGATCAGTAAAGAGGAGTGATACTCTGCAGGGAGAAGTGATCAGTATAGAGGAGTGATACTCTGCAGGCAGAAGTGATCAGTATAGAGGAGTGATACTCTGCAGAGAGAAGTGATCAGTATGGAGAGGAGTGATGCTCTGCAGGGAGAAGTGATCAGTATAGAGGAGTGATACTCTGCAGGGAGAAGTGATCAGTATAGAGGAGTGATACTCTGCAGGGAGAATTGATCAGTATAGAGGAGTGATGCTCTGCAGGGAGAAGTGATCAGTATAGAGGAGTGATACTCTGCAGGCAGAAGTGATCAGTATAGAGGAGTGATGCTCTGCAGGGAGAAGTGATCAGTATAGAGGAGTGATACTCTGCAGGGAGAAGTGATCAGTATAGAGGAGTGATACTCTGCAGGGAGAAGTGATCAGTATAGAGGAGTGATACTCTGCAGGGAGAAGTGATCAGTATAGAGGAGTGATACTCTGCAGGGAGAAGTGATCAGTATAGAGGAGTGATACTCTGCAGGGAGAAGTGATCAGTATAGAGGAGTGATACTCTGCAGGGAGAATTGATCAGTATAGAGGAGTGATACTCTGCAGAGAGAAGTGATCAGTATAGAGGAGTGATACTCTGCAGGGAGAATTGATCAGTATAGAGGAGTGATACTCTGCAGAGAGAAGTGATCAGTATAGAGGAGTGATACTCTGTAGGGAGAAGTGATCAGTATGGAGAGGAGTGATGCTCTGCAGGGAGAAGTGATCATTATAGAGGAGTGATGCTCTGCAGGGAGAAGTGATCAGTATAGAGAAGTGATGCTCTGCAGGGAGAAGTGATCAGTATAGAGGAGTGATACTCTGCAGGGAGAAGTGATCAGTATAGAGGAGTGATACTCTGCAGGGAGAATTGATCAGTATAGAGGAGTGATACTCTGCAGAGAGAAGTGATCAGTATAGAGGAGTGATACTCTGTAGGGAGAAGTGATCAGTATGGAGAGGAGTGATGCTCTGCAGGGAGAAGTGATCAGTATAGAGGAGTGATACTCTGCAGGGAGAAGTGATCAGTATAGAGAGGAGTGATACTCTGCAGGGAGAAGTGATCAGTATAGAGGAGTGATACTCTGCAGGGAGAAGTGATCATTATAGAGGAGTGATACTCTGCAGAGAGAAGTGATCAGTATAGAGGAGTGATACTCTGCAGAGAGAAGTGATCAGTATGGAGAGGAGTGATACTCTGCAGGGAGAATTGATCAGCATAGAGGAGTGATACTCTGCAGAGATAAGTGATCAGTATAGAGGAGTGATACTCTGCAGAGAGAAGTGATCAGTATAGAGGAGTGATACTCTGCAGAGAGAAGTGATCAGTATGGAGAGGAGTGATGCTCTGCAGGGAGAATTGATCAGCATAGAGGAGTGATACTCTGCAGAGATAAGTGATCAGTATAGAGGAGTGATACTCTGCAGGGAGAAGTGATCAGTATAGAGGAGTGATACTCTGCAGAGAGAAGTGATCAGTATAGAGGAGTGATACTCTGCAGAGAGAAGTGATCAGTATGGAGAGGAGTGATGCTCTGCAGGGAGAAGTGATCAGTATAGAGGAGTGATACTCTGCAGGGAGAAGTGATCAGTATAGAGGAGTGATACTCTGCAGGGAGAAGTGATCAGTATAGAGGAGTGATACTCTGCAGGGAGAATTGTTCAGTATAGAGGAGTGATACTCTGCAGAGAGAAGTGATCAGTATAGAGGAGTGATACTCTGCAGAGAGAAGTGATCAGTATAGAGGAGTGATACTCTGCAGGGAGAATTGTTCAGTATAGAGGAGTGATACTCTGCAGGGAGAATTGTTCAGTATAGAGGAGTGATACTCTGCAGAGAGAAGTGATCAGTATAGAGGAGTGATACTCTGCAGGGAGAAGTGATCAGTATAGAGGAGTGAAACTCTGCAGAGAGAAGTGATCAGTATGGAGAGGAGTGATGCTCTGCAGGGAGAAGTGATCAGTATAGAGGAGTGATACTCTGCAGGGAGAAGTGATCAGTATAGAGGAGTGATACTCTGCAGACAGAAGTGATCAGTATAGAGGAGTGATACTCTGCAGACAGAAGTGATCAGTATAGAGGAGTGATACTCTGCAGGGAGAATTGATCAGTAAAGAGGAGTGATACTCTGCAGGGAGAAGTGATCAGTATAGAGGAGTGATACTCTGCAGGCAGAAGTGATCAGTATAGAGGAGTGATACTCTGCAGAGAGAAGTGATCAGTATGGAGAGGAGTGATGCTCTGCAGGGAGAAGTGATCAGTATAGAGGAGTGATACTCTGCAGGGAGAAGTGATCAGTATAGAGGAGTGATACTCTGCAGGGAGAATTGATCAGTATAGAGGAGTGATGCTCTGCAGGGAGAAGTGATCAGTATAGAGGAGTGATACTCTGCAGGCAGAAGTGATCAGTATAGAGGAGTGATGCTCTGCAGGGAGAAGTGATCAGTATAGAGGAGTGATACTCTGCAGGGAGAAGTGATCAGTATAGAGGAGTGATACTCTGCAGGGAGAAGTGATCAGTATAGAGGAGTGATACTCTGCAGGGAGAAGTGATCAGTATAGAGGAGTGATACTCTGCAGGGAGAAGTGATCAGTATAGAGGAGTGATACTCTGCAGGGAGAAGTGATCAGTATAGAGGAGTGATACTCTGCAGGGAGAATTGATCAGTATAGAGGAGTGATACTCTGCAGAGAGAAGTGATCAGTATAGAGGAGTGATACTCTGCAGGGAGAATTGATCAGTATAGAGGAGTGATACTCTGCAGAGAGAAGTGATCAGTATAGAGGAGTGATACTCTGTAGGGAGAAGTGATCAGTATGGAGAGGAGTGATGCTCTGCAGGGAGAAGTGATCATTATAGAGGAGTGATGCTCTGCAGGGAGAAGTGATCAGTATAGAGAAGTGATGCTCTGCAGGGAGAAGTGATCAGTATAGAGGAGTGATACTCTGCAGGGAGAAGTGATCAGTATAGAGGAGTGATACTCTGCAGGGAGAATTGATCAGTATAGAGGAGTGATACTCTGCAGAGAGAAGTGATCAGTATAGAGGAGTGATACTCTGTAGGGAGAAGTGATCAGTATGGAGAGGAGTGATGCTCTGCAGGGAGAAGTGATCAGTATAGAGGAGTGATACTCTGCAGGGAGAAGTGATCAGTATAGAGAGGAGTGATACTCTGCAGGGAGAAGTGATCAGTATAGAGGAGTGATACTCTGCAGGGAGAAGTGATCATTATAGAGGAGTGATACTCTGCAGAGAGAAGTGATCAGTATAGAGGAGTGATACTCTGCAGAGAGAAGTGATCAGTATGGAGAGGAGTGATACTCTGCAGGGAGAATTGATCAGCATAGAGGAGTGATACTCTGCAGAGATAAGTGATCAGTATAGAGGAGTGATACTCTGCAGAGAGAAGTGATCAGTATAGAGGAGTGATACTCTGCAGAGAGAAGTGATCAGTATGGAGAGGAGTGATGCTCTGCAGGGAGAATTGATCAGCATAGAGGAGTGATACTCTGCAGAGATAAGTGATCAGTATAGAGGAGTGATACTCTGCAGGGAGAAGTGATCAGTATAGAGGAGTGATACTCTGCAGAGAGAAGTGATCAGTATAGAGGAGTGATACTCTGCAGAGAGAAGTGATCAGTATGGAGAGGAGTGATGCTCTGCAGGGAGAAGTGATCAGTATAGAGGAGTGATACTCTGCAGGGAGAAGTGATCAGTATAGAGGAGTGATACTCTGCAGGGAGAAGTGATCAGTATAGAGGAGTGATACTCTGCAGGGAGAATTGTTCAGTATAGAGGAGTGATACTCTGCAGAGAGAAGTGATCAGTATAGAGGAGTGATACTCTGCAGAGAGAAGTGATCAGTATAGAGGAGTGATACTCTGCAGGGAGAATTGTTCAGTATAGAGGAGTGATACTCTGCAGGGAGAATTGTTCAGTATAGAGGAGTGATACTCTGCAGAGAGAAGTGATCAGTATAGAGGAGTGATACTCTGCAGGGAGAAGTGATCAGTATAGAGGAGTGATACTCTGCAGGGAGAATTGTTCAGTATAGAGGAGTGATACTCTGCAGAGAGAAGTGATCAGTATAGAGGAGTGATACTCTGCAGGGAGAATTGTTCAGTATAGAGGAGTGATACTCTGCAGGGAGAATTGTTCAGTATAGAGGAGTGATACTCTGCAGAGAGAAGTGATCAGTAAAGAGAGGAGTGATACTCTGCAGAGAGAAGTGATCAGTATAGAGAGGAGTGATACTCTGCAGAGAGAAGTGATCAGTATAGAGAGGAGTGATGCTCTGCAGGGAGAAGTGATCAGTATAGAGGAGTGATACTCTGCAGGGAGAAGTGATCAGTATAGAGAGGAGTGATACTCTGCAGGGAGAAGTGATCAGTATAGAGAGGAGTGATACTCTGCAGGGAGAAGTGATCAGTATAGAGGAGTGATACTCTGCAGGGAGAAGTGATCAGTATAGAGGAGTGATACTCTGCAGGGAGAATTGTTCAGTATAGAGGAGTGATACTCTGCAGGGAGAATTGTTCAGTATAGAGGAGTGATACTCTGCAGAGAGAAGTGATCAGTATAGAGAGGAGTGATGCTCTGCAGGGAGAAGTGATCAGTATAGAGGAGTGATACTCTGCAGGGAGAAGTGATCAGTATAGAGAGGAGTGATGCTCTGCAGGGAGAAGTGATCATTATAGAGGAGTGATACTCTGCAGGGAGAAGTGATCAGTATAGAGGAGTGATACTCTGCAGGCAGAAGTGATCAGTATAGAGGAGTGATACTCTGCAGAGAGAAGTGATCAGTATGGAGAGGAGTGATGCTCTGCAGGGAGAAGTGATCAGTATAGAGGAGTGATACTCTGCAGGGAGAAGTGATCAGTATAGAGGAGTGATACTCTGCAGGGAGAAGTGATCAGTAGAGAGGAGTGATACTCTGCAGGGAGAAGTGATCAGTATAGAGGAGTGATACTCTGCAGGGAGAAGTGATCAGTAGAGAGGAGTGATACTCTGCAGAGAGAAGTGATCAGTATAGAGGAGTGATACTCTGCAGAGAGAAGTGATCAGTATGGAGGGGAGTGATGCTCTGCAGGGAGAAGTGATCAGTATAGAGGAGTGATGCTCTGCAGGGAGAAGTGATCAGTATAGAGAGGAGTGATACTCTGCAGGCAGAAGTGATCAGTATAGAGGAGTGATACTCTGCAGAGAGAAGTGATCAGTATGGAGAGGAGTGATGCTCTGCAGGGAGAAGTGATCAGTATAGAGGAGTGATACTCTGCAGGGAGAAGTGATCAGTATAGAGGAGTGATACTCTGCAGGGAGAAGTGATCAGTAGAGAGGAGTGATACTCTGCAGGGAGAAGTGATCAGTATAGAGGAGTGATACTCTGCAGGGAGAAGTGATCAGTAGAGAGGAGTGATACTCTGCAGAGAGAAGTGATCAGTATAGAGGAGTGATACTCTGCAGAGAGAAGTGATCAGTATGGAGGGGAGTGATGCTCTGCAGAGAGAAGTGATCAGTATAGAGGAGTGATGCTCTGCAGGGAGAAGTGATCAGTATAGAGGAGTGATACTCTGCAGGGAGAAGTGATCAGTATAGAGGAGTGATACTCTGCAGAGAGAAGTGATCAGTATAGAGGAGTGATACTCTGCAGAGAGAAGTGATCAGTATGGAGAGGAGTGATGCTCTGCAGGGAGAAGTGATCAGTATAGAGGAGTGATACTCTGCAGGGAGAAGTGATCAGTATAGAGGAGTGATACTCTGCAGGGAGAAGTGATCAGTATAGAGAGGAGTGATGCTCTGCAGGGAGAAGTGATCAGTATAGAGGAGTGATACTCTGCAGGGAGAAGTGATCAGTATAGAGGAGTGATACTCTGCAGAGAGAAGTGATCAGTATAGAGGAGTGATACTCTGCAGGGAGAAGTGATCAGTATAGAGGAGTGATACTCTGTAGGGAGAAGTGATCAGTATAGAGGAGTGATACTCTGCAGAGAGAATTGATCAGTATAGAGGAGTGATACTCTGCAGGGAGAAGTGATCAGTATAGAGGAGTGATACTCTGCAGGGAGAATTGTTCAGTATAGAGGAGTGATACTCTGCAGGGAGAAGTGATCAGTATAGAGGAGTGATACTCTGCAGGGAGAAGTGATCAGTATAGAGGAGTGATACTCTGCAGAGAGAAGTGATCAGTATAGAGGAGTGATGCTCTGCAGGGAGAAGTGATCAGTATAGAGGAGTGATGCTCTGCAGGGAGAAGTGATCAGTATAGAGAGGAGTGATACTCTGCAGGGAGAAGTGATCAGTATAGAGGAGTGATACTCTGCAGAGAGAAGTTATCAGTATGGAGAGGAGTGATACTCTGCAGGGAGAAGTGATCAGTATAGAGAAGTGATGCTCTGCAGGGAGAAGTGATCAGTATAGAGGAGTGATACTCTGCAGGGAGAAGTGATCAGTATAGAGGAGTGATACTCTGCAGGGAGAAGTGATCAGTATAGAGAGGAGTGATACTCTGCAGGGAGAAGTGATCAGTATAGAGGAGTGATACTCTGCAGGGAGAAGTGATCAGTATAGAGGAGTGATACTCTGCAGAGAAAAGTGATCAGTATAGAGGAGTGATACTCTGCAGAGAGAAGTGATCAGTATGGAGAGGAGTGATGCTCTGCAGGGAGAAGTGATCAGTATAGAGGAGTGATACTCTGCAGGGAGAAGTGATCAGTATAGAGGAGTGATACTCTGCAGGGAGAAGTGATCAGTATAGAGAGGAGTGATGCTCTGCAGGGAGAAGTGATCAGTATAGAGGAGTGATACTCTGCAGGGAGAAGTGATCAGTATAGAGGAGTGATACTCTGCAGAGAGAAGTGATCAGTATAGAGGAGTGATACTCTGCAGGGAGAAGTGATCAGTATAGAGGAGTGATACTCTGTAGGGAGAAGTGATCAGTATAGAGGAGTGATACTCTGCAGAGAGAAGTGATCAGTATAGAGGAGTGATACTCTGCAGGGAGAAGTGATCAGTATAGAGGAGTGATACTCTGCAGGGAGAATTGTTCAGTATAGAGGAGTGATACTCTGCAGGGAGAAGTGATCAGTATAGAGGAGTGATACTCTGCAGGGAGAAGTGATCAGTATAGAGGAGTGATACTCTGCAGAGAGAAGTGATCAGTATAGAGGAGTGATGCTCTGCAGGGAGAAGTGATCAGTATAGAGGAGTGATGCTCTGCAGGGAGAAGTGATCAGTATAGAGAGGAGTGATACTCTGCAGGGAGAAGTGATCAGTATAGAGGAGTGATACTCTGCAGAGAGAAGTTATCAGTATGGAGAGGAGTGATACTCTGCAGGGAGAAGTGATCAGTATAGAGAAGTGATGCTCTGCAGGGAGAAGTGATCAGTATAGAGGAGTGATACTCTGCAGGGAGAAGTGATCAGTATAGAGAAGTGATGCTCTGCAGGGAGAAGTGATCAGTATAGAGGAGTGATACTCTGCAGGGAGAAGTGATCAGTATAGAGGAGTGATACTCTGCAGGGAGAATTGATCAGTATAGAGGAGTGATACTCTGCAGAGAGAAGTGATCAGTATAGAGGAGTGATACTCTGTAGGGAGAAGTGATCAGTATGGAGAGGAGTGATGCTCTGCAGGGAGAAGTGATCAGTATAGAGGAGTGATACTCTGCAGGGAGAAGTGATCAGTATAGAGGAGTGATACTCTGCAGAGAGAAGTGATCAGTATGGAGAGGAGTGATACTCTGCAGGGAGAATTGATCAGCATAGAGGAGTGATACTCTGCAGAGATAAGTGATCAGTATAGAGGAGTGATACTCTGCAGAGAGAAGTGATCAGTATAGAGGAGTGATACTCTGCAGAGAGAAGTGATCAGTATGGAGAGGAGTGATGCTCTGCAGGGAGAATTGATCAGCATAGAGGAGTGATACTCTGCAGAGATAAGTGATCAGTATAGAGGAGTGATACTCTGCAGGGAGAAGTGATCAGTATAGAGGAGTGATACTCTGCAGAGAGAAGTGATCAGTATGGAGAGGAGTGATGCTCTGCAGGGAGAAGTGATCAGTATAGAGGAGTGATACTCTGCAGAGAGAAGTGATCAGTATGGAGAGGAGTGATGCTCTGCAGGGAGAAGTGATCAGTATAGAGGAGTGATACTCTGCAGGGAGAAGTGATCAGTATAGAGGAGTGATACTCTGCAGGGAGAATTGTTCAGTATAGAGGAGTGATACTCTGCAGAGAGAAGTGATCAGTATAGAGGAGTGATACTCTGCAGGGAGAATTGTTCAGTATAGAGGAGTGATACTCTGCAGGGAGAATTGTTCAGTATAGAGGAGTGATACTCTGCAGGGAGAAGTGATCAGTATAGAGGAGTGATACTCTGCAGGGAGAAGTGATCAGTATAGAGGAGTGATACTCTGCAGGGAGAATTGTTCAGTATAGAGGAGTGATACTCTGCAGAGAGAAGAGATCAGTGTAGAGGAGTGATACTCTGTAGGGAGAAGTGATCAGTATAGAGAGGAGTGATGCTCTGCAGGGAGAAGTGATCATTATAGAGGAGTGATACTCTGCAGGGAGAAGTGATCAGTATAGAGGAGTGATACTCTGCAGGGAGAAGTGATCAGTATAGAGGAGTGATACTCTGCAGGGAGAATTGTTCAGTATAGAGGAGTGATACTCTGCAGAGAGAAGTGATCAGTATAGAGGAGTGATACTCTGCAGGGAGAATTGTTCAGTATAGAGGAGTGATACTCTGCAGGGAGAATTGTTCAGTATAGAGGAGTGATACTCTGCAGAGAGAAGTGATCAGTAAAGAGAGGAGTGATACTCTGCAGAGAGAAGTGATCAGTATAGAGAGGAGTGATACTCTGCAGAGAGAAGTGATCAGTATAGAGAGGAGTGATGCTCTGCAGGGAGAAGTGATCAGTATAGAGGAGTGATACTCTGCAGGGAGAAGTGATCAGTATAGAGAGGAGTGATACTCTGCAGGGAGAAGTGATCAGTATAGAGAGGAGTGATACTCTGCAGGGAGAAGTGATCAGTATAGAGGAGTGATACTCTGCAGGGAGAAGTGATCAGTATAGAGGAGTGATACTCTGCAGGGAGAATTGTTCAGTATAGAGGAGTGATACTCTGCAGGGAGAATTGTTCAGTATAGAGGAGTGATACTCTGCAGAGAGAAGTGATCAGTATAGAGAGGAGTGATGCTCTGCAGGGAGAAGTGATCAGTATAGAGGAGTGATACTCTGCAGGGAGAAGTGATCAGTATAGAGAGGAGTGATGCTCTGCAGGAAGAAGTGATCATTATAGAGGAGTGATACTCTGCAGGGAGAAGTGATCAGTATAGAGGAGTGATACTCTGCAGGCAGAAGTGATCAGTATAGAGGAGTGATACTCTGCAGAGAGAAGTGATCAGTATGGAGAGGAGTGATGCTCTGCAGGGAGAAGTGATCAGTATAGAGGAGTGATACTCTGCAGGGAGAAGTGATCAGTATAGAGGAGTGATACTCTGCAGGGAGAAGTGATCAGTAGAGAGGAGTGATACTCTGCAGGGAGAAGTGATCAGTATAGAGGAGTGATACTCTGCAGGGAGAAGTGATCAGTATAGAGGAGTGATACTCTGCAGGGAGAAGTGATCAGTAGAGAGGAGTGATACTCTGCAGGGAGAAGTGATCAGTAGAGAGGAGTGATACTCTGCAGGGAGAAGTGATCAGTATAGAGGAGTGATACTCTGCAGAGAGAAGTGATCAGTATGGAGAGGAGTGATACTCTGCAGAGAGAAGTGATCAGTAAAGAGAGGAGTGATGCTCTGCAGGGAAAAGTGATCAGTATAGAGGAGTGATACTCTGCAGAGAGAAGTGATCAGTATAGAGGAGTGATACTCTGCAGAGAGAAGTGATCAGTATGGAGGGGAGTGATGCTCTGCAGAGAGAAGTGATCAGTATAGAGGAGTGATGCTCTGCAGGGAGAAGTGATCAGTATAGAGGAGTGATACTCTGCAGGGAGAAGTGATCAGTATAGAGAGGAGTGATACTCTGCAGGGAGAAGTGATCAGTATAGAGGAGTGATACTCTGCAGGGAGAAGTGATCAGTATAGAGGAGTGATACTCTGCAGAGAAAAGTGATCAGTATAGAGGAGTGATACTCTGCAGAGAGAAGTGATCAGTATGGAGAGGAGTGATGCTCTGCAGGGAGAAGTGATCAGTATGGAGGAGTGATACTCTGCAGGGAGAAGTGATCAGTATAGAGGAGTGATACTCTGCAGAGAGAAGTGATCAGTATAGAGGAGTGATACTCTGTAGGGAGAAGTGATCAGTATGGAGAGGAGTGATACTCTGCAGAGAGAAGTGATCAGTATGGAGGAGTGATACTCTGTAGGGAGAAGTGATCAGTATGGAGGGGAGTGATGCTCTGCAGGGAGAAGTGATCAGTATAGAGGAGTGATACTCTGCAGAGAGAAGTGATCAGTATAGAGGAGTGATACTCTGCAGGGAGAAGTGATCAGTATAGAGGAGTGATACTCTGCAGAGAGAAGTGATCAGTATAGAGGAGTGATACTCTGCAGGGAGAAGTGATCAGTATAGAGGAGTGATACTCTGTAGGGAGAAGTGATCAGTATAGAGGAGTGATACTCTGCAGAGAGAAGTGATCAGTATAGAGGAGTGATACTCTGCAGGGAGAAGTGATCAGTATAGAGGAGTGATACTCTGCAGGGAGAATTGTTCAGTATAGAGGAGTGATACTCTGCAGAGAGAAGAGATCAGTATAGAGGAGTGATACTCTGTAGGGAGAAGTGATCAGTATGGAGAGGAGTGATACTCTGCAGGGAGAATTGTTCAGTATAGAGGAGTGATACTCTGCAGGGAGAAGTGATCAGTATAGAGGAGTGATACTCTGCAGGGAGAAGTGATCAGTATAGAGGAGTGATACTCTGTAGGGAGAAGTGATCAGTATGGAGAGGAGTGATGCTCTGCAGGGAGAAGTGATCATTATAGAGGAGTGATGCTCTGCAGGGAGAAGTGATCAGTATAGAGAAGTGATGCTCTGCAGGGAGAAGTGATCAGTATAGAGGAGTGATACTCTGCAGGGAGAAGTGATCAGTATAGAGGAGTGATACTCTGCAGGGAGAATTGATCAGTATAGAGGAGTGATACTCTGCAGAGAGAAGTGATCAGTATAGAGGAGTGATACTCTGTAGGGAGAAGTGATCAGTATGGAGAGGAGTGATGCTCTGCAGGGAGAAGTGATCAGTATAGAGGAGTGATACTCTGCAGGGAGAAGTGATCAGTATAGAGAGGAGTGATGCTCTGCAGGGAGAAGTGATCATTATAGAGGAGTGATACTCTGCAGAGAGAAGTGATCAGTATAGAGGAGTGATACTCTGCAGAGAGAAGTGATCAGTATGGAGAGGAGTGATGCTCTGCAGGGAGAAGTGATCAGTATAGAGGAGTGATACTCTGCAGGGAGAAGTGATCAGTATAGAGGAGTGATACTCTGCAGGGAGAAGTGATCAGTATAGAGAGGAGTGATGCTCTGCAGGGAGAAGTGATCAGTATAGAGGAGTGATACTCTGCAGGGAGAAGTGATCAGTATAGAGGAGTGATACTCTGCAGAGAGAAGTGATCAGTATAGAGGAGTGATACTCTGTAGGGAGAAGTGATCAGTATGGAGAGGAGTGATACTCTGCAGAGAGAAGTGATCAGTATGGAGGAGTGATACTCTGTAGGGAGAAGTGATCAGTATGGAGGGGAGTGATGCTCTGCAGGGAGAAGTGATCAGTATAGAGGAGTGATACTCTGCAGAGAGAAGTGATCAGTATAGAGGAGTGATACTCTGCAGGGAGAATTGATCAGCATAGAGGAGTGATACTCTGCAGAGATAAGTGATCAGTATAGAGGAGTGATACTCTGCAGAGAGAAGTGATCAGTATAGAGGAGTGATACTCTGCAGAGAGAAGTGATCAGTATGGAGAGGAGTGATGCTCTGCAGGGAGAATTGATCAGCATAGAGGAGTGATACTCTGCAGAGATAAGTGATCAGTATAGAGGAGTGATACTCTGCAGGGAGAAGTGATCAGTATAGAGGAGTGATACTCTGCAGAGAGAAGTGATCAGTATAGAGGAGTGATACTCTGCAGAGAGAAGTGATCAGTATGGAGAGGAGTGATGCTCTGCAGGGAGAAGTGATCAGTATAGAGGAGTGATACTCTGCAGGGAGAAGTGATCAGTATAGAGGAGTGATACTCTGCAGGGAGAAGTGATCAGTATAGAGGAGTGATACTCTGCAGGGAGAATTGTTCAGTATAGAGGAGTGATACTCTGCAGAGAGAAGTGATCAGTATAGAGGAGTGATACTCTGCAGGGAGAAGTGATCAGTATAGAGGAGTGATACTCTGCAGGGAGAATTGTTCAGTATAGAGGAGTGATACTCTGCAGAGAGAAGTGATCAGTATAGAGGAGTGATACTCTGCAGGGAGAAGTGATCAGTATAGAGGAGTGATACTCTGCAGGGAGAATTGTTCAGTATAGAGGAGTGATACTCTGCAGGGAGAATTGTTCAGTATAGAGGAGTGATACTCTGCAGAGAGAAGTGATCAGTATGGAGAGGAGTGATACTCTGCAGGGAGAATTGATCAGCATAGAGGAGTGATACTCTGCAGGGAGAAGTGATCAGTATAGAGGAGTGATACTCTGCAGGGAGAAGTGATCAGTATAGAGAGGAGTGATACTCTGCAGGGAGAAGTGATCAGTATAGAGGAGTGATACTCTGCAGGGAGAAGTGATCAGTATAGAGGAGTGATACTCTGCAGAGAAAAGTGATCAGTATAGAGGAGTGATACTCTGCAGAGAGAAGTGATCAGTATGGAGAGGAGTGATGCTCTGCAGGGAGAAGTGATCAGTATAGAGGAGTGATACTCTGCAGGGAGAAGTGATCAGTATAGAGGAGTGATACTCTGCAGGGAGAAGTGATCAGTATAGAGAGGAGTGATGCTCTGCAGGGAGAAGTGATCAGTATAGAGGAGTGATACTCTGCAGGGAGAAGTGATCAGTATAGAGGAGTGATACTCTGCAGAGAGAAGTGATCAGTATAGAGGAGTGATACTCTGTAGGGAGAAGTGATCAGTATGGAGAGGAGTGATACTCTGCAGAGAGAAGTGATCAGTATGGAGGAGTGATACTCTGTAGGGAGAAGTGATCAGTATGGAGAGGAGTGATGCTCTGCAGGGAGAAGTGATCAGTATAGAGGAGTGATACTCTGCAGAGAGAAGTGATCAGTATAGAGGAGTGATACTCTGCAGGGAGAAGTGATCAGTATAGAGGAGTGATACTCTGTAGGGAGAAGTGATCAGTATAGAGGAGTGATACTCTGCAGAGAGAAGTGATCAGTATAGAGGAGTGATACTCTGCAGGGAGAAGTGATCAGTATAGAGGAGTGATACTCTGCAGGGAGAATTGTTCAGTATAGAGGAGTGATACTCTGCAGAGAGAAGAGATCAGTATAGAGGAGTGATACTCTGTAGGGAGAAGTGATCAGTATGGAGAGGAGTGATACTCTGCAGGGAGAATTGTTCAGTATAGAGGAGTGATACTCTGCAGGGAGAAGTGATCAGTATAGAGGAGTGATACTCTGCAGGGAGAAGTGATCAGTATAGAGGAGTGATACTCTGCAGAGAGAAGTGATCAGTATAGAGGAGTGATGCTCTGCAGGGAGAAGTGATCAGTATAGAGGAGTGATGCTCTGCAGGGAGAAGTGATCAGTATAGAGAGGAGTGATACTCTGCAGGGAGAAGTTATCAGTATGGAGAGGAGTGATGCTCTGCAGGGAGAAGTGATCAGTATAGAGGAGTGATACTCTGCAGGGAGAATTGATCAGTATAGAGGAGTGATACTCTGCAGGGAGAAGTGATCAGTATAGAGAAGTGATGCTCTGCAGGGAGAAGTGATCAGTATAGAGGAGTGATACTCTGCAGGGAGAAGTGATCAGTATGGAGAGAAGTGATGCTCTGCAGGGAGAAGTGATCAGTATAGAGGAGTGATACTCTGCAGGGAGAAGTGATCAGTATAGAGGAGTGATACTCTGCAGGGAGAAGTGATCAGTATAGAGAAGTGATGCTCTGCAGGGAGAAGTGATCAGTATAGAGGAGTGATACTCTGCAGGGAGAAGTGATCAGTATAGAGGAGTGATACTCTGCAGGGAGAAGTGATCAGTATAGAGAAGTGATGCTCTGCAGGGAGAAGTGATCAGTATAGAGGAGTGATACTCTGCAGGGAGAAGTGATCAGTATAGAGGAGTGATACTCTGCAGGGAGAATTGATCAGTATAGAGGAGTGATACTCTGCAGAGAGAAGTGATCAGTATAGAGGAGTGATACTCTGCAGGGAGAAGTGATCAGTATGGAGAGGAGTGATGCTCTGCAGGGAGAAGTGATCAGTATAGAGGAGTGATACTCTGCAGGGAGAAGTGATCAGTATGGAGAGGAGTGATGCTCTGCAGGGAGAAGTGATCAGTATAGAGGAGTGATACTCTGCAGGGAGAAGTGATCAGTATAGAGGAGTGATACTCTGCAGAGAGAAGTGATCAGTATGGAGAGGAGTGATACTCTGTAGGGAGAAGTGATCAGTATGGAGAGGAGTGATGCTCTGCAGGGAGAAGTGATCAGTATAGAGGAGTGATACTCTGCAGGGAGAAGTGATCAGTATAGAGGAGTGATACTCTGCAGAGAGAAGTGATCAGTATGGAGAGGAGTGATACTCTGCAGGGAGAATTGATCAGCATAGAGGAGTGATACTCTGCAGAGATAAGTGATCAGTATAGAGGAGTGATACTCTGCAGAGAGAAGTGATCAGTATAGAGGAGTGATACTCTGCAGAGAGAAGTGATCAGTATGGAGAGGAGTGATGCTCTGCAGGGAGAATTGATCAGCATAGAGGAGTGATACTCTGCAGAGATAAGTGATCAGTATAGAGGAGTGATACTCTGCAGGGAGAAGTGATCAGTATAGAGGAGTGATACTCTGCAGAGAGAAGTGATCAGTATGGAGAGGAGTGATGCTCTGCAGGGAGAAGTGATCAGTATAGAGGAGTGATACTCTGCAGAGAGAAGTGATCAGTATGGAGAGGAGTGATGCTCTGCAGGGAGAAGTGATCAGTATAGAGGAGTGATACTCTGCAGGGAGAAGTGATCAGTATAGAGGAGTGATACTCTGCAGGGAGAAGTGATCAGTATAGAGGAGTGATACTCTGCAGGGAGAATTGTTCAGTATAGAGGAGTGATACTCTGCAGAGAGAAGTGATCAGTATAGAGGAGTGATACTCTGCAGGGAGAATTGTTCAGTATAGAGGAGTGATACTCTGTAGGGAGAAGTGATCAGTATAGAGAGGAGTGATGCTCTGCAGGGAGAAGTGATCATTATAGAGGAGTGATACTCTGCAGGGAGAAGTGATCAGTATAGAGGAGTGATACTCTGCAGGGAGAAGTGATCAGTATAGAGGAGTGATACTCTGCAGGGAGAATTGTTCAGTATAGAGGAGTGATACTCTGCAGAGAGAAGTGATCAGTATAGAGGAGTGATACTCTGCAGGGAGAATTGTTCAGTATAGAGGAGTGATACTCTGCAGGGAGAATTGTTCAGTATAGAGGAGTGATACTCTGCAGAGAGAAGTGATCAGTAAAGAGAGGAGTGATACTCTGCAGAGAGAAGTGATCAGTATAGAGAGGAGTGATACTCTGCAGAGAGAAGTGATCAGTATAGAGAGGAGTGATGCTCTGCAGGGAGAAGTGATCAGTATAGAGGAGTGATACTCTGCAGGGAGAAGTGATCAGTATAGAGAGGAGTGATACTCTGCAGGGAGAAGTGATCAGTATAGAGAGGAGTGATACTCTGCAGGGAGAAGTGATCAGTATAGAGGAGTGATACTCTGCAGGGAGAAGTGATCAGTATAGAGGAGTGATACTCTGCAGGGAGAATTGTTCAGTATAGAGGAGTGATACTCTGCAGGGAGAATTGTTCAGTATAGAGGAGTGATACTCTGCAGAGAGAAGTGATCAGTATAGAGAGGAGTGATGCTCTGCAGGGAGAAGTGATCAGTATAGAGGAGTGATACTCTGCAGGGAGAAGTGATCAGTATAGAGAGGAGTGATGCTCTGCAGGGAGAAGTAATCATTATAGAGGAGTGATACTCTGCAGGGAGAAGTGATCAGTATAGAGGAGTGATACTCTGCAGGCAGAAGTGATCAGTATAGAGGAGTGATACTCTGCAGAGAGAAGTGATCAGTATGGAGAGGAGTGATGCTCTGCAGGGAGAAGTGATCAGTATAGAGGAGTGATACTCTGCAGGGAGAAGTGATCAGTATAGAGGAGTGATACTCTGCAGGGAGAAGTGATCAGTAGAGAGGAGTGATACTCTGCAGGGAGAAGTGATCAGTATAGAGGAGTGATACTCTGCAGGGAGAAGTGATCAGTAGAGAGGAGTGATACTCTGCAGGGAGAAGTGATCAGTAGAGAGGAGTGATACTCTGCAGGGAGAAGTGATCAGTATAGAGGAGTGATACTCTGCAGAGAGAAGTGATCAGTATGGAGAGGAGTGATACTCTGCAGAGAGAAGTGATCAGTAAAGAGAGGAGTGATGCTCTGCAGGGAAAAGTGATCAGTATAGAGGAGTGATACTCTGCAGAGAGAAGTGATCAGTATAGAGGAGTGATACTCTGCAGAGAGAAGTGATCAGTATGGAGGGGAGTGATGCTCTGCAGAGAGAAGTGATCAGTATAGAGGAGTGATGCTCTGCAGGGAGAAGTGATCAGTATAGAGGAGTGATACTCTGCAGGGAGAAGTGATCAGTATAGAGAGGAGTGATACTCTGCAGGGAGAAGTGATCAGTATAGAGGAGTGATACTCTGCAGGGAGAAGTGATCAGTATAGAGGAGTGATACTCTGCAGAGAAAAGTGATCAGTATAGAGGAGTGATACTCTGCAGAGAGAAGTGATCAGTATGGAGAGGAGTGATGCTCTGCAGGGAGAAGTGATCAGTATAGAGGAGTGATACTCTGCAGGGAGAAGTGATCAGTATAGAGGAGTGATACTCTGCAGAGAGAAGTGATCAGTATAGAGGAGTGATACTCTGTAGGGAGAAGTGATCAGTATGGAGAGGAGTGATACTCTGCAGAGAGAAGTGATCAGTATGGAGGAGTGATACTCTGTAGGGAGAAGTGATCAGTATGGAGGGGAGTGATGCTCTGCAGGGAGAAGTGATCAGTATAGAGGAGTGATACTCTGCAGAGAGAAGTGATCAGTATAGAGGAGTGATACTCTGCAGGGAGAAGTGATCAGTATAGAGGAGTGATACTCTGCAGAGAGAAGTGATCAGTATAGAGGAGTGATACTCTGCAGGGAGAAGTGATCAGTATAGAGGAGTGATACTCTGTAGGGAGAAGTGATCAGTATAGAGGAGTGATACTCTGCAGAGAGAAGTGATCAGTATAGAGGAGTGATACTCTGCAGGGAGAAGTGATCAGTATAGAGGAGTGATACTCTGCAGGGAGAATTGTTCAGTATAGAGGAGTGATACTCTGCAGAGAGAAGAGATCAGTATAGAGGAGTGATACTCTGTAGGGAGAAGTGATCAGTATGGAGAGGAGTGATACTCTGCAGGGAGAATTGTTCAGTATAGAGGAGTGATACTCTGCAGGGAGAAGTGATCAGTATAGAGGAGTGATACTCTGCAGGGAGAAGTGATCAGTATAGAGGAGTGATACTCTGCAGAGAGAAGTGATCAGTATAGAGGAGTGATGCTCTGCAGGGAGAAGTGATCAGTATAGAGGAGTGATGCTCTGCAGGGAGAAGTGATCAGTATAGAGAGGAGTGATACTCTGCAGGGAGAAGTGATCAGTATAGAGGAGTGATACTCTGCAGAGAGAAGTGATCAGTATGGAGAGGAGTGATGCTCTGCAGGGAGAAGTGATCAGTATAGAGGAGTGATACTCTGCAGGGAGAATTGATCAGTATAGAGGAGTGATGCTCTGCAGGGAGAAGTGATCAGTATAGAGGAGTGATACTCTGCAGGGAGAATTGATCAGTATAGAGGAGTGATACTCTGTAGGGAGAAGTGATCAGTATAGAGGAGTGATACTCTGCAGGCAGAAGTGATCAGTATAGAGGAGTGATGCTCTGCAGGGAGAAGTGATCAGTATGGAGAGAAGTGATGCTCTGCAGGGAGAAGTGATCAGTATAGAGGAGTGATACTCTGCAGGGAGAAGTGATCAGTATAGAGGAGTGATACTCTGCAGGGAGAAGTGATCAGTATAGAGGAGTGATACTCTGCAGGGAGAAGTGATCAGTATAGAGGAGTGATACTCTGCAGGGAGAAGTGATCAGTATAGAGGAGTGATACTCTGCAGGGAGAAGTGATCAGTATAGAGGAGTGATACTCTGCAGGGAGAAGTGATCAGTATAGAGAGGAGTGATACTCTGCAGGGAGAAGTGATCAGTATAGAGGAGTGATACTCTGCAGGCAGAAGTGATCAGTATAGAGGAGTGATGCTCTGCAGGGAGAAGTGATCAGTATGGAGAGAAGTGATGCTCTGCAGGGAGAAGTGATCAGTATAGAGGAGTGATACTCTGCAGGGAGAAGTGATCAGTATAGAGGAGTGATACTCTGCAGGGAGAAGTGATCAGTATAGAGGAGTGATACTCTGCAGGGAGAAGTGATCAGTATAGAGGAGTGATACTCTGCAGGGAGAAGTGATCAGTATAGAGGAGTGATACTCTGCAGGGAGAAGTGATCAGCATAGAGAGGAGTGATACTCTGCAGGGAGAAGTGATCAGTATAGAGGAGTGATACTCTGCAGAGAGAAGTGATCAGTATAGAGAGGAGTGATACTCTGCAGGGAGAATTGATCAGTATTGATGATTGATGTTCTGCAGAGCGCAGTGATCAGTATAGAGGAGTGATACTCTGCAGGGAGAATTGATCAGTATAGAGGAGTGATACTCTGCAGGGAGAAGTGATCAGCATAGAGAGGAGTAATACTCTGCAGGGAGAAGTGATCAGTATAGAGGAGTGATACTCTGCAGGGAGAAGTGATCAGTATAGAAGAGTGATACTCTGCAGGGAGAATTGATCAGTATAGAGGAGTGATACTCTGCAGAGAGAAGTGATCAGTATGGAGAGGAGTGATGCTCTGCAGGGAGAAGTGATCAGTATAGAGGAGTGATACTCTGCAGGGAGAAGTGATCAGTATAGAGAGGAGTGATGCTCTGCAGGGAGAAGTGATCAGTATAGAGGAGTGATACTCTGCAGGGAGAAGTGATCAGTATAGAGGAGTGATACTCTGCAGGGAGAAGTGATCAGTATAGAGGAGTGATGCTCTGCAGGGAGAAGTGATCAGTATAGAGGAGTGATACTCTGCAGGGAGAAGTGATCAGTATAGAGGAGTGATACTCTGCAGGGAGAAGTGATCAGTATAGAGGAGTGATACTCTGCAGGGAGAAGTGATCAGTATAGAGGAGTGATACTCTGCAGGGAGAAGTGTTCAGTATTGAGGATTGATGTTCTGCAGAGAGAAGTGATCACTATAGAGGAGTGATACTCTGCAGGGAGAAGTGATCAGTATAGAGCAGTGATACTCTGCAGGGAGAATTGATCAGTATAGAGGAGTGATACTCTGCAGAGAGAAGAGATCAGTATAGAGGAGTGATACTCTGCAGAGAGAAGTGATCAGTATGGAGAGGAGTGATACTCTGCAGGGAGAATTGATCAGTATAGAGGAGTGATACTCTGCAGAGAGAAGTGATCAGTATAGAGAGGAGTGATGCTCTGCAGGGAGAAGTGATCAGTATAGAGGAGTGATACTCTGCAGGGAGAAGTGATCAGTATAGAGGAGTGATACTCTGCAGGGAGAAGTGATCAGTATAGAGGAGTGATACTCTGCAGAGAGAAGTGATCAGTATAGAGGAGTGATACTCTGCAGGGAGAAGTGATCAGTATAGAGGAGTGATACTCTGCAGGGAGAAGTGATCAGTATAGAGGAGTGATACTCTGCAGGGAGAAGTGATCAGTATAGAGGAGTGATACTCTGCAGGGAGAAGTGATCAGAATAGAGGAGTGATACTCTGCAGGGAGAGGTGATCAGTATAGAGAGGAGTGATGCTCTGCAGGGAGAATTGATCAGTATAGAGGAGTGATACTCTGCAGAGAGAAGAGATCAGTATAGAGGAGTGATACTCTGCAGAGAGAAGTGATCAGTATGGAGAGGAGTGATGCTCTGCAGGGAGAAGTGATCAGAATAGAGGAGTGATACTCTGCAGAGAGAAGTGATCAGTATAGAGGAGTGATGCTCTGCAGGGAGAATTGATCAGTATAGAGGAGTGATACTCTGCAGGGAGAAGTGATCAGTATAGAGGAGTGATACTCTGCAGAGAGAAGTGATCAGTATAGAGGAGTGATACTCTGCAGAGAGAAGTGATCAGTATGGAGAGGAGTGATGCTCTGCAGGGAGAAGTGATCAGTATAGAGGAGTGATACTCTGCAGGGAGAAGTGATCAGTATAGAGGAGTGATACTCTGCAGGGAGAAGTGATCAGTATGGAGAGGAGTGATGCTCTGCAGGGAGAAGTGATCAGTATAGAGGAGTGATACTCTGCAGGGAGAAGTGATCAGTTTAGAGGAGTGATACTCTGCAGGGAGAAGTGATCAGTATAGATGAGTGATACTCTGCAGGGAGAAGTGATCAGTATAGAGGAGTGATACTCTGCAGGGAGAATTGATCAGTATAGAGGAGTGATACTCTGCAGAGAGAAGTGATCAGTATGGAGAGGAGTGATGCTCTGCAGGGAGAAGTGATCAGTATAGAGGAGTGATACTCTGCAGAGAGAAGTGATCAGTATAGAGAGGAGTGATGCTCTGCAGGGAGAAGTGATCATTATAGAGGAGTGATACTCTGCAGGGAGAAGTGATCAGTATGGAGAGGAGTGATGCTCTGCAGGGAGAAGTGATCAGAATAGAGGAGTGATACTCTGCAGAGAGAAGTGATCAGTATAGAGGAGTGATGCTCTGCAGGGAGAATTGATCAGTATAGAGGAGTGATACTCTGCAGGGAGAAGTGATCAGTATAGAGGAGTGATACTCTGCAGAGAGAAGTGATCAGTATAGAGGAGTGATACTCTGCAGAGAGAAGTGATCAGTATGGAGAGGAGTGATGCTCTGCAGGGAGAAGTGATCAGTATAGAGGAGTGATACTCTGCAGGGAGAAGTGATCAGTATAGAGGAGTGATACTCTGCAGGGAGAAGTGATCAGTATGGAGAGGAGTGATGCTCTGCAGGGAGAAGTGATCAGTATAGAGGAGTGATACTCTGCAGGGAGAAGTGATCAGTTTAGAGGAGTGATACTCTGCAGGGAGAAGTGATCAGTATAGATGAGTGATACTCTGCAGGGAGAAGTGATCAGTATAGAGGAGTGATACTCTGCAGGGAGAATTGATCAGTATAGAGGAGTGATACTCTGCAGAGAGAAGTGATCAGTATGGAGAGGAGTGATGCTCTGCAGGGAGAAGTGATCAGTATAGAGGAGTGATACTCTGCAGAGAGAAGTGATCAGTATAGAGAGGAGTGATGCTCTGCAGGGAGAAGTGATCATTATAGAGGAGTGATACTCTGCAGGGAGAAGTGATCAGTATAGAGGAGTGATGCTCTGCAGGGAGAAGTGATCAGTATAGAGGAGTGATGCTCTGCAGGGAGAATTGATCAGTATAGAGGAGTGATGCTCTGCAGGGAGAAGTGATCAGTATAGAGGAGTGATACTCTGCAGACAGAAGTGATCAGTATAGAGGAGTGATACTCTGCAGGGAGAATTGATCAGTAAAGAGGAGTGATACTCTGCAGGGAGAAGTGATCAGTATAGAGGAGTGATACTCTGCAGGCAGAAGTGATCAGTATAGAGGAGTGATACTCTGCAGAGAGAAGTGATCAGTATGGAGAGGAGTGATGCTCTGCAGGGAGAAGTGATCAGTATAGAGGAGTGATACTCTGCAGGGAGAAGTGATCAGTATAGAGGAGTGATACTCTGCAGGGAGAATTGATCAGTATAGAGGAGTGATGCTCTGCAGGGAGAAGTGATCAGTATAGAGGAGTGATACTCTGCAGGCAGAAGTGATCAGTATAGAGGAGTGATGCTCTGCAGGGAGAAGTGATCAGTATAGAGGAGTGATACTCTGCAGGGAGAAGTGATCAGTATAGAGGAGTGATACTCTGCAGGGAGAAGTGATCAGTATAGAGGAGTGATACTCTGCAGGGAGAAGTGATCAGTATAGAGGAGTGATACTCTGCAGGGAGAAGTGATCAGTATAGAGGAGTGATACTCTGCAGGGAGAAGTGATCAGTATAGAGAAGTGATGCTCTGCAGGGAGAAGTGATCAGTATAGAGGAGTGATACTCTGCAGGGAGAATTGATCAGTATAGAGGAGTGATACTCTGCAGGGAGAATTGATCAGTATAGAGGAGTGATACTCTGCAGAGAGAAGTGATCAGTATAGAGGAGTGATACTCTGTAGGGAGAAGTGATCAGTATGGAGAGGAGTGATGCTCTGCAGGGAGAAGTGATCAGTATAGAGGAGTGATACTCTGCAGGGAGAAGTGATCAGTATAGAGAGGAGTGATGCTCTGCAGGGAGAAGTGATCATTATAGAGGAGTGATACTCTGCAGAGAGAAGTGATCAGTATAGAGGAGTGATACTCTGCAGAGAGAAGTGATCAGTATGGAGAGGAGTGATACTCTGCAGGGAGAATTGATCAGCATAGAGGAGTGATACTCTGCAGAGAGAAGTGATCAGTATAGAGGAGTGATACTCTGTAGGGAGAAGTGATCAGTATGGAGAGGAGTGATGCTCTGCAGGGAGAAGTGATCAGTATAGAGGAGTGATACTCTGCAGGGAGAAGTGATCAGTATGGAGAGGAGTGATGCTCTGCAGGGAGAAGTGATCATTATAGAGGAGTGATACTCTGCAGAGAGAAGTGATCAGTATAGAGGAGTGATACTCTGCAGAGAGAAGTGATCAGTATGGAGAGGAGTGATACTCTGCAGGGAGAATTGATCAGCATAGAGGAGTGATACTCTGCAGAGATAAGTGATCAGTATAGAGGAGTGATACTCTGCAGAGAGAAGTGATCAGTATAGAGGAGTGATACTCTGCAGAGAGAAGTGATCAGTATGGAGAGGAGTGATGCTCTGCAGGGAGAATTGATCAGCATAGAGGAGTGATACTCTGCAGAGATAAGTGATCAGTATAGAGGAGTGATACTCTGCAGGGAGAAGTGATCAGTATAGAGGAGTGATACTCTGCAGAGAGAAGTGATCAGTATAGAGGAGTGATACTCTGCAGAGAGAAGTGATCAGTATGGAGAGGAGTGATGCTCTGCAGGGAGAAGTGATCAGTATAGAGGAGTGATACTCTGCAGGGAGAAGTGATCAGTATAGAGGAGTGATACTCTGCAGGGAGAAGTGATCAGTATAGAGGAGTGATACTCTGCAGGGAGAATTGTTCAGTATAGAGGAGTGATACTCTGCAGAGAGAAGTGATCAGTATAGAGGAGTGATACTCTGCAGGGAGAATTGTTCAGTATAGAGGAGTGATACTCTGCAGGGAGAATTGTTCAGTATAGAGGAGTGATACTCTGCAGAGAGAAGTGATCAGTATAGAGGAGTGATACACTGCAGGGAGAATTGTTCAGTATAGAGGAGTGATACTCTGCAGGGAGAATTGTTCAGTATAGAGGAGTGATACTCTGCAGGGAGAAGTGATCAGTATAGAGGAGTGATACTCTGCAGGGAGAAGTGATCAGTATAGAGGAGTGATACTCTGCAGGGAGAATTGTTCAGTATAGAGGAGTGATACTCTGCAGAGAGAAGAGATCAGTGTAGAGGAGTGATACTCTGTAGGGAGAAGTGATCAGTATAGAGAGGAGTGATGCTCTGCAGGGAGAAGTGATCATTATAGAGGAGTGATACTCTGCAGGGAGAAGTGATCAGTATAGAGGAGTGATACTCTGCAGGGAGAAGTGATCAGTATAGAGGAGTGATACTCTGCAGGGAGAATTGTTCAGTATAGAGGAGTGATACTCTGCAGGGAGAATTGTTCAGTATAGAGGAGTGATACTCTGCAGAGAGAAGTGATCAGTAAAGAGAGGAGTGATACTCTGCAGAGAGAAGTGATCAGTATAGAGAGGAGTGATACTCTGCAGAGAGAAGTGATCAGTATAGAGAGGAGTGATGCTCTGCAGGGAGAAGTGATCAGTATAGAGGAGTGATACTCTGCAGGGAGAAGTGATCAGTATAGAGAGGAGTGATACTCTGCAGGGAGAAGTGATCAGTATAGAGAGGAGTGATACTCTGCAGGGAGAAGTGATCAGTATAGAGGAGTGATACTCTGCAGGGAGAAGTGATCAGTATAGAGGAGTGATACTCTGCAGGGAGAATTGTTCAGTATAGAGGAGTGATACTCTGCAGGGAGAATTGTTCAGTATAGAGGAGTGATACTCTGCAGAGAGAAGTGATCAGTATAGAGAGGAGTGATGCTCTGCAGGGAGAAGTGATCAGTATAGAGGAGTGATACTCTGCAGGGAGAAGTGATCAGTATAGAGAGGAGTGATGCTCTGCAGGGAGAAGTGATCATTATAGAGGAGTGATACTCTGCAGGGAGAAGTGATCAGTATAGAGGAGTGATACTCTGCAGGCAGAAGTGATCAGTATAGAGGAGTGATACTCTGCAGAGAGAAGTGATCAGTATGGAGAGGAGTGATGCTCTGCAGGGAGAAGTGATCAGTATAGAGGAGTGATACTCTGCAGGGAGAAGTGATCAGTATAGAGGAGTGATACTCTGCAGGGAGAAGTGATCAGTAGAGAGGAGTGATACTCTGCAGGGAGAAGTGATCAGTATAGAGGAGTGATACTCTGCAGGGAGAAGTGATCAGTAGAGAGGAGTGATACTCTGCAGGGAGAAGTGATCAGTAGAGAGGAGTGATACTCTGCAGGGAGAAGTGATCAGTATAGAGGAGTGATACTCTGCAGAGAGAAGTGATCAGTATGGAGAGGAGTGATACTCTGCAGAGAGAAGTGATCAGTAAAGAGAGGAGTGATGCTCTGCAGGGAAAAGTGATCAGTATAGAGGAGTGATACTCTGCAGAGAGAAGTGATCAGTATAGAGGAGTGATACTCTGCAGAGAGAAGTGATCAGTATGGAGGGGAGTGATGCTCTGCAGAGAGAAGTGATCAGTATAGAGGAGTGATGCTCTGCAGGGAGAAGTGATCAGTATAGAGGAGTGATACTCTGCAGGGAGAAGTGATCAGTATAGAGAGGAGTGATACTCTGCAGGGAGAAGTGATCAGTATAGAGGAGTGATACTCTGCAGGGAGAAGTGATCAGTATAGAGGAGTGATACTCTGCAGAGAAAAGTGATCAGTATAGAGGAGTGATACTCTGCAGAGAGAAGTGATCAGTATGGAGAGGAGTGATGCTCTGCAGGGAGAAGTGATCAGTATAGAGGAGTGATACTCTGCAGGGAGAAGTGATCAGTATAGAGGAGTGATACTCTGCAGGGAGAAGTGATCAGTATAGAGAGGAGTGATGCTCTGCAGGGAGAAGTGATCAGTATAGAGGAGTGATACTCTGCAGGGAGAAGTGATCAGTATAGAGGAGTGATACTCTGCAGAGAGAAGTGATCAGTATAGAGGAGTGATACTCTGTAGGGAGAAGTGATCAGTATGGAGAGGAGTGATACTCTGCAGAGAGAAGTGATCAGTATGGAGGAGTGATACTCTGTAGGGAGAAGTGATCAGTATGGAGGGGAGTGATGCTCTGCAGGGAGAAGTGATCAGTATAGAGGAGTGATACTCTGCAGAGAGAAGTGATCAGTATAGAGGAGTGATACTCTGCAGGGAGAAGTGATCAGTATAGAGGAGTGATACTCTGCAGAGAGAAGTGATCAGTATAGAGGAGTGATACTCTGCAGGGAGAAGTGATCAGTATAGAGGAGTGATACTCTGTAGGGAGAAGTGATCAGTATAGAGGAGTGATACTCTGCAGAGAGAAGTGATCAGTATAGAGGAGTGATACTCTGCAGGGAGAAGTGATCAGTATAGAGGAGTGATACTCTGCAGGGAGAATTGTTCAGTATAGAGGAGTGATACTCTGCAGAGAGAAGAGATCAGTATAGAGGAGTGATACTCTGTAGGGAGAAGTGATCAGTATGGAGAGGAGTGATACTCTGCAGGGAGAATTGTTCAGTATAGAGGAGTGATACTCTGCAGGGAGAAGTGATCAGTATAGAGGAGTGATACTCTGCAGGGAGAAGTGATCAGTATAGAGGAGTGATGCTCTGCAGAGAGAAGTGATCAGTATAGAGGAGTGATGCTCTGCAGGGAGAAGTGATCAGTATAGAGGAGTGATGCTCTGCAGGGAGAAGTGATCAGTATAGATAATAAAAATAAGGACATGCACATTCCGGTGTGTTTCTGGTATGTTCCGGTGCGTGTTTTACTGCGTTCCAGTCCAGTCCAGTGCAGGAAAAATGCAGCGTGTTCTTCTTGTCCCCTGACACTGGAACTGGAAATGACTGCACTGGTGTGAATTATGCCATTGAAAATCATATCACCTACTATTCATGCGTCTTTGATACAGAAAAAAACAACGCACTGGACTGCATGTGGTGTGAAGTGGCCCCGAGGCTGTGCATTACCATAAACTCACCGGTATGCCTGCAGCACTTGGGTATCATGGTTGCTATATGCAGCGGGGTCCGGAGGGGTGGCCAGGGTATTAACCACTTCCCCTCCAGGAAAGATTTAACCCCCCCCCCCCTCCACCTTCATGACCAGGCCATTTTTATTTATTTTTTTGCTATACGGCACTGCGTCGCTTTAACTGAAAACTGCGCGGCTGTGCGGCGCTGCACCCAAACAAAATTGACGTCATTTTTTCCCCCACAAATAGAGCTTTTTTTTTTGGTGGTATTTGATCACCTCTGCGGTTTTTAATTTTTGCGCTATGAACAAAAAATGAGTGACAATTTTGAAAAGAAAACAACACTTTTTTTTTTTTACTCCCTGCTATAAAACATATCCAATAAAAAAATAAATAAAAGTCTTTATAAATTTAGACCACTACAGTATTTATACATATTTTTTGTAAAAAAAAAATAAAAAAATAAAAAAAAAAAACAGAACATAAAAAACCCACCAAGCGCTTACTGATTGGTTTATGTAAACGTTATATAGTGTCTCTAAACTGTGGGATATTTACTGGAATTTTTATTTATTGTATTGGTAGCGACCAGCAAATTAAAGCAGGACTGCGAGATCACAGCGGACAGATCGGACACATAACTGACACTTTTTTTGGGGACCAATGACACCAATACAGTGATCATCGCAAAATATATGCACTGTCACTGTACTAATGACACTGGCTGGGAAGGGGTTTACATTCAGGGGCGATAAAAAGGGTTAAATCTGTGCCTAGCCAGTGTTTGTGTACTGTGGGGGGGGGGGGGGGTGCTTTTACTAGGGGAAGGCATGGATCAATGTTCCTGCTTTGCAGAGACATAGGATTCATGTCTTCCGTCATGACAGAAGGGCAAGCTGCCTTCTTTACATAGACTGACACTTTTACCTGTAATAGGAACGATCAGCGGGTGCCGGCGGACATCGAGTCTGCATACCCGCTGATCGGCTACCGCTGTGCATAAGCCGTAACAGTAAAGCTACAATAGGGCAGTCGTAAAGTGGTTAAAATGGAGTTTGCCCATGAAACAGCGACCCCTACAGGTCATCAGTTTAAGAATATAAATGATATATATATATATATATATATATATATATATATATATATATATATATATTTCTAGTGGAAGGGACTCTGGGAGTGCTAACAGTCCGTGGGCTAGGGGGCGCTATACTCGCCTTGCTCATGCTGTGCCAAAGGAGAAATCTGGAGATACGAGTCTTATGTATTTTATGGAGATGAAAGGTTACTTCTCTATACACGTTGAAGGGAAATGAACTTGAAGTAGAACTATAGGCATAAGTTTTTTTTCTCCATTTTGGATGGAGTAAGGGAGGGTTATAACCCCGGGCAGATGTTTATTCACCATCTGTGTGTCAGGGCTGGGCTCAGCCCTTCCTTCTCTGAGCTGGCCGCTAAGCTGTCGGCTAATTGCCAGCTTCCATCTCTCTCCACAGATACTCAGCTGTTGATGATATCCTGCTGGTCAGTCCTGCCTTCTTAAGCCGTCCAGTACAGGGAATCTCTGCCTTCGCCTTGGTCAACATCACAAGAAACATCTCCTGCGTTCCTGTTTAAAGACTGGCTTTGCTTACATCTCTTCTGGCTCCAGATCCTGCTTGCCGTTCCACTACATTGATCCCTGACTTCTGGCTTGGCTGACTATCCGTTCTGGTTACTGAACTTTGGCTATGTTTTGACTACGTTTGTTCTTTTTACTTTTATTATTAAACAAGTGTGATTTAACTGTACTTCTGTCTCTGTCTGATTTTATGGTTTCTGACACTGTGTCCCATAGCGGAGATTTTCCATCACATCGCCAAACAGGAAGTCAGCGGAAATCCCTACAAATTAAGGGGAATTCTTTCGGGGACCCCCCACATCAACAGTGTCCCCCTCTATTACATTTCCTGGAAAAACCCAAATTTGGGATTTTCTTTTTACTTTTAAAGATAATGGTAAACAGGAGAAATAGAGAGGGGGAATCTCCCTAATTGGGGCATAGACAGCAATAAAAACTGACGGGGGTTCTAATTCCTCTCCACTCCATCCACAACTAAAAAAGTTTTGTCTTTAGTTATACTATAATGGAGGCAGATCTTTTGAGGGGGGATGGGTATATCTCACGGGGCCACAACAGCCCTGGTAAGTGTATCTAATGAAGATAAAGATGACAAACAAGTATAAAACCTTGGATTGAAGGGTAGACCCCCATCCTTTGTGTACCCCTACCCCCCCCGGATTCTTGTCCTGGTGTCATGGGGTAAAGCAAATTGAAGTCTCCAGATGTAATCCAGTGGCGTAACTAGAACCTTCAGGGCCCCGATGCAAGAAACCATGAAGGGCCCCCCTGAACCCCAGCCAGTGCCCTTCCCTCCGAGTCCGATGGTGGAACTCCAGGGCGTGGTCACAGGTATGACCTTTGTGAGCCCTGTAGTTCCACCACTGGTATAAGTAGTTTTTATTTATTTATTTTTTACATTTTTAGGTGCCCCATTGGGGGACTGTCCCTAGGCAGGATGGGGTCCCCGTCCCCAGAAGAGATGAGGTCCTTTTCTCCAGGGCAGATGAAGTTACTGCCCCCAGGTGAGAAGGGGTCCCTGTCGCCAGGGGAGGTGGGGGTCCCTGTCCCCATGTGAGAAGGGGTCCCTGTCCCCAGGGGGATATAGAGGGGGTATGTAATAGTGTGTGCTAGCTGACTATGCTGATGCCGGCCATATGTAGAGGGGGCTGCATGGGCCCCCTGCATCACAGGGCCCAGTTGCGGTCGCGACTGCTGCACCCCCTATAGTTACGCCCCTGGTGTAATCTATTAAATGTTCTCCTCACATCTACATCTAGGTGGAGTTGGGATTTAAATCAAAATGATTTCCGTATGGGGTGGTGTTACCTAATAGTCTCAGCCAGCGTCTCTCAAACGAGCTGTCCCCCCCCCCCCCCCCCCCCCCCCCGAGTTGCCATATGGGTTCGTCCCGGAATTCAATTTGGGATCCCCCCGTTCTGCAATTTAGGTTCTGCCCAGGAGTTATTTGGGTTCCACCAGGTGCGCCATTTTGGTTCCATCTAGGGTACCATTTGGTTCACCCCCAGTCTGCCATTTGGGTTTTCCTCAGGCTGCCATTTGAGTTCCCCCCCTTGGTGCCATTGTGTTCACCCCTGGAGTGCCATTTGGGTTTGCCCCTGAATCCAATTTTGGATCCCCCCAGGCTACAATGTAGGTTTCGCCCGGGAGTCGTTTGGGTTCCACCAGGGCTACCATTTTGGTTTCCCCAAAGGGGGGGCATTTGGGTTTGCCCAGGTACATGTTTGGTTCACCCGGGGTACCAATTGGGTTTGCTGGGGTGCCATTTGGGTTCACCTGGGTTGCCATTTGGGATCTCACTGGGATGCCACTTGTGTTACATACACCCCCCTCCCCCCCCCGGCCGCCATTTGGGTTTCCCTCTGGCTGCTATTGAAATTCTCCCTGGGGTGCAATTTGGGTTCCCCCCCATGGGCTGCCATTTGGGTTCCCCACGGCACCGCAGCGTGTGATAAGAAAAGGGAAAATATGAAAGCAAAGTGCAAAATCCCTGAACCACCAATGTACCACCACACAAACTATTATAGAAGATGACAGAAGAGGAATATTACAATCCTTGGTCAGTAAAGAGTGAAGAACTGATGCGATGGTGAGGGTTGGTGTATGATGTATCCAATATCAGAGATCTCATTCCCTACTTAGACTGAAGGTTCCATGGCTGATTTCTGATTATTTAACACACAGGGTGAGGGGGGAAGGGACCTCTGATGTGATGGGGGGATCTCTGATGTGATGGGGGTCCTCTGATGTAATGGGGGATCCTATGGTGCGATAGGGGGCCCTCTGTGATGGGGGGGTCCTCTGATGTGATGGGGAGATGTCTATTGCGAAAGGGGATCTCTAATGTGAGGGGGGGGGGGGGGGGTCCTCTGATGCGATAGGGGGTATCTCTGATATGATGAGGATTCCTCTGATGTAATGGGGGGGTTCCTATGATTTGATGCGGGGGTCTCCAATGTAATAGGGGGTCCTCTGATGTGATTAGGGTCCTGTGATGTGATGGAGGGACCTCTGATATGATGGGGGGTCCACTGATGTGAGAGGTCCTTTGATTTGACAAAGGGTCCTCTTAGGTGATAGGGGGTCCTTTGATATTACAGGGGGTTTCTCTGATGATAATGGGGGGACCTCTGATGTGATGGGGGTCCTCTGATTTGATTGGAGGGACCTCTGATGTGATGGGGAGATCTCTAGTCAGATAGGGGACCACCTCAGATTTGTTGGAGGGACCTCAGATGTCATGGGTAGCGCTGATGTGATGAGGGGACCTCAGATGTAATGGGAGGGAGGTCCTCTCATGTGATGGGGGGACCTCTGAAGTGATTTGGGGATCTCTGATAGGTTCGGGGTACCTCTGATGTGACAGGGAGATGTCTAATGTGATGGGGGACATCTGATGTGATGGGGGGCTCTAAAGTGTTGGAGGGACCTCAGATGTAATAGGTATCTCTGATGTGATGGGGGGGTCCTCTGATGTGATTGGGGGGGGGGGGGGGTGATGGGGGAATCCTCTGATGTGATGGGGGATGGGGGAATCCTCTGATGTGGTGGGGATCCTCTGTTGTAATGGGGAGATGTCTAATGTGATGAGGGATCCTCCAATGTGACGGGGGTCCTATGATGTGAGGAGGGGGGGAAAATCTGATGTGATGGGGGATCCTCTGTTGTGATGGGGAGATGTCTAATGTGATGGGGGTCCTATGATGTGATGGGGGACCTCTGATGTAATGGGGGGACCTCTGATGTAATGGGGGGACTCTGATGTAATGGGGGGACCTCTGATGTAATGGGGGGGACCTCTGATGTAATGGGGGGACCTCTGATGTAATGGGGGGACCTCTGATGTGATGGGGGACCTATATGTGATGGGGGACCTCTGATGTGAGGGGGAATCCTCTGATGTGACGGGGGGATCCTCTGATGTGACGGGGGGTCCTCTGTGACGGGGGGGGTGGGGGGGGTGATGGGGGAATCCTCTGATGTGATGGGGAGTCTATTGCGAAAGGGGATATCTAATGTGGGGGGGGGTCCTCCGATGTGATAGGGGACCTCTTATGTGATGGGGGCATCTCTGATATGATGAGGATTCCTCTGATGTAATGGGGAGGGGGTTCCTATGATGTGATGGGGGGTCCTATGATGTGATGGGGGGTCCCTCTGATGTGATGGGGGGTCCTCTGATGTGATGGGGGGGTCCTCTGATGTGATGGGGGGTCCTCTGATGTGATGGAAGGTGCACTTATGTAATGGGGTATCTCTGATGTGATGGAGGGGTCCTCTGATGTGATGGAGGGGGTCCTCTGATGTGATGAAGGGGGGTCCTCTGATGTGATATCTCTAATGTAATGGGGGGACCTCTGATGTGATTAGGGTCCTGTAATGTGATGGAGGGACCTCTGATATGATGAAGGGTCCACTGATGTGATGAGAGGTCATTTGATTTGATGGGGTCCTCTTAGGTGATGGGGGGGCCTTTGATATGATGGGGGGTTCCTCGATTATAATGGGAGGTCCTCTGTTGTGATGGGGGGGACCTCTGGTGAGATCTCTAGTGAGATGGGGAGATCTCTAGTGAGATGGGGGACCGCTGATGTGTTGGAGGGACCTCTGATGTCATGGGTAACTTTGATGTGATAAGGGGACCTCAGATGTAATGGGAGGGGGTCCTCTGATGTGATGGGGGGAGACCTCTGAAGTGATGAGGGGGCTCTGATATGATTAAGGTCCACTGATATGATTTTTGGATCTCTGATAGGGTCGGGTACCTCTGATGTGATAGGGAGATGTCTAATGTGTTTGGGTGGGGGCCTCAGATGTGATAGATATCACTGATGTGATGGAGGTCATTGATGTAATGGGGTACCTCTGATGTGATGGGGGGGTCCTCATGATTATTAGGAGGTCCTCTGATGTGATGGGTATCTCTAATGTAATGGGGGGACCTCTGATGTGATGGCGACCTCTGATGTGATTAGGGTCCTGTAATGTGATGAAGGGACCTCTGATATGATGGGGGTCCACTGATGTGATGAGAGGTCTTTTGATTTGATGGGGGTCCTCTTAGGTGATGGGGGTTTCTCTGATTATAATGGGAGAGACCTCTGGGTGGGATGGAGGGACCTCTGGTGGGATGGAGGGACCTCTGGTGGATGGAGGGAGATCTCTGATGTAATGGGAGATCTCTAGTCAGATGGGGACCTCTGAATGTGTTGGAGGGCCCTTAGATGTGATGGAGGGACCTTAGATGTCATGGGTAACTTTGATGTGATGAGGGGACCTCAGATGTAATGGGAGGGGGGTCCGCTGATGTGATGGGAGACCTCTGAAGTGATAGGGTACCTCTGATGTGACGAGGGGGGCTCTGATATGATTAAGGTCCACTGATGTGAATTTGGGGATCTCTGATAGGATCGGGGTACCTCTGATGTGATAGGGAGATGTCTAATGTAATGAGGGACCTCTGATGTGATGGGGGCTCTAACGTGTTGGAGGGACCTCAGATGTGATAGATATCTCTGGATATATGGGAGGTCCTTTGATGTAATGGGGTACCTCTGATGTGATATGGGGGGGGTACCTCTGATGTGATATGGGGGGGTCCTCTGATGTGATATCGGGGGGTCCTCTGATGTGATGGGGAGATGTCTATTGCGAAGGGGATCTCTAATGTGAGGGGGGGGGGGGGCTCTGATGTGATGAGGAATAATCTGATGTAATGGGAGATCTCTGCTATGATGGGGGGTTCTCTGATGTGAAGGGGGGGGGTCCTCTGATGTGATGGAGGATTCTCTGATGTGATGGGGATCTCTCTGAGTGATGGGGATATCTCTGATGTGAGGAGGATTCCTCTGATGTAATGGGGGGGGGGTCCTATGATTTGCTGGGGGGGTCTCTAATATGATGTGGGTCTCTGATGTAATAGGGGATCCTGTGATGCGATATCTCTAGTGTGATGGGGGACCTTTGATTTGACGGGGGTCTCTTAGGTGATGAGGGGTCCCTCTGATGATAATGGGAGGTCCTCTGATGTGACGAGGGAGGACTCTCTGAAGTGACGGGGGGGGAAGGAACATCTGATTGTTGACAATGGGGGGGGGAGGCATCTGATGTGATATGTGGGGTATCTTTGAGATG